>NC_088376.1:134265000-134614166 GCF_037993035.2 Macaca fascicularis
TCATCACCTGAAAGGGATTTCTGAGGGTTGTCTGTCTCTCGTCAGGTCACATCTGAAGAAAGAGCATGTTTAAAAAGCTAATTCGGAAGGGGCTAGGTGGCTTAGCAAACCGAGATAATATAAAAAGAATCTGATAGTATCAAAATAAAAGACGTGCCACTATTTCTTAATAATATCTCATCAGCCAATTTCACATGCAGTAAATCATAACAATTAGAGAAGGGAGGGGAAATACATTTCAGGCAAGCACTATCGATTATCACTGGCTGGCACTCCTTGAGAGGAAGATTCATAGGCCACAGTCAGGCTTGCTGAGAAAAAGTACTGTGATCAATTAGCAATGTCTGCTACGAGAACTGGCAGAAGGGAGAAGCAGCACTAATAATAGCTATTCTCCCCATCTGCTAGCTATAACTCCACAGCACCCCTCAACTGGTAGTACACAAAAGCTACAGTAAATAAATAATGATGTCTTCTTTATGGCAGGAAGCTTATTCATATCCACAGATCTCAAAAAATGAAAATAGAGAATAGAAATTCCAAAAAATGAAAGAATAAGAAAATGGGGTCAGAGTTTGGTGTGGTGGCTCATGCCTGTAATCCCAACACTTTGGGAGGCCGAGGTGGGAGGATTCCTTGAGTTCAGAAGTTCCAGATCAGTCTGGGCAACACAGTTAAAACCCTGTGTCTAACAAAAATACAAAAAAATCTAGCCAATTGCAGCGATGCACACTTGTAGTCCCAGCTACGTGGGATGATGAAGAGGGAAGATCTCTTGAGCTCTGGCGATGGAAGTTACAATGAGCTGAGATCGCACCACAGAGCAAAACTCTGTCAAAATAAACAAATAAATTTAAAAAAGCAAGAAAAATGGGGACCAGGTGCAGTGGTTCTCTACAATGCTACTACCACTACTGTGACTGTAACTATGACTACTACTACTACTACTACTAATACAAACATAAGCTGGGTGTGATGACATGTCCCTACAGTTCCACTTACTCCGGAGGCTGAGGTGGGAGGATCATTTGAACCCAGGTGATTGAGGCTGCAGTGAGCTATGATTGCACAACTGAACTCCAGCCTAGGCGACAGAGTGAGAACCTATCCCCCCAAGAAAGAAAAGAAAAGAAAGAGAAGAAAAGAGACAGAGAAAGAGAGAAAGTGAAAAACAGAAAGGGAAGAAAGGAAGAGAAGGGGAGGGAGGGGAGGGGAGGGGAAGGGAGGGAAATAGCTTCCAATTTGTATCAAGAAAGGTCTGTGGTCCAACTCATAAAAAACTGAGGGAACAGGATCTGAGCTTCTGTAAATCCACAGCTTACCACGATTGAAAGGAAGTTTAAAGCAGATGCTATAGTTTTTTTCTGTTTGCTTTGTTGTTGTTTTTTTTTTTTTTTTTTTTTTTTTTTTGAAATGGGAGTTTCACTCTTGTCGCCCAGGCTGGAGTGCAATGGCGCGATCTCGGCTCACTGCAACCGCCACCTCCGGGGTTCAAGAGATTCTCCCACCTCAGCCTCCCGAGTAGCTGGGATTACAAGCGCCCACGACCATGCCTGGCTCATTTCTTTCTTTCTTTTTTTTTTTTTGTATTTTTAGTAGAGACAGGGTTTCACCATGTTGGCCAGGCCGGTCTCAAACTCCTGACCTCAGGTGATTTGCCTGCCTCGGCCTCGCACCTGCCTGGCTGGTGCTGTAGTTTTATACATTGTATTCTCTGATTCCTGGGGATGCCAAGAAGGACAAAAGAGGATCAGGACTTGCATATTTTTGGAAAACAAGGAAGACAGCTAAGAAAACTTTTTAAAATGCATAAAAGTTGAATCAAAAAGAGAACTTAAGACCTTGGTAAAATCGACATTCCTTTTAGCCGAAATCAAACATCATTACATGATAGAGAAATTTTGCTCTTTCTTCGAGGGTTTGTGTTCTTAATGTTCTCTGGAATTGTCTTTATTATCTGGGGTGGTAGGGCTGCTTCCAGTCCTGGCTTTTATACAACCCATACTGACCCTTGGTGGTGCAAACTTACTTCCAGACTATTCAGTAGTGATGTTTCTTGCATGCCAATTTGGGGAGATCGAGGCAGAAGGGTATACCTTCAATGACAAGTCACTAAAATCACTTTTACATGTTTAATATTATAAGTAAAAAAAAAAAAAAGAAAAGAGGACTTTGAAGCATTAAATCAAAACCCCAAAAAATCTTTTTGGATAACCAGAGTATTTGTCAAATGGCTGTCGGGAACAAACACCTCAAAACACAACAGAGTAAAAGGACACTAACCATTCATCATATTCCAACTTCAAACTAATCTAATCAGCACACTCATCCTCCACCACGGGAGATCACCTGACAACATGGACAAGCCAAGAGTACCAAAGGCTGTCCTTCCAAAACACGTCCTCTGCCTTCACCCTTGCAAAAGAACTGATAATAATATATGGGTGAGTAGGGGGAGGCGAGGATGCTCTTCAAATCCTTGGAGGCACAAGTTGCACTGCCTACGGAAAGTTTTGTCACCCCAAAGACATCTCCAAGAACAGCTCTTTGATTTTGTTCAGAAAATGGGTGTGCTGTGGGCAGAGATGGAGGCTGTCCTCTCTGAGGTGTCTGCGAAGAAATGTTTAGTGCAGATGAGTCTAAGGCATTTTCCTCCCCAGTTATGCACAGGACAAAAGCTAACATTTACATTATTCCCCTGTGAAGGTTCAAAGAGTGACGTTAGGCCAACTGTGGATAAGATGATTGCAAATGGAAGCACTGTATGGAAAATATCAGGCAGTAATCATATCCAGGAGCCAGTGGCCCAGAGATAGAAACACCCTGAAAACCAATTGATACTAATGAATCTACAGCTTCAGGGCAGAACAGGGCAGGAGGAGGGGTGAAAATTTTAAGCACTTAACAAGTAAGTGGGCACATTTCATGCTGGGTACTGATCTTTGCCAGGACCCAGTCTTCCTATGGTCATCTCACATCTAATACCCTGTCCCTTGACTTCTGAAGGACCAAAAAGTAAAGTGAGATAATATCCCACTTGAATGTCTGCTTTTAATGGACGACATGACAGCTATAATTTCCATGTGCTCATTCCAGTGAAGGCTTCCATTTATTCTGATGGGGGAAAAAAAATCTTAGCAAAGCGACTGTAGATCAAAGTCCTCTTGGATTTTAAGGATTGACATAGATGTTTAGGGAAAAACTTTTTGGTGTACAACTCACTTTTCTGTAGGAGTTGGGGTTACTGAAAATTTACAATTAAAATTATGCTTTCCCTAAATCATCTATACAGTAAACAGAATGTAGGAAAGATGTGGATATTTAATGAACACCAATTACGAAACCTCTAGAAAAAAATTAAAGACTCTTTTTATAAGCCAAACAACACTGCTCTGATTTGGCAACCACTGAATGTTGACATCTCCGGTTAAAGCTATGACCTTTGTTACCTGCCTTTATGTAGTCAACAAGCCTCCTGAAGGCAGGAAGCCCACCACGCCTAATAAGGAGGTATAAAATCAGTATTTGTTAAGTGATGTACATTCCTAGAACGTTGTTTTTTTTTTTTTTTTTTTTTTCTTGAGATGGAGTCTCACTCTGTTGCCCAGGCTGGAGTACAGTGGTGCAATCTCAGCTCACTGCAACCTCTGCCTCCTGGGTTCAAGCGATTCTTCTGCCTCAGCCTCCTGAGTAGCTGGGACTAAAGGTGCGTGCCACCACACCCGGCTAATTTTTTGTATTTTTAGTAGAGACAGGGTTTCACCGTGTTAGTCAGGACGGTCTCTGTCTCCTGACCTCGTGATCCACCTGCCTCAGCCTCCCAAAGTGCCAGGATTACAGGCGTGGGCCACCGTATCCAGCTAATGTTTCTCTCTTTAAGAAACTATACTTACACAATAGTGTAAGGTAAATTCTGTACTAGGTAAAGAACACATATTAGGAGAGTATTGAGGAGACAAATGCATCTATTTACCTAAGGCAAATGCCCCAATAAAAGCCTGCTGCTCCAGCACCCCATGTAACAATTCTTGGAAATAATCAAAGCCCAGGATAAGAAAATCACCTAGGAATATTCAAGGAGTCCCATTCACTCCTCTCTGCTGACCTATGCTCATGGAATCATTATAGAAAATGAGCCAATATTTACTGGCATCAAGGTCACACACTGGGTATAGAATAGAAACATTTTGCAAATCCAAGTTCTCTGAAATAGTGGGGTAGGTGCTATATTCTCAATTTGATTAGGAAGGGCAGGATGTTGAAATAACGGAAAGGATTACCTCCTTAGTGTCTCCCATGTAGAAATATTTGCTGTGTGTGGTTTCATCCCCACGTATTTCCTAAGCCCCTAAGTTCCCTGTAGCATGCTTTCATTGCAGCTCTCGATTGACTTTTGGGATAAATCTTTGAGCTACCACCCTCCAGCCCCCACGATCTACCAGTCATTCTGTCTACAGAGATATCATGTAGATTCTAGAGCTTCAGTGTCCCACAGACATAAAATGAGAGGCAGAGAGGCAAGCCACATGTGTAATTTTAAAATTTCTAGTAGCCACATATAAACAAGCAAAAAGCGCTGGGTGCAGTGGCTCACGCCTGTAATCCCAACACTTTGGGAGGCTAAGGCAGGAGGATGGCTTGAGCCCAGAAGTTGGAGACCATCCTGGGCAACATCAAGAGACTTTATCTCTACAAAAGACAATAAAAATCATTAGCTGGGTGTGATGGTGCTTTCCATACTCCCAGCTACTCAGGAGGCTGAGGTGGGAGGATTGTCTGAGCACAGGTGGTTGAGGCTGCAATGAGCCATAATCCTGCCACTGCACTCCAGCCTGGGTGATGCAGCAAGATCCTGTCTTAAGGAAAAAAAAAAAGAAAAGAAAAAGAAGAAAGTAGTGAAATTGATTTTAAAAATACATTTGGGCCAGGTGCAGTGGCTCACACCTGTAATCCCAACACTTTGGGAGGCCGAGGCAGGCAGATCACAAGGTCAGGAGTTCGAGACCAGCCTGACCAACATGGTGAAACCTCATCTCTATTAAAAGTACAAAAATTGGCCGGGCATAGTGGCTCATGCCTTTGGGAGGCCGAGGCGGGTGGATCACAAGGTCAGGAGATCGAGACCATCCTGGCTAACACGGTGAAAGCCCGTCTCTACTAAAAATACAAAAAATTAGCCAGGTGTGGTGGTGGGCGCCTGTAGTCCCAGCTACTTGGGAGGCTGAGGCAGGAGAATGGTGTGAACCCGGGAGGCGGAGCTTGCAGTGAGCCGAGATCGCGCCACTTCACTCCAGCCTGGGCAACAGAGCGAGACTCCGTCTCAAAAATAAAAAAAAACACAAAAATTAGCCAGGCGCGGTGGTGCACGCCTGTAATCCCAGCTACTCAGGAGGCTGAGACACTTGATCCCAGGAGGCGGAGGTTGCAGTGAGCCAAGATTGTGCCACTGCACTCCAGCCTGGGTGACAGAGCGAGACTCCATCTCAAAAACAAACAAACAAACAAACAAACAAACGGATTTTACTTAATATATCCAAAATATTTTAATTTCAACATGCAACTAATATAAAAGATGAATGACATAGTTAACCTTCTTTCTTCTTTTTTTCTACTAAGTCTTTGGATGCCAGCATATATTTTATACATATGGCATACTTCAATTGGGGCTAGCCACACTTCCAGGGCTCAAGAGCCACATCTGGCTGGTAGCTACCATAGCGGACAGTGCAGGCCTAGAAGCATTTCAAGATCCTGGCCTGGAAGAGTTTCTGTACGGTATGAGAAACCGACGCTTTACATACTGTCATCACTTCCCATGCATGAATTGGGATTGTGGAGAAATGGAGCCAAGGAACGGTGCTATGAAAGGAGTATCAGGAAGCACAGAGTTTCCTTGAAATGTTCCTACTGCTTTCTCTACATGCGGCCTGTATATATAAATGAAAGTGCAAGCAATGAATCCATACGTGTACATGGGGATACATGTAAACACATATGGACCCACGTATCTATAAGTTCCACAGCTGATATTCATTCTGTCACCTGTCAAGATAACAGTAAGGAGGGCTTCAATCAAAGGGAAGGAGACAGCACAGCACTCTCCTCCCCCAGGAAAAAGGATAATTGTAACAACAGTCTCATTTGTGTGTCTGGAGGGGGAAGGGGAGAAGGAAGAGAAGGTGGCTCCCTGCCAGGAATTTACATTATACTAAAAGACTGAGAAATTAGGAGATTCTCAGTTACTTAAGGCGCACATATAGTCTAACTCCAAAATACAAGATAACTATGAAAGGCTTTTTATTCCATAGGCACTCAAAATATATGAAATTAATAAATCAATTAAACAGTAAATTAACTAATTTAAGAGCATAAAACACTCACAGGCTACATACAGACTAGCGGGAACCACGCAGTGGTGATTTAGTGAGCAAGGGCTTTGCAGGCAGACAAGCAGGGCTTCAAAGCTCAGCTTGGTCACTTTCCACCTGCATAAGCAAGTTATTCAATCCGAGTGAATGTCTGTTTCCTCATTAGTAAGTAGGGACAAATAACAGTTACCTTGCCAGGCCTCTATGAAAACAGAGTATGTAAAGTGCCTAGGCTGCTACCTGGAACACTACTGCCGTTCAATAAACGAATGTACAAAGCATAAGTATGCCTCTAAAGGGGTGTGTGTGTGTGTGTGTGTGTGTGTGTGTGTGTGTCTACAAGGAAAGGCAAGACTCAAGTGCAGTGCCCAGGAGTGAGGTCTCTGGGGTTTTCCTGAAGGAATACTTGTCTTGGTTCCAGCTCTAACAGCTGTCTGACCTGGGACAATGTCTGCATCACAGCTGCCACATGGAAAAGATTAGAATAACAGCACCTATCTCGAAAAGCAATTGGTAAGATTCTATGGCATTAAAGATGACAAGCGTTCAGAACAGTTCTAGACCATAGCTGTAGCTCAGTAACTAAGAGTGACTATTACCGTTACAGGCATTCATAAATAATCGGGGCTGAGGTGGCTTCCCATCTAGGATTGCTCCTGTCTACCCGCAAGTACTTACGAGTGGCTCCCCCACGCAAGGGAGGGACCAGGGAAGAGCAGGTTGAAGAGGTTTACAATCTCAACATCATTGTGCATATTTTATAGCTTTACACTTTAGAGAGCATTTTCTTCTCTATTTTCTCATTTGATTTCTTTCTTATTTCCTCAAAAGTCATCAGGAATAAGCAAGTCCATTTCATCAGGAAATAGTTCTTCAACACCTACTTACGTGCAATGCATTAGTGTAAGTGCTGGGAATTCAGAAAACCATTCCTTGCCTTCAGAGAGCTTATGCTTTAGTGGTACTTCATCCATTTGTTTTCCCACCTTCCTAGAAGTAGGAAATTTCACAGTGGGAATACGGGGTTGCATAGGAGCTTGGTCTGAACTGAGAAAATCCAGTCTCCATGATGGGATAAAAACTAAAAATTTCCACACTATTATATAAAATCATTTCTCCTCTCCCCTGTCTCCCTCAATTATATTGAAAACTAAAAAGCTGGCCAGGCGCAGTGGCTCACACCTGTAATTCCAGCACTTTGGGAGGCCAAGGCAGGCAGATCACGAGGTCAGGAGATCAAGAGCCAGCCTGACCAAGATGGTGAAACCCCATCTTTGCTAAAAATACAAAAAATTAGCCGGGTGTGGTGGCGTGCGCCTGTAATCACAGCTACTCAGGAGGTTGACGCAGGAGAATCCCTTGAACCTGGGAGGTGGAGGTTGCAGTGAGCCGAGATCGCGCCACTGCATTCCAGCCTGGGCGACAGAGCAAGACTCCTTCTCAAAAACAAAAGCAAACAAACAAATAACAACAAAAAAAGAAAACCAAAAACCTCCACATTTCAAAAAAGTATAATATTGGATATGGAATTATAGCCATAGTACAAATATTTCTACAAGGTTTTTTACACACACTTTGAAGCCCATGGTATTTTTGAAAGTATGTAAAATCAGGAAAAAAAATGCTTTTTAAGTGTTACACTTTGCTTTAAAACAGTCTGACATTGTGTCAAGTGTGACAGCCTTTGCTTAACTCAAACACAACTGGGAGACGTTCACCTCCACTGAGAATTCCAAAGTTGGACAAAATTCCGTATTCTGGTTGTCACTGCTACCAGGCTGAGTGAGTCCCATGTACAATTTGCCATGGCAATACCAGGAAATTTCTGCCTGTCAAAATATTAGAAAAGGCAGCCTCCTATCAGAGAACTGCTGGGGGCAGGGTTGACAATCATCTAGGAAGAACTTTGGGTCAAGAGATGGAGAACTGGGGGGTTTCGAAAGGAAGTACAAGACTTTCACAATCCCAAAAAATGAGAATGGATGCAGTTGATTTCTATTTTATTTTAATACTTTTTTCCATTTGCTGAGGAAGTAGCCTGCAGCAGAGTCAAACAGCTTGAACTATTTTTAGGCCTATGACCCTTTTAAAAACACATTGCTAAATTCAATCCTCGGTTACACCCACTCAACTCCCACTGGCTTCGGCAAGAGCCATGGGGAGAATTCGTTCACGATGTAAAAGAGTTTAGTTATGCTCTTCGCATTCTTTGGTTTGAATGGAAGGGCAGTGTACTGGCCAAAGGCCATGAAAAGGCACATGGCTGGTCTGGCTCAAGCAGGGTAGCAGTGATGGGCCTACAAATGGAAGAGCATCTATGTGCAAAGCGTTTCCATTCTTACACAACTGGATGAAATGGATGGTTTTTGGATGATCCAGGCAGAATGGGGAAAATAAGAAGTTGCTTTTGAAAATGTCATTCAGTTATATCTCAGAATTGTGTTTTGTTTTTGTTTTGTTTTGTTTTGTTTGACAGAGTCTTGCTGTGTCACCCAGGCTGGAGTGCAGTGGCGTGATCTCAGCTCACTGCAACCTCTGCCTCCCGGGTTCACACCATTCTCCTGCCTCAGCCTCCTGAGTAGCTGGGATTACAGGCATGCGCCACCACGCCCGGCTAATTTTGTTTTTGTATTTTTAGTAGAGACAGGGTTTCACAGTGTTAGCCAGGATGGTCTCAATCTCCTGAGCTCGTGGTCTGCCCGCTTTGGCCTCCCAAAGTGCTGCATTACAGGTGTGAGCCACCGCGCCCGGCAAGAATTGTTTAAAATTATAATCTCATCTATGAAGGCCCAGATTTGAAGAATCTTAACAGTGAAGCTAAATTAAACTTTTACCTTTGCCGGGTGCAGTGGCTCACGCCTGTAATCCCAGCACTTTGGGAGGCCGAGGCGGGCGGATCACAAGGTCAGGACTTCAAGACCAGCCTGGCCAACATAGTGAAACCCTGTCTCTATTAAAAATACAACAAATTAGCTGGGCATGGTGGTGGGTGCCTGTAATCCCAGCTACTCGGGAGGCTGAGACAGGAGACTCGCTTGAACCTGGGAGGCAGAGATTGCAGTGAGTCGAGATCACACCATTGCACCCCAGCCTGGGTAACAGTGCAAGACTCCATCTCAAAAACAAAAACAAAAACAACAAAACAAAAAACTTTTACCTCCAATTACCATAAGGGAGCACAGGAAATTCACTGCTGCCGAAAGCAACACAATTTGTGACCATAAACTCCAGAACGGTGGGGAAAAAGCTATCATTTTAAATAATAGGTCCCAAGTCTGACTTGGGGGTGAGTGGAGAGCATTTGGCATCTCAAATTACTTTAACAGGGGGCCCTGTCACATCCCATGGAAAGGACACTCCGGTCTCCCCTCCACCCTCTAATCCTTCTTTCTTAAAGGAACACTCAGCAAGATAATGAATCCTTTAAATGTTACATCTTCTGTCGCGCATTATTGTGGTGCCGAAACTCTTCACATCAAACAGTCATCAGGACTATTACAAAGTGGGCTTATAAGAGAGGGGCTGAAAAGGAGCTGTGTGAAAAGAAGTGGAAAATTAAAGCTGAAGCAGTCGAAGAAAGGGCTTAATTTACTGGCATGTACAGTATGCAAATGAGATTACTCTCAGCTTAACTGCATCATTTATGTCCATAATAACGGCATCATCATTACAGGGCTCAAATTAAATTACACCATAATTAGCATATCAAAGTGATTGGTTAAAGTTTAAAACAAATACCCAATTTTGTTAATGAACAGCTGTAATTGTCATGTACACTTCAGTGAAAACTCTCTAAACAAATATATGTTTTAGAAGAGAGGAAGATTTTTTTTTTTTTTAAGGAGACAGGTCTGTAGCAGAGGTAAATTGCCTAAAAAAAAGAATGACATGGACTATTCTATTAATGTTAATATATGCTGATCATTTTCAGGTAATAAAACATTCTATCAAAACAAGGCTTCGCTTATATTTAGACACCTTCCCTGCTCTTGAAAGTGACAAACCACCAGAAACCTGCTTCTACTTGCAGCAACGATAACAATGCAGGGGTGACCTGTCTCGAACAAGCAAACGACATGTTCAGTAACATGCTATTACTAACCCCTCATACTCATTTAAAAGACATTCATGTTCAAATCGTGCTGAGTCAAAGCTGATTTTTTTTCCCCCGTTCCAGCCCAAAGAGGGAAGAGTGACAGAAAACTTGCTGCATCCATGGGGTGGACCAGAACGCTCCTAAGCTGATGCCTTGATAACATATTAGACAGCTTCCAACTCAATTTCTCTTCATCGAATCATAGCTACACAGCAGTCTGAAACACACAGCTGCACTAGGGAAGTTTGCTCTTCCATCATCAAAATACATCGAGGTACAACTAGCTATTTTGTCAATTTTGGTTGGAATCAGAGTGCACACAAATTTCGTATATGTAAAACCAGACACTAATAATAAGCTTGTTTCCAAACCTTTTTGTTATAATCATTTAACGTCAGAAGAGTTTCTGTACAAAAAGATTTGTCAATAATCTGGAGGCTCGCATGTGAAAAAGCTTTCCGCCTAAGATTCTCCAATTTCTTAACAACGTACCCCATATGTCCTCTGAGACAACTGTGAGGGTACATCGCTGTGATACACAGCATGGCAAGCCAAAATATATTTTGCCCAAAAAGAAAAAAAAAAAAAAAGCACTTTCAAATATACTTAACAAGCAAATTGAATGTCTTATTAAAATCGTATTATCTAAACAGTGTTCAAAAATTTAAAGAAAGTAGCTTTTCATTTTATTCATCGAGGAATCCATTAAAGCTCAGGCTCTGAAGTAGTATGTAAATTATGTGCCTTTCAAGGTAGAGCTAGGGCAAATTCACTCCATCAACTAATGATGAACCTCATTATGTGCAGGGAGGATTCATAATGAGGAAAGAGCCACCCGCCATTCCATGTTCTAACATAAATCCCTGTAAAATTTGAATATCTCCCCGTCTAATTAAAGGCTACTAATTCCAATCACCCCCTCCATGGCCCCAAAGTAAAAATAAACCTCTCTAAAAGCACAGACTACAGTTATATTTCTAAAGCAGTACTCGATCCTGTTTGGACTCAGAACCTTCCACTCAGATGTGTTTTACGACAAGCATAATTAGCAGCTTTCTAAGAAATAAACTTTGGGGCTGCTCAAGCTCCTTTTGGTTAAATACATTGAATTTCTATTTTTCAAAGAGCTTCACCTTGACAGGGCTACAGTGCATGCACAGAGATGATCCGCAGCCAAGAAACCAACAGGAATGTGCGAGCATAGTAATAACGTAAAATAAAATTCTTAGCACTCGAGTTCCGTGCTGAAGCTGAGATGTTCAGAAAAAGCCAAGCACTGTGGCATGAACCCGAGATTGCATTTGGACGGGGATGCATTCAAATCTGCTTGGGAATGACATACTTGATTCTGGAACAAACTGCTCACTTTTAATGTGGTTTGAACTAATGAACAAGTACGTCCCAGCATCTTAAGCCAAAGAAGGGCTATTCCCTCTTCTAATCACCAACTTTGATTTTTTTTTAACTGAAAACTATAGAAAGAAAATACATCGTTGCCAAACATATTTATTATGATTAATAGCCTGTAATATCCCTCACCAAGGCTTAATTTGCTCTTGTTTTCAATTATGAAGCTGCACCACTCTATTCCGGTCCCCTTTTCAGGTGGAGATGAATTTCTTGTGGTCTTTACTCTTTCTATTGTATTGCCACCCAGCAATGGGCACAATTAGTTAAAAACAGCAAACCTCCACCTTGGCTCCAACAGAGCACCAGATTACACAGAATTAGAGAAGAAAATAATTGAGAAATAAGTGAAGGTGTCCAAGGAATTAAAGCAATTAGACCAAAGGGGAAAAGAAAAAGCACATATGCCAGTCACCCAAACAGACCTTCACATTAAAATTTAAAAGAAAAGAAAAAAGTCCTAAATCTGTTAATTTCGATAAACTCAGTACAGTCCCTCATCAGGGAATCTTAGATGCTGCCATAAATTCAAGCATCCCCAAATGTCTGAAACCCCAGTTTGGTAATACAGTGTACACATCAGTGTCATACCAGTGTGGATTATCCAAACCTAACGAGTCCATTCTACTAAAGAGGCTGCCGCTACTTCAAGTTGCATAAAAATAAACTCCACTACATAAAAGCTGCCACAGTGCGTGCGCTCTCATCCCTCGGCTCCAAGCATGATCTCTCCCCCCTCTTTTAGGTCAGCCACTCATGCATTAGGAAGACATCCCTCCCAAAATAACTTGGCCCTCCCCCCGAAGCACAGAGTTGAGCAACCTACCTTTGTTCTGGAGTTGCAGATAATAACAGGCAAGCCTCAAGACCATGAGGATTTGGAAAAGATCAGGAGAGTTGAAAAAAGGGGGAAAAAAAAAGAAGAAGAAGAAGAAGAAGAGGAAGAAAAAGAAATACGCCCAAGTAGAGAAGAATTGGAAGAAACAGCAGGAAAAGGCTTCTAATGAAACTGTTGTGGCTGCCACAGATCGGGGGTATTTTCAGCAGTGTTTACACCACACCAGTGAGTACACACCTCTGCTACATCTCATCCACAACTGGTGGCATTTTTTTTCTGAATCCATGCATGACAATTAAAAGCACTGCACCTCTCTGTTTGGGAGGGGGACCACAAAAGACCTCCGCAATATTTCTTTACAATGTCTATATCACTGATGAGCATTAGTTTGAGTGACAAAGGTCCCAGGCTAAATCAACATTCTTACCTTAATGTTCCTAGTAAAAGGCTCCAGGAAACATAACTCATGAGATATGTATGCACAGATATATCTCAAGGAATTAATCCAGAGCCCTCAGATGAAGTGAGGGGGGAAAAAAAGGGGAAAAAAAGAAAAAAAAGAAAAGGCAGTGGCTTACATTTCCAAACAAACGCAGCTCAGCCTGGGGAAGCGATGGCATAAAAACAGGTTTGCATATACAGAGCTCAGTGGCAGAAGCGAGAGTTCTGTAGGATTTATTTGACACTTATTTTCCGGGAAGCCTTTTGTGGAGTTGTACCGTTTGTTTCTTATTGTCTGAGAAGCAGTTAGGAGCTTTCTCCCGGAGGGGGCCTCTCAACCCCTGGCTTGGCCTCCTCTGACAGGGAGGTAACCATATTAGGATGTGTATGGTAAAGTAAACAATAACATAGTTGCAATGAAATGGAATTTTTTTTCCCCCAGCTAATGGTGTTGGGGTCAGTCCTGTCTTTTCAGCCATCCCACTAATTTTGTTTCCTAGTTCAAACAGGCCCTCCTCCTCCTTTTTTTTTTTTCAAGTGTTAGCTGTTTCCAAATATCTGACTGTAAATTTGCTGAGAATGTTTGCAATGTAAGAAAAAGCTTTTAACATCCAAATAAAGATCGTGCCAGTTTAATCATTAAAAGGGATGTGAATTCTCAATCCCTTGCAGAGATACAAGCCTTCTCTACCCACCCACCCCCTCCCCATCTTTCCCTGAAGGTTAAAATTACTTGGTCATTTAGAAGTACCTGCTAAATAAATCAGATTTTTAAAGAACGAGACCGTTACCTTCATAAAAATTCCTCATTCACATACTGTGTCACTGAGTGAAGAGTCTTAACCATTCATGCGCCTGAAAATTTATTACCTGAAATTTCTAGGATGGTTACTTTTACATGATAAAGCTCTTTCCCACCTCCTCCAACCACCCCCACCCCCCCGCCACCCACAAAGAAAAAAAAGCATAAAATACTGTTGTCAAACCATCCTTTAGAAATTAGCTAATAAAATAAAAAATATTATCAAGAATGAGTTCCCAAAATGTTACATTTTTAAGAAAAGTTCTGCAGGTCCAAAGACAAACAATAAAAAGTAAGGCTGCTTTCTTGTCATGATCACTTAGTATGAAAACCACCTCCCACCACCAAGCAGTGAGTGAAACATCCCACTCAAAGGTCAGGGCTGGCTGATAAGGAGGGTAACAATGCTGATGGGGACCAGAAAGAACTGATCTGGAGGCAGCTGAGCAGCGGCGAGCCAGCCCTGGCCCTGACGCTGAGCAGGCTTCCATGTCTTTATTCCCTAGGTGAGAGCCGTGGCTGCTCTTGAAAGCAGTTTCCCTGTGAGATCAGGCAAAATGAGGGTGCTTCGGTAGCGGCCAGCCCTCGGTGTGCAAGGATGAGAGGATAGGGACAATGATGCTGTCTGCTAGAACCCCAGAAACCATCTGTGTACCAGGCACCGAGGCAAAACGTGCCATGAGCAAAAGGGCACAGGCAGGGGGATAAATGATACATGTAATTAAGAATGAAGCCAGGCTGATCTAGCAAATAAAATGCATGTGGCCCTGGTGAAACTCCCAAAGCTCAGAAAGAGCTCCTCCCTAGCCTGGAACCTCTGGGCCGGCCGCTGAACTGTCTTGGTTCTTATCAGATCCATATCGTACAGAAACCTAAAACCCCTGCAACTCATGTTTTATTAAAACATGTTTAGCATTCTTTTTAAAGATAGGTTTTAACCCCAAATACCCATGAAATTAAATCTCCTATGCCACTTATCTGCACTGCTGGGCAAAAACTAAAGTTGAGCTAAACAGAGAGATAGCAAAATCAATAAATCACACGAAACAAGTAGCAGTTCAAAAGTTCAAAGATATGATGGCCAGTTCAGCGCGTCTTAGCACTCACCCAATAATAACTCGTCTCCGTCACTCCTCATAGTATAGACAATTTCATGGCATCATTTTCATTAGTCTGTCTCAGGGAAAATTGCTAGCTATTTATGTATACGCTAAAATAAATTAGCCATTTCATCGAGCAATGTGATTCTTATAAAATACATTAACACAATACTCGATTTTCCAGTTGGAGTAAATAAATAAATCAATACATTCAATACAGGGTGATTCTTTTACTGTGGCGCTACAGCTCTCAGCATAAGTGTTTTTATTGGGTTTATTTGTTTCAATAAAAATTGAAATGGGCCAGTGATCTCAGTGCTAGCATCTTTTTAAAAAATCCATCCAATATTGGGGAAAGTATTGTGCAGAACATTCAAACTTATAATTTTATTCAAGAATCATTTTCATTATGTATTATTCCACAACCTGGTTCTGTTGGAAAATTTCATAAAGAGAAAGGGGGAAATCCTGCCAGGTGTTTGACTCTGGTGGCGTTTCTGTGCTGCAGACCCCAGTCTGAGGGTGATGCTTCTGAGACAGCAGCGCTTGGCTGAGCTGCGACCTTCTGCTTGGAATGCGCCTCTTCCCTGGGTAGGGAGAAACGACAATGGGACAAGTGCCAGATGGCCTCCTCTGTCACACCTTATGGAATGCCATTGATTGTGGCTCAGAGAAGGCCATTTATTCCAACCTCTGGGGGAAAGACCAGGGTATCACGACTACAGGGAAGAAGAGAGAGGTGTGCTGCTGCTGTAAATAAAATCAGGCCGAGGGCCTGAGAGCGACTTTGGTGGCGAAATCAAGATACACCAGGCAGGAGATTTTCTGCAAGTCACCAGCACAGTGAAAAGGGAAATATGGTAGTGGATATCTGTTGTTTTTGTCTGCCCAATATCCATGCTCCCCTTTCTCTGATGACACTAGCCTGATTTTTCTTGGGGGGAAACGCCCATTCCTCACTGTCAGTCCTAATGGTTCACAGGAGGCTGAAGCATCTCTCAGCTCCAGAGGGTGGAGCCATAACCCAAGTCTGACCAATCAGTGAGTTCTGCTCTGCCAGCCACACTGATTGGCTGATGGATGGACATGTCCCAAGAATGATACTCAACTACTAGCATTCCATAGGAACTACTGGGAGAGAGAAAGGCTGTCCTTCTGCTGGCTTGCTAAACTTTTAAAAGCATGAATCGGGCTTGCCTCCACAAAAACAAAGCTGGCTGAACAGAGGCCAGGACACAGCAGCAAGAAGGTGAGCACAATAGCAAGACAGATTCCTAACAATGCTCACAGAGAACAGGCCTCCTCCTGGACTTGTCAATTACACAAGCCAATTAAATTCCCTTATTTGCTTAGCCAGCTGGAGTTGGCTTTGGGTCATTTGCAACCATAAGGTGCCACACAGGAGCCCAAAATAGATAGTGTTCTATATGTAGCTCTCCTACTCTACAATATATGTTAGCCTTTATGGGAAGGCAAACCAACTAAACACACACAAATCAATTAACTCTCATAACTAATACTCAAAATCTGTAGGATCTCGTGTTTCCTACGTAATTAACCAGTTCATCAGCCATGCTTTCTTCCTGCTAATAATAGAGTTGGAAAAAGAAGTCAGGACCCACAGTCAGAAAGAACTCAAGATGATCTCAAAGCAAACTAAACTGGAAATCTAAAAAAATCCAGCGTGGCTGGGTGCGGTGGCTCACGCCTGTAATCCCAGCACTTTGGGAGGCCGAGGCGGGTAGATCACGAGGTCAGGAATTTGAGACCAGCCTGACCAACATGGTGAAACTCTGTCTCTCCTAAAAATACAAAAATTAGCAGGGCGTAGTGGCATGCACCTGTAATCCCAGCTATTCGAGTGGCTGAGGCAGGAGGATCGCTTGAACCTGGGAGGCGGAGGTTGCTGTGAGCCAAGATCGTGCCACTGCACTCCAGCCTGGGTGTCAGAGCAACACTTCATCTCAAAAAAAAAAAAAAAAAAAAAAAAATTCCAGCATGAAGTTGAATACAGACTTAAGAAGCTCCTCTCCAGGCTCCTCATAGGTATGGTTCAGTCAGGGATGGACCAACCTATGAATTTAGGGGAATGGCCAGCTGGTTCACACAATAGGCCTTAGGCCTGCTGTGGAATCCTTAGTCTTGTGGTCACTGATCACAAAAAAGCCAGTGGGAACGGTAGGAAGGAGAAAGAGCTGCACTGGTCATTGAAAAGAGAGCTGCATTGGTCATTGAAAAGAGGCCAACACAAATTTCCCAGCCCCAACACTTTCTGAATGCTTTTGTGTGGAATTTCTGCAGATGCTGGAAACCCAGGAGGCACCAAAGTGAACATCCTAACTTAGCACTGGAGGAAAGAAAATAACTGAATGGAGTTTAGAGTCATGTGGATGCCAGAGGCCATAGGCAAGCTAGAAACAATATAGTAAGTAACATTTAAGCTGGGATGGAGTGGGCAGGGTCCTGCCGCCTGCCTGGCATTTAGCCCTGGCTCCAGCCCAGCCAGCCCAGCAAACCAGGGCTTTGACTTCCTCTTCCTGGGCGGGAAGGAACCCCAGATCAATTCAGTCAGCCTTTCTTGGGACTGGTAACCATAGTAACATAAACAATAACAAAAACAACAATAATGGAAGCTACCAATTTACTCTTAAATATGCCAGCAGTTATACTAGTCACTTTACATCCATTTCCTCACCTAATCATTACAATCACCTTGTAAAATGCAGGCTGTTACTATTTCCATTTTGAAAGTGAGGAGACTGAGGCTCAGAGAGGTTAAATAATCTGCTCTTGGCCACACAACAGCTAAGCAGTAGAGTCCAGATCTGAACCCACCCCTCTGGCTGAGACACCTGATCCTTGGACACCATACTGGCATCCAACTGCTGCCAAGCAGGAATGTCAGTACCAGCCCCTGTTGCTCACACAAATGCCCTGAATAATGAAGCTGGGCTGGAGTACAAGCCAATCCACTCCACCCCAAGACATCATGACTTAGATGGCAGGCTCCACTCAGTTGGAAGGGAGAGGGTAGGTGAGGAGGGGAGAAGACAGGGAATAAAGGGAAACACCACCACAACTGCCTTATTTCTTCAGCCTCAGCAGCATCAGTGTCAACCAGACTCCCCATGCAACCCAATGGATCCTCCCTTGCCTCTAACTGGGGGCCATGTGACTCAGAACAAGTCTTTTCTGAACCTAATCACAGGTTTAACCCTACCTAGCACCAATATTATATCCAAAACACATGTTGTCTGACATCTGTACAATGAGAATTGCTTTAAAATTTGAACTGAGGAGCTGGGAGCCACAGAAGCCCACCCCACCAGAGAGTGGGATTTTTCAACCTCAGTACTAGGAACATTTTGAGCCAGAAAATTAAGTATTCATTATGTAAGCTACCCTGTGAATTGCAGGATGTTGAACAGCATTCCTAGATGCTAGTAGCCCATGCCCCTACCACATTCGTGACCTCCAAAAACGTCTCCAGACATTGCCAAATGTCCCCTGCTGGGGAACGTCACTCCTGGTTGAGAACCACTTGTCTAGAGCATCATTGCCCAACAGAACTTTCTGTGACAACGGAAATGTTCTATGCCTACAACATGCAATAGGGTAGCCGATAGCCACATGAGGCTCCTGAGCACTTGAAATATGGCTAGTGTCACTGAGGAACTGAATTTTTAATTTTATGTAAGCTTAATTAATTTAAGTAGCCACCCATGCCTAGTGGCTGCCACATCTGGGACTGTGCAGTTTTAGAGGGGTCACAGAATTTCCATATTCATGACAATCAGATCTTCAGCAGATGGATACTTGGTTTCCAGTTCAAAATTCTTCATATTCATTAAAAATTGTATTTTCTTCTCAATGGAAATTAATAAATTCTAAAATTGAAAGTGTTTTTTTTTTTTGCACTGGGCACAGTGGCTCACGCCTGTAATCCCAGCACTTTGGGAGGCTGAGGCGGGCAGATCACCTGAGGTCAGGAGTTCGAAACTAGCCTGGCCGGAATGGTGAAACCCCATTTCTACTAAAAATATAAAAATTAGCTGGGCATGGTGGCGCACATCTGTAATCCCAGCTACTCAGGAGGCTGAGGCAGGAGAATCGCTTGAACCTGGGAGGCAGAGTTTACAGTGAGCCGAAATTGCGCCACTGCACTCCAGCTTGGGTGACAGAGCAAGACTGTGTCTCGAAAAAAAAAAAAAGAAAAAAAAGAAAAGTGTTTTTTGGTAATGACTTTTTAAAAATTCCGTTCTTACTTTGAATCTTTTCATCAAATTTAAATAAAAATTATTTTTTATAAACACGGTTTTGATTAGAATTGTAGATTTATATAATTGAGTAACTTGAAAGATTTATGCCTGTAGATTAGAACCAAGTGCACTCTTTAAGAAACTAGTTGCAAAATAATTTCTTTTTTCACTGTTAGAAAAATGTACTTGCTACTCTCTTCGGGACACATTGAATGTAAACTGTGTCTTCAGAGACATCAGCTATCCTACAGAAAGTGCTCTGCCTCAGCAACTCAAATAACTCATACCATTTGGAGACGAGAGTAACACTGTGACAAGTTTCTTAAGCAGTCACGTGCCTCCATCCTGTCCCTCCCCTGAAAAATCCAAAATGTACACAATTCAGGTGAAGCTTTCCACTGGAGCTCAAGGTGTGATGGATTTTTCGGCTTAGCAAGAAAGATTAGTATTGATGTAACAAAGTGACTGTAAAACCAGCCGTACAACGTTATAAATACATCATAGCTGTCAGGATGTTTCTTTCGCAATGGGCAAATACAGAACCAAAGACCATTTGGAAGCGGGGGTGGTGGTCATACACAACACCATGTGTGGGGTGGGAAACATCCAGAACTATGGCGCTGAGCAGGAAGCTGAGCCATCTACAAAATATTTCCTGAGTGATATATAGAGAGCTTAAGATGGGATAAAGCCTGATGATGAACAAAGTCAACAAAGTGCGTTGGAGTTACCCACACTGTCTAGATACCAAGAAATTTCAGCTTTAGCAATGATATGAGAATCCAAAACTGTACTGTCATTCTGAATAATTGTGAACCTAATAATATTTATATCTATCTCCTTTGTAGGCTCAATGAAGACTTTAGGTTAACCTCCACTGGTCAAGTATGAAGTGTTACCCATATGGCACACACTACTGGACTGCAACCCAACAGCCAATCCCAACTCGTTCTTTCTCTTTTCCCTCCCTCTTCTCCCACCTCCTACTCCCCAAACTGAAAAAATGAGATGCTCCCCCTTCCCAGCTTTCTCTGCAGTTAGGGATGGTGATCTAATTTATTTCTGGCCAAAAGATATAAGGGGAAGATGACTGAAAAGATATAAGGGGAAAATGACTTTTTTTCTTCTCGATAAGAGGACACTAAGAGATCTCTTTCTCTCACTGCTCTGTCCTTTTCCTTACTTTGTGCCTTTAAATGAAACCATGTAGGAAGGTGATGCCTGGTGCTTCAGCAGCCATCTTGTGGCCAAGAGGGAAAAGTTGAAGGAATCAAAGAGCTTTCCCAACCCCACACTAAGGTGCCAAACCAATCCTGGCACTGCCTATCTTCAGACTTCTGGGCAAGTAAATAATGAATTTCCTCATGTTTGCAGCCATTGTTGAGCAGTGAGGTGTTCTATGAACACATGCTAATTGATATATCCCAAATTCCAAGAAGGACTAAAGAAAAGTCACTTCCTTGAGGGAGTGGGACTAATAAAAAGTGTAATTAGCCAATCTCCCAGTATCTAAATTGGTTCCCTAAGAACTTGTCACTGAAGAAAACAATTCTTAGTCATTAGAGTATCCCTGAAGAACAACAACGCTTCAGGCCCCCTGAGTGCCAACTTCATGCAAGGCTTTTACTGAAGTGGTTTACTTACGTCACCCAGTCTTCTGACACCCTTACTTGACAGGTACTACGATTTTCCCAATGTTTGAGATAAAGAAACAGAAGCGGATGGAAGTGAAACAAAATGTCCGAGGCCAACAGCTGTTACAGAAAACCTGGTCCCAGAGTAGGGAAACGGTTACACATGTGGCCTCAACTGCAAAACATGGTCAATGCCAACCAAGTGATACACCTTTCTTACTCTAACATGTAACAGCAGACACCTGGGCTCAGGGCATAGGTTACACACTGTCATTAGAGCTGTGCCTCAGTTTGCAATGGAAATCGAAGGAAGGATTCATAGGCTAGTCTTGCAGTGGCGCCAGATGCTCCCTGAGAGAGGTAACAGCAGCATCCACAATGCAGCTGACATCACGAGCAGGCAAGGGTGTTGCTTCACGGCTATCTGTTTCCATGTACTGGGCCAAGTGGGGCATGGCCTGCTGCCTATAGTCCATCCCCCAATTTTAACACCAAAAAAAAAAAATTAAAAGATCAAAAAAAATCCTTCAAGGGAAGTTGCTAAAAGGAGGCCCATGTTAGAAAGAAGTCACTTATAAACATTAAGAGGCAGGTTGGTGTGTTGGATAGATGCAGCAAATGCACTGGCGTGGACAGCTGGGCACACATCTTAGGGTAGACAAAGAACCATCAGGCAACTTGGCTTCATAATTTTTGCTATGTTGAGTAATTAGCTTGACCTCTCTGAACCTCAGGTTTTCCATCTTTAATATGGAAATAATGGATGTGTTTAACTTTAGTGAGTTGTGGTGAGAATTAAATGAAATGATACATGTCCAAGTTCTCATCTGTTAGTAAATGCACAATGATACTTAGCTACCATCATCACCATCATTATCATCAGTATTTAATGATAATAAAGTGCAATATTACTATGAAGCATGTAACCCAGTACTCAGCATGTGCTAGGTTCTCAGTAAATACTCTTTTCCTCTTCTCTCTCCCTTCCACAAATAACTCAAAGATTTAACTCTGATATGATGCACCTATTGTAATTTTTAAAAAATATTAATAAGCTCATCCCTCTAAAATGGTACTGGGCTTGGTGTTATGATAGATATAAAGACAAAGAAAGCTTCAATGGACATATGACCACATAATAAATATGCCAAATGAAAAAAGTATGTACTCGTTAAAAATGTAATTAATTAAATATATGTAGCACTAACATATAAAAAAATGTTATACATGTAAGGATAGCCCTTCCACTTACTAAGTTTCTCCGGGTATTAAGAACAGAGGTACTTATGATTTTAAAAATATTTTGCCTTATAGTTCAAATTTTCTGCTATGAACATGTACTCCTTACAAATTTGGAGGAAAAGACATTACTTTGCAAAAGATAAAAAACAGAAGTTTCTACCTTCCAATTGGTTTTCTAGGGGTGAACAGGGTGGCTCACGCCTGTAATCCCAGCACTTTGGGAGGCCGAGGCGGGTGGATCACAAGGTCAGGAGATCGAGACCATGGTGAAACCCCGTCTCTACTAAAAATAGAAAAAATTAGCCGGGCGCAGTGGCGGGCCCCTGTAGTCCCAGCTACTCGGGAGGCTGAGGCAGGAGAATGGCGTGAACCCGGGAGGCGGAGCTTGCAGTGAGCCGAGACTGCGCCACTGCACTCCAGCCTGGGCGACAGACCGAGACTCCGTCTCAAAAAAAAATAATAATAATAATAATTTGTCAACCACATAAATGTTAACAAATCTATAAGAAATTTTAAAATTACTAAACATTTAACTAATCCAACCTCCATGCCTTAATAAGTTACTCTGGGTATTTTCCTCCTCCCTAACTTCCTAGTCTCACCAGAAGCAAAATTTTCCCCTTGGTTTCAACCCTGCTTTTCTCTTCCCATTAAGAATACTGGGAAGAGAAAATTCAGAGTACATCTTCAAGCCCCCCACAAAAGGTGACTAGAATGTATGGATAGGTTGGGCACACAAAAATAAATAACCTATTAGGAGTCATGACTACTGGGCTGGCCTCACTCACGGAGGTATTGCGGACCGGTATTTGCTAAAAAGTTTTTCCTTATTGGTTGGTTGGCCTCAAAGAGCTCTGTGAATGCCAGGACTTATGATAAGCTATGACACACTTAACTGTTACATATTAATGTTCATGATAATGCAATCTTTCATTTGGGTGATTTAAAAGTCCCTCTAGTCCGACTTACAGTTAGATATACACTGAATGCTTCATCAATCATAACCATTTTTATTCTCAGTCTTGTGCAAAAATACTAGAGAAGGTGAATTCCAGCTACACATCGAAGAGGGCTTTACTGTTAGCCCTGAAAAATTTCACTCTTTTCTCATGTACGCTGGATTCCAACAGTTTCTGCTTAACCATTCTATTTACCTGTGTCTTTCACTGTAGCTGATCTTATCTACAGGGTAAAAGCAAAGCCACATTCATATCTCTACTATAGGGTCAAATCTCCATATCTTATATGGAGAAAGCATTTCACAGTTACGAGCTTGACAAAATGCCCAGCATTGCAACATCTGAAATACTTGGGAGCAAGCAGCATGAGAAGCTCACAGCAACTTGAACAGAGCTTTTTAAAAGGAGGATTTAGAACCATCTCACAACAAGAACCAATGGGCCCACTTATCGCCAAGCAGTGAATCGGTGATCACACCTACCCTAATAAATGCACTTGAAAGAAACTACACCCTTTTCCCATTCCTGTAAGGGCTTGTCGCAGTTTCATGGCCAAAATCTTCCCACAATTAACCTTGGACCTACAGATCGTAAGGCAACTCAAGACAGAGGCAGCAATCAGACTAGCCGCCATCCAACATGGTCTTGTCCTACCTTGACTGCAATTATCTTCTAAATTAGAAACACAAGAATTGTTTAGGTCAGAATATAACAGCCCACTAGCCTCACACTGTCCCCATGTGTAACACAGAAGTAAATGCAACTATAGAGACAGAAAAATCTGTACCGCAAAATGTTTTGCTTGGGGTGGGGGTGAGTTAAGCCTAATCCTCTAAAATGAAATTTTTAAAAAATATCTAACATACATGTATTCCACATTTATATTTTGATTTTATTATGTTTCCTCGCTTTCATACTCTTAAGTTCTCCCATCTTAACAATCTTCTTTTAGGCTAACAAATTTGTTTTGATGCCTAGGTTACTGGTTGAGCTCTTAAGGCAAGGAAACACTAAATTATTGGAATTCAGTGGGGAGATGCTTCCAGGGTAAAGGTTCTCTGTTTATTAGCAAAAGAAAAGCATTCAACCAATCTGACTTGTAAGTCTGATAAAATCTTCGTGGAAAAACTGATTCTACTATGATGAGTAATCCTTGGAGATGAAAAATGACAAATACACATATTATGTTTTATTATATATTAATTCTAAAAGGGTCTGAAACGAAACTCAAGTAAGCCATCTTTTAGATGTTGGAAAATGGCAAACTTCCCCACAAACTACAAGAAAGAAGTAATTAAAGTAAATGAACATGAAATTAAACAGCACCCCTATAAAGCGGGATATAAAAGTAAAGATTATTGGGGGAAAAAAGATTGTCTTCCTGCTCTATATTAATCTCATGAATTGTGCATTTACTCTATTTCTCTTTTATTATTTGATGATGAGTTTTTAGAGCTTGGGTTTTATGAGGACTAGCTGGAGGAAGGTCTTCAGCAGCGAGCTAAGCTACAGATCTTGGTATGTTATTGTATCTTTCCCAATGACATAAATACCAGATGAAGACATCCAAAGTAAAGGCAGGCTCATCAAACTTCCTGTGATGCAAAACTGGGAAGTTTCCTCACAACGTCAAAGACAGAGTCAAGAGCCTGCTCAGAAAGGAGGTTGAAAGCCACAAAAGATGGGACTCCAGAGAGCAAACATGTGCCTCTCTCCAATCAACTCCACTATTCCTGTAGAGTTCAGGGACAGCAGGGGTTTGTTGAATTTGGTGGTGGGGGCGGGGCATCCAGAATCCATTCTCACTTCAGTTTTCATTTAAGGAATTACTTTCCCCCACTGTTGCATGCAGGCTGGGACTCTTAGTCAAGATCCTCTGCCCTGTCATTGCCATGGGGTAGGTATGGGACTTAGACTAGGCCTGTCTGATTCATCTGAGTAGACTGATGTGAGGACAGAAACATGTTTGAGGAGTACTGATTTTAGCAGTGGCTGTGATGAGCTGGCGAAGATACTGGCACTTCCTATACACTGGGATTGTCCTGCTTCTTATCTTTTACCCACCTTCTGTTCATTCTGAGCTACAGGCTATTCATCCAGTATCTTCTTTTAAGGATTACCTTTAAATTGGCCAAAGGTAATCTCTGTTAGTTGTGACCAAAGAACTCAAGCAGTATGATGGAGAGGCCCTTGCCTGAAGCTGATTCATGGGAGGAAGCTGAGTTTATTAAACTCTTGATGAATATAATTCACAATATGTAATACAGTGCTTCTTTGTTATAGGCACTCCTAAATTATAAAAATTTGGCCAATGGTCACTTAAAGAAAGACCAGTGGCTGAACCTGCAAGTCAGGAATTTTCTTACCAGTTCTTTGCAGCAGTTTTGGCAATATTTTAAAAATGCAGAATGGGACCAGGCATGGTGGTTCATGCCTGTAATCCCAACACTTTGGGAGGCCGAGGCGGGCAGATCACCTAAGGTCAGAAGTTTCGAGACCAGCCTGGCCAACATGGTGAAACCCCATCTCTACTACAAATACAAAGGTAAAAAAAAAAAAAAAAAGTCAAGGGTAGTGGTAGGCACCTGTAATCCCAGCTACTTGGAAGGCTGAAGTGGGAGAATCGCTTGAACTCAGGAGGCGGAGGTTGTAGTAAGCTAAGATCATGCCATTGCATTCCAGCCTGGGCAACAAGAATGAAACTCTACCTCAAAAAAAAAAAAATAAATAAAATAAATAAATAAAAAAAAAAAAAGCAGAATGGGTAAAAAGAGGAGGTGACTGAAAGGAGGAAATTTCCAGGATGTAGAAAGAAAAAGAAATGGAGCCACAGGAGTATTTCTTGAAGGACTGAGGATTCTTAATCTGGATTTCCAGGGGCCACGGCAAATCATTATAATGTATTTCTCAGGCGTTGTGGTGAAAACAACATGGACTTTTAGAAACATGTAGACCTGTGTGCAAATGTCTGCACTTCCATTTACCAGCTATGTGACCCAAACAAGTCACATAATCTTTCTCGACCTCAGTTTTCTCATCTGTAAAATGGGGTAACAATCATAGCTAGAACTCACTCATAAGCCACTTGGCAGGAGCAAACATGACGGTGAACACAAAATACCTCGCAGTCCTGATGCACAGTAGGCCCTCAACGAAATGGTAATTTGTTTTTACTGCGCTTAATAACATCCACAGAGTGCCTATGAATATCTACATAGTATGCTCTGGGCACACAAAAATAAATTAAATAGGTTCTTACCTTCAGGCAAGAATTTGTGGCTTTCGAATCTGAAAAGAACCCACTAAAATACAGAGCAGACTTGAACAAAGGTTATAATGAAATACAAACATACACTTGTGGGAGCCCAGACAAAAGAGTGAGTCACACAGGCTGAGTTCAATTGAAAAGGCTTCACAGAAGTCATATTTGAGCCAAGCCTTGAAGGATGAGTAGGATGTTAATAGGTAGGAGAGGGGGAAAAAAAAGAGGGACGATTGGCATCCAACACTGAAGGAAGCAGTAATAGGAGCTACAGAAGTTCAAGGATAGGGCAAACAAAGGGCAGAATAAGGGGTCTGGTGTAAGCTGCTTGAGCACTCCTGTGTCAATCCTTAACTCCCAGCAGACGGCTGGTCCCTTAGGTGACACCCAGATACTCTGTGGAAAGCTAGACTGGAGGAACTTCTAGAAGACACAGAGACTGGGGCCAGCTGATAAAGAGCTTTGGAGGCAATGCTAAGGAGCCAAGTCTTCATTCTACAGGCAGGAAGGCACGGACAGGAAGGGCAGAAAGCAGGAGACACTTCAGAGGTCAGATAAACAGGGAGCAGCAGTTGGAAGGACGTAGGAGGGGAATAAGACGGGGGGGCTTTGCTTAAGGCCTTAAGTGTGGGAACCTATCTTTTTGAACTGAAGCAATTCTGTGTTTAGGACTATCACTGGTAATATTAACAAAGTCAGTGCTGACCACAGAGAAACCTTTGACAGTAGCCCTAAGAATGGGATGGGCTGAGGCCAGGCGCAGTGGCTCATGCCTGTAATCCCAGCACTTTGGGAGGCTGAGAGGGCCGGATCACGAGGTCAGGAGATCAAGACCATCCTGGCTAACACAGTGAAATCCCGTCTCTACTAAAAATACAAAAAATGAGCCAGGCACGGTGGCATGCGCCTGTAGTCCCAGCGACTCGGGAGGCGGAGGCAGGAGAATTGCTTGAACCTGGGAGGCAGAGGTGTAGTGAGCCGAGATGGCACCACTGCACTTCAGCCTGGGTGAGAGTGAGACTCTTAGGAAAAAAAAAAGAAAAGAAATAAAGAATGAGATGGGCTGCCCCATGGGCATGAGTGGGCATGGCAACCAAAGCCTTCTAATAGAACGCAGAAGAGCCCAAGCTTAAAGCACAGACAAGCTACAGTGTGACCTTGCTGAGCTCACCTCACCTCTCAGTGTCTTAGTTTTATGACCTAGAAAAGGGTGTCAGCTGCAGTATATCTTTGTAAGGTTATCATCAGGACGAAAAGAGAAGACATATGTAAAGGATTCAGAATGGTTTGCTGAACTGGCACATACAAAGTGCTCAGTAAATATTACCTCCTATCATTCCTATTATTTTTCTTATTAGCCACCAAGGATGGTGAAAAAGGAGTACCAATGTCCCAAATGACTCACTTCCTAAGTCTGTGATCCCTGTGTTGGAAGAAAACTAAACCCTATGGGCGTCTGGTAAAAGGAGCCGACCCCAATTAACTGCTTTTTCATAGACGGACTAGATGGTTTGTGATTAGCAATGATAAGAAGAAAAAGAAGGATGAACAACTGTAATTGAAACAGGGTTGTGATGAAACAAAAGTGCCTACACATCAATTAACTATCCATATTAAGAGGAGGTGCCTATCACCTAGAACAGCATACTCACAGGCACTGGGGGAATGCTTAGAGATATGGATGCCAACTGCTAGTTACGTTTAAGTCCCTTAAGACAAGGGAGCCCCTATTAATCTTCACAGGTAAGCCCCTTCGGTGGGCAGAGGGTGGGGGTGCTGCTGGAGGCTCAGCGTGGTACCCAATTAGGCAGGGACACGAAGGAAGAGGTGAGGAAGGGCAGCAGGGAACTAATCAGGGACACTTTCTTTTCTTTTCTTTTTGAGACAGTCTCGCTCTGTCGCCCAGGCTGGAGTGCGGCTCATTGCAAGCTCCGCCTCCGGGGTTCACGCCATTCTCCTGCTTCAGCCTCCCAAATAGCTTGGGACTACAGGCGCCCGCCACCATGCCCGCTAATTTTTTTGTATTTTTAGTACAGACAGGGTTTCACTGTGTTAGCCAGGATGGTCTTGATCTCCTGACCTTGTGATCCACCCACCTCAGTCTCCCAAAGTGCTGGGATTACAGGTGTGAGCCACTGCACCCAGTCAACACTTTCTAAGATGTAGGGAAGGCTGGGCGTCGGGAGAAATGCAGAGATGAAATAGGCACATGATACTTTTACCCTTTTGGCCATGTTTTGTCAAAGAGTTTATGGAATGATTCATTTTTGCCAACTATTTCACATGGTAGTGTTTTACACTTTAGGATGAAGTCTGTTAAACATTCACATGTTCCTAAATATGGCATGCAATGATAAGTAATTTAATTATTTCTGTATCATATTTAGAGTGGTTTCTTTTAAATTTTTTTTTTTTTCCCTGAGACGGTTTTTTTTTTTTTTCCCCTCTGTCGCCCAGGCTGGAGTGCAATGGGGTGATCTCGGCTCACTGCAACCTCCATCTCCCGAGTTCAAGCAATTCTACTGCCTCAGCCTTCCGAGTAGCTAAGACTACAGGCGTGCATCACCATGCCTGGCTAATTTTTGTATTTTTAGTACAGACAGGGTTTCATCATGCTGGGCCAGGCTGGTCTCGAACTCCTGACCTTGTGATCCGCCTGCCTCAGCCTCCCAGAGTACTGGGATTACAGGCATGAGCCACCGCGCCCGGCATACAGTTCTAGTTATTAAAGAACAGAGGTCTCCAAGACCGAAAGTTAAGGGTAAAACCTGGATTTTGAAAAAAGTCTACCAACTCGCAGTCCCATGAGCTTTTGACCATACACCATCTGCCCTTCTCCTAAATGCAAATTGCTAATAAAGTTTAGAATTTGTTAAACCATTAACTCTGCATTTCCTCCTTTTGGGTGTCCTATTAAGCTAAGCAGGAGTCCCCTGGGCACATTAAGGTAAAACAGAAAGAGCCCCCGATAATATAGTTCAAGATAAGAATGTAGGGTATTACACAACCTATCATTTATACCTTTTAAAGTAATACAGGCCTCTTGCAAAGCTGCTGGATATTCTAAGTAATTATCTTCCAGCACATTAAGATTTGGGCTGTATTCTCTATTTAATAAATTGATATAAATAATGCCACTTCTAGTAAACTATCACTAAGTTTTCAACACAATATCGAACACATTAATAAAAAAAATTAGATTTTTTTTTTAACTTTAGTTTCCAGTTCTGCAATCTGGAACTAAAGTCAATTCTTGTATTATTTTCATATATTTAAATACGAAAACATAAAATTGAGCATACTGCTGTAACACAGAGAAAAACAGACATTTCCGAGAGTTAGACCAAATTATTATAATAGAATCTATATTTGCTAAGATCTGATATAATGCTGTAATTAACCAAATTTTTTTTTCTTTTGATTTATCAACATCTACCTACACACAATAAAAGAACACGGAATACTGAGACAGGTTAGCAAGCTCTGTAGACTAAAGTTGTGTTACTGAGAAATAATCTTGAACAACTGTGAAAATATTCGCACATTTCAAAATGACTGTCTCTCTTGGTGACCTGATCTCCTGGCTAGAACGACACACTGATGTTACTCTCAAGCGGACTGAGGCAGAAAGATCTTTCAATGTGAATTACCTTATTTGAATCACCGCAGATTCAAAACAAAACCCAACTTCATAGCCTATAGAATAGTCAACATTTTCTAATAAGAAAGTACACAAGTTACTTGGAAATATACTTTTGGAAGTGTCCTCCATACAAGTCCTGATTATTAAGTATCATGTATTAATTCATCATCCATTTGTTCACTGAACAAACACTTGTCAAGTCCCTGCCGAGTGCGGTGGTTCCCGTCTGTAATCCCAGCACTTTGGGAGGCCGAGGCGGCAGGATCACGAGGTCAGGAGTTCAAGACCAGCCTGGCCAACATGGTGAAACCCCGTCTCCACTGAAAATACAAAAATTAGCTGGGCATGGTGGCACACACCTGTAATCCCAGCTACTCGGGAGGCTGAGGCAGAATTGCTTGAATCTGCGAGGTGGAGGTTGCAGTGAGCCGAGATCGCGCCACTGCACTCCAGCCTGGCAACAGGGCAAGACTCTGTCTCAAAATAAATAAATAAATAAATAAATAAATAAATAAATAATTTGTCAAGTCCCTACTACATACCAGACACTCAATGCTAAGAATACAAAAAAGATATGATCCCAGCCTGCACCATGACTATCAAAGCTAGGACCTCTTTGGGGCAGGGGAGCGGGGCTAAGTAGATTTCTAATACTTCCAGAAATAAATAAGCAATAGAATTTTTATACTCATGGTTTACTTCCAACATCAAATTTATGTAGAAAAGAAAGAGGCTGCCCTTTAAAAGAAAAAAAAAAGTCAGCAGATCAAAAGCATCATTAATCACTGTCTCTTTTAAATTAAAAGGTTCGCAAAAAGGTGGGCACAGAACCAACATGGGAAACAAATCATTCCCCTCGCTGAGTGAGGGTCAGCGTCTAAATGGGAGAGTCCTCCGTATTTACCCAGCTCATCTCCTGCGTAATGGATTTGGAGGAGAGATTTCCACTGGGGCTCTGCTAATTTGAGGCTTGACTTATGCTTTTTAAAAATGACACTTGGGTGGTTACTCTAGTATTGTGACTAGTTTTAGAAATAAACCTTTCAAGTGTTCTCTCTGTGAGGTCCTCACTTACATGATCTGACCTGGTAGATCTTGAGCCGTTGCAAAGGTGCTCCACTAAGAAGCTGTGGGACTGAGTCTCCTGGTGGCCTTGGGACTCCATTGGCAAAATGGCTAGCCCTTTGAAAGCAAAAGTAAAACATGCCCAAAGCACCTGAGATAGGGCTTCTCATACAGTGGCTAGAAGCGTTCAGGAAACCCTGAAAGTGATTCATTTCAAATCAGGAGTAGCTCAGTAAAACCAAGGTCAGTGTTTTCCAAACCCTGCCCTTCAGAACACCTCTATGCTCACCCTGGGCTAGGTCACAGTGTGCAGGCAAAGAAAACATGGCCCTTTGTGCTGTGTACACAGCACAAAGGGGACACAGCCATGGACAGAATCAGACTTCCCGTCCTGTAGAATACCAACTGAGAGCAATTGAAACCTGTTTAAAAACTAAAAGTAAAACAACAAAACCGAGCCTGTGCAAAACCATGAAAGCCAGGAATACCAGTGGCTGCTGGAAGAATATAAAAATGGGATGTGGGGGAATTGGGTTTTTATTGTTCTGTTATTGCTTATCTTGAATTTTGCTGTCTACTCAAGCTGGGGCCTGAATTAAAATGCTTGACTTTCCTTCTCAGTCAGTGTTCAACAACTACGTATATCATGTCCTACAACAAGCCGGATCCTTTGTGATGTGTGAGGTGTGCAGGAGTGAACTCTGTTCCTGCCCCTTGAGGAAGCTGCCTATGCTTCACTACCTATGTTTCTACATAAAGCTGCTCCACCTACTCAAGCTCCAGCCATACCTAAGCTACTCCTTAGTGGAGATTCACTCACTTCAAAGCTCTACTGCAAAATTACTTAATATTAATAACGATCAGGTTGACTATACTCACAGAAAACCCATATTCTTTTTTTTTTTTTCTTCTGAAATAGGTCTCACTCTGTCACCCAGGCTGCAGTGCAATGGAGTGATTCATGGCTCACTATAGCCTTGACTTTCCAGGTTCAAATGATCCTCCTGCCTTAGCCTCCTGAATAGCTGAGACTACAGGCACATGCCACGACTCCCAGCTAATTTTTTTTTTTTTAATTAGAAACGAGGTCTCACTTTGCTGCCCAGGCTGGTCTTGAACTCTTGGCTTCAAGCAATTCTCCTGACTAGGCCTTCCAAATTGTTGTAATTACAGGCGTGAGCCACTGCACCCAGCCAGGAAACCCAGATTCAGAAAGGTATCTGTCTAAAGAAAAATCTCATTCAGTGAATTCAATATTTACATACAACTATGGTAAGTCCAGAGTTTTAGGGTAAGAAGCAAGTAAGCGTTGTACCCAATGGAGAATTTAAAGCTCAATGTAGTTTGCTGGCTCCAAGATCAAGCCATTCATGTTTATCACCTTATCATGGAAACCAAACATCCTGAAGACTTGCCCTGGAATGACTTCTAGAGAGAACAGATTATTGTACCCAGACTGGAAAGCTAAACAAAAGTGATGTTTTTCAAAACACATCAATTCACAAGACCCAAGGATTATTTATGGTAAACCGCCAACAAATATAAAATCCATAATTCCACAATGCAGTCAAATGAGGATGAGAAATGCAAGACTCATAAAATCTTGATATCAGGAATGGAGAGACATGAATGCACTTTTAGATAAATTAGTTCAATTCTTAAGTCCTCAGACTTCTGAAAACATTGCCACTTGGAGGGATCTGATTAGATTTCCTAATTGCTTTAACACCTATCCTATCCTCCCTGGCTGGTTTGCTGAGCACTGTATTTGAGGGTCAGGGAGGTTCCCAGCATCCTCGTCATCTGTCTTCTACTCTGAGTTTCCAAACACAAAACTGTCCATTCAACAGTTATCACCCTATAGTTCAGCTGGAGGTAAAGAATTATGCAATTGTTAACAGTCTTGTATTGGGTACTCCTATCAATATGAAAAATAACTGTAACATTTATTGAGTGTTCATTACACACTAGGCTCTACTCTATTGCTTTTATATTCAATATTGGATTTAATTCTCACAGCAACTTTTTAAAAATGGGTACAATTTCCCCTATTATACAGCTGAGAAAAGAGATACAGAGGTCAGGCAGCTCGCGCAAGATCACATAGTGAGAAGGTTGCTGAGCTGGGCTGCAGTCTGGCTCATCTGATTCTAGAGTCTGCACGTATACACACTCAGAGGTTCCAGCTGTAAGCTTCAGAGCAAGTCCAGCTCTGTTCCGTGAAGTGCTAGCTCTAATTCCAGGAATCTATAGGTGACTGGGAGAGGAAATACAGAAAGAGAAAACAACACATTCTACCTTCTTTTCTCTCTCAAGAAATTTCTGGACCATTTCTCTTTGGTCTAACAGCAACCTTGGCCAAAAGCAACTATATCTGCCAAACTTACTAAGCTCTGTCTTAGCATTGTTCTAGGCACCTCCCACAACTGACCTGAAGAGAAATCACCCAGGAGACAAAGCACAGGATATAAGAAAGAAAAGAGAAGGGATCATTTTTCCCCTGATATCAAAGAAGACTCAAGAACTGATGTAAAGAATGGCTCCTAGTTCAGAAATCCCTTGGTAGTGAACTCCGAGGTAAATCCTTGAAGAGATGAGGAACACCCACTGCTAGTATTCACTCATCCATTAGCTCACTTCCAGGCCTGGAAAGCCAACTGGATGGTTCTCCTCTAGGAGGAAACAGCCAGATGTGAGACAAAGATACCTAGGCAGCTAGCTGACTTGACAAACAGCTTATCTCTCTGTCTTGCACACACACAGAGGCAGAGAACAGAAAACATGCAACACGGTGGAAAACGCGCACACTTAGGTTTCCCAGGCTAGCTCTTGCCCCAGTAACATGCACTTGTTCACGGTGCAGTGATGATTTACAGCAACAGGCACGGGCACACGAAGCGCTGGACCGACTCCAAAAGAACTGATAAGAGTATGAAGGAAACTGAGAACCAAGTGACAAACACCCGAAGACAAACCTCACTGGAATCATGGAGGAGGGGGCAAAAAGTGAAGGTCACATTTCAGGTATCAAAAGGTAGGAGCTCATTTCACACCTCAGGAAACAAGGGTGCCAAAAGTTGAGAGCAAATCTCCAAAGTGCAAGAGGCCATCCAGGTCTAATGACTTGGTGTCGTCTTGACCAACCAGGCACAGAGTGCGGGAATGGTGCCTGGTCCTGAAACCCATCAGATAGTGGGTTCAAGTTTCATCAGGAAGGAAGAATTTCTAGGGCTGCAAAGATGGATGAAGAGTTAAAACAGCAAGCAAGCCAGGAAAAGAGAAAGAAAGTGCATAGGTGCTTGGAAATGTGACAGCCACCTAGCCCAGGACTCACATCCACAAAAGGCCATAATTTTGGACTTTTATTTTTTACTTATTTATTTTTTTGAGACACAGTCTCACTCTCTCACCCAGGCTGGAGTGCAGTGGCATGATCTCGGCTCACTGCAACCTCTGCCCCCAGGTTCAAGCGATTCTCCTGCCTCAGCCTCCTGAGTAGCTGGGACTACAGGTGCACACCACCATGCATGACTAATTTTTGTATTTTTAGTAGAGACAGGGTTTCACCATGTTGCCCAGGCTGGTCTTGAACTCCTGACCTCAAGTGATCTGCCCACCTCGGCCTCCCAAAGTGCTGGGATTACAGGCGTGAGCCACCGCGCCTGGCCCCCAACTTTTGTTTATTTTTATTTTTATATTTTTATTTTATCTTAGATTCAGGGGGTATAGGTACAGGTTTGTTGCATGGATTTATTGCATAGCGCTGAAGGTTGGGGTTTTAGTGAACCCACTGCCCAAATAGGGAACACTGTATCCACTAAGTAATTTTTCACCCTCTCCCTCCCCCGTTTTGGGGTCTCCAGTGTCTATTACTTCCACCTTTATGTTCATGTGTACCCAATGTTTAGCTCCCACTTGTGAGAACACGTGGTACTTGATTTTCTGTTTCTGAGTTATTTCACTTATGATAATGGCCACCAGCTCCATCCATGTTGCAGTAAGAAACATGATTTCATTCTTTTTATGGCTGCAGTTTTGGACTTTCAATGCTCTTTCCAAATCAGATTTAACCTCCCGTCACAGATACACAGTGACAGGATTGAATTTAATCCTTCATCAAAGAACTTGAACCTGCGGATCCATTACTGGGCCACATCACCTCAATACATCAGAAGTAATGTTTTGAATAAATCCTGTGAGTCACATTATCATTATCACGCTGCATTTTATGGGAGTGTGTGTGTGTGTGTGTGTGTGTGTGTGTGTGTGTGTGTGTAAACATTAACTGAAATTTGAGTTAAACATTGAGAAGATACCATAAATTTTATAAATCTGCTTTGCCTTTGCATTAAAGATTAGTATTATATTATGAGCTTTGAAGCAATGGAAGTGGTCCAGGTCTCTCTCTACTTTTGAGTGGCCCTTTTTTCTTACAAAGAGGTTCAATATTAGAAAAATTTAAAGAAGTACACAGTAGATCCAGATGGAAAGAAATCTAAAAGAAAGGACTCGACGGCTAGATGTTCTTGAAGCATCCAAGAGAGGTCATGGAAAGACACAGAGTCGTGTACTCAAGGCCTGCAAGGTGACTGACCACAGAACTGCATCTGCAAGTAGAAATGGCAAACAGGTGGAAATCACTTTGCTGATGTGAGGACCAAAAACAAAAGTGATTGTGTAAGGAAGGACAAGGTCATGGAGCTAAAAATGCAAGAACAGAGACACAGTTTGCAAAAGACACAATAGGGAAGTGTGGGAGATGTAATTATGTAAAATTATGTAAGATAAAAGAGGTTGAACCAGGCAAATATTATCACTTCTGGTAGACAGGGCTAACAGATTGCTTAAAAATATCTTTGTTGGGCCGGGCGCGGTGGCTCATGCCTATAATCCCAGCACTTCGGAAGGCCAAGGCAGGCAGATCACCTGAGGTCAGGAGTTCGAAGCCAGCCTGGCCAACAAGGTGAAACGCTGTCTCTACTATAAATACAAATATTAGCCACTCGTGGTAGTGGGCATCTGTAATCCCAGCTATTTGGGAGGCTGAGGCAGAAGAATCGCTTGAACTTGGGAGATGGAGGTTGCAGTAAGCTGAGATCACAGCACTGCACTCCAGCCTGGGTGACACAGCGAGACTCCATCTCAAAAAAATAAGTAAATAAATAAATACAAAATTTAAAAAAAAGGTCTGTGTTTTAATGATTTCAAAATTATTTCAGCTTCTAAATTGCCATCAGCCAGATGAAGGAGGTGGAAAATAATTCTAAAAATCAGATACAGTTGCCGGGTGTGGTGGCTTACACCTGTAATCCCAGTACTTTGGGAGGCTGAGGCGAGTGGATCACGAGGTCAGGAGATCGAGACCATCCTGGCTAACATGGTGAAACCCCGTCTCTACTAAAAATACAAAAACACTTACCCGGGTGTGATGGCGGGTGCCTGTAGTCCCAGCTACTCAGGAAGCTGAGGCAGGAGAATGGCATGAACCTGGGAGGCAGAGCTTGCAGTGAGCTGAGATCGTGCCACTGCACTCCAGCCTAGGCAACAGACAGAGACTACATCTCAACAACAACAACAACAACAACAACAACAACCAGATACAGTCACATCACAAGGACTAAGACAAAGTATTCGAAAATGCTTCAGAACTGACAAATGTATTTCTGAGATTCCAAGGGGCAGGAAAAGCCCCAAAAGACTGGGAAAGTTGGGGGGTAGTGGGATATAATGAAGAAGCTTCAAAAACTGATGAACCAAGTAATTAAAACCGATCTTCTTCTCTTCCACACCAGGGGAGATACTGAGGGGGAACAATCTTTTTACCATCACTTTGAGAACAAGTTACCAGGCAACAACCAACATGGTTTTCTTGGAGACACATCATGCCAGCCCCTCCGACCGAGTGACAAGTCAGGTAGATAAAGGGGAAATGAGAGATGTAATCTTACAGACTTCTGTTAGTCCCCCGATTCTGTCCCTTGTGACATTCTCATCAGCGGGCTGGGAAGATGCGAGCAGGCACACCACACCCAACGGGCGGTTATCGCTGGTGGCTGTCAACCTGGGGACGTCTAACAAGTGATGTTCCACAGGTGTCCACCTATCCACCAGGATTATTTAATATCTCTATCAATGAGATATTAAGAGAGAGCTTCCTGTGCCCACTGAGCCAGGCTGGAATCAAATTCCAGGGTCTCCCTATCACCATCCTGTATCATTACTTCTTTTATTACCCAACATGTAGTCTCATGGTTCATCTGCGCAGAAGGAAGACGAAAATCTGGGAAGGTAAATGAACGGAGACAGACAGAAACTTCACTCTGCCGTGGCACCACTACCCACGCAGGCCCTTCCCGGACTCACAGCTACTCAGACTGGATTTTTGTTTTTTCATTTAATGGCACATGATGATGCACACCACACTTAAAGGAAGATAACACAAAACAATTCCAGGAATCCCCGAACCCAGATTTTAAAACAATTTTAATGATTTTTAAATTATTTCAGCTTCTAAATTGCCATCAGCCAGATGAAGGAGGTGGAAAATAACTCTAAAAATCAGATACAGTTGCCGGGTGTGGTGGCTTACGCCTGTAATCCCAGCACTTTGGGAGGCTGAGGCGAGTGGATCACAAGGTCAGGAGATAGAGACCATCCTGGCTAACACGGTGAAACCCCGCCTCTACTAAAAATACAAAAAAACTTACCCGGGTGTCATGGCAGGCGCCTATAGTACCAGCTACTCGGGAGGCTGAGGCAGGAGAATGGCGTGAACCCGGGAGGTGGGCGCAGTAGGAGTAAATGCTACTGCACCCATCTATTTAAAGAATACTTCTAGCTGGGCACAGTGGCCCACTCCTGTAATTCTAGCACTTTGGGAGGCCAAGGTGGGCAGATCACCTGAGGTCAGGGACGCGAAGAAACTCAGTCTGGAATCAGCCCACAGGTCTGCAGCTACAAAAATCATCTCCAAAACATGAGATTTTAGAGATCCAGTTCTCCATGTTACCTTGAAGATGACAATTTATGAAGAAACAGGTGATTTTAATCTGAAATTGCCAGGAAACAAACAAATGATTCCTCAAAAGCCCTTGGAAAGTAATGATAAGATAGCTAGGCAGAAAAAAAAAAAAAAGATTCTGCAAAACTAAACTTAATGTGTTTTCATCTAGACCTGAATTTAAAATAAAATTCCACTATAAAAAGAATTTTTCAAAATGTTAGGCCCAAGAATATGGCCATAAAGAACCCAGTTGAAGAACCCAGTTGATTCAGTTTTATTACTGGCCTCCCCGCTCTTCTAAGTAAGTCCCTCACTATAAACATTTACGAATTCCATCTCAGCATTAGTACTAAACAATATTCATTAAGAATCCCGCCAAAGTGCAACATGTAAGTAAATCAAACCTTTGATGCTCTATTTTGCAAATTTCATGGGCCACTAGGGATAATTAAAAGGGCAATTATATAAAGTTGGTGCAGTTTTGAGAAACAAATGACATTTTCTGCTTTAAAGCACTTGATAATTTGATATTTTGCTATTAGGGCCTTCATGTGTACTTTTATAGACAGGCAGCCAAATAAACAATAAATGTTCCTTAACAGCCTCTAATGATTGTTTTTGCCCACTGATATCACTCACCATTCCAGTCCATAAATCAGACGCTAAGAGATTAAGGTAAAGATAATGAAAAAGTATTAGAAACCATTAAGCTAGAGGCGGGGGGAAAAAGGCTGAAAGTGTTGATTTCTTCTATACTTTTTGCCAAAGCACCTTGCAAAGTCTGAGTTTCCGAGTGCTGGAGTGGGTTCGGTTTGTCACTGTGTTTAACCACCGCTCTGAAGCCAGCAAAGTACATTACAGCTCATGAAAAATACAGCGAAGAAACTGCTCGTGGCAGAAGCATTTAACTTCCTTGTTAGCAGCCTCCCCAAGTGGCACTTTTTCACCAGCAAGTTGTTTATTATGTTCGGTGCCAGGCAAAACTGATTAAATGGGGCTCTTAAGAATCAAAGCGTTATAAATTCATGGAAATACAGCAAGCAATAAATTCCATGGAATTAAAAGCTTACTAGTGCTATTAGCATTTCAGGGTGTTTGAATTGTTAATACTGATGTGCAAAAATGATGTGCCTCTAAGACAAGGCGGACCACAGCAACACAAGTGAGTGGCTCTAAAAAAATTTTATCAAAGTGTCACTGGGACCTGGCAGTTGTTAAAGATACAGGAATGGAGGAGGGGAGTAATTACCTTCAAAATTCTCATTTGCCCTAAAAAGTCAATCCCACAGAAGAAAGAAGGCGCCAAATAAAGGTTTACACACAGGAGAAGAATAAGCATAAAAATATTATGCAAAGGATTTATGCTTCAAGTGAATGAAAATTTCGTCTTAACAACCAAGAGGGATGAGAGTTTTATCCTGTAACCTGGTCTTAGCAGGGATGGGGCCCAACATGTTTTAACTGGGTTGATCCTGATCTTCTTACAGGACAGATAACCCCAGATCAGGTCCTCAAAAAGTTACCAAGTGGAGTGGACACTTTGGCCAATAAATTTCTCTGGTTTGTCATGTTTCACCTTCAACTCTTTCTGGGGGGCAACGTTATAAAGTCTTATTCTAAAGTGAAAAGGGGGAAAATCAATTATTATGCCATTCAGCAAGTGATATTCTCCCTCCCAGGTGCAAGATATGAAGTAAATGCTACTGCACCCAGAATACTTCTAACTGGGCGCAGTGGCTCACGCCTGTAATCCCAGCACTTTGGGAGGCTAAGGTGGGCAGATCACCTGAGGTCAGGAGTTTGAGACCAGCCTGGCCAATATGGTGAAACCTCGACTCTACTAAAAATACAAAATCAGCCGGGTGTACTGGAGCACACCTGTAATCTCAGCTACTTGGGAGGCTGAGGCAGGAGAATTGCTTGAACCTGGGAGGTGGAGGTTGCAGTGAGCTGAGATAATGCCACTGCACTCCAGTCTTGGTGACAAAAGCGAGACTCCGTCTCAAAAAAAAAGAATACTTCCTTCCAACAGAAACATATCTAAAGATCTGTGGTAGGCAAATAACAAATGTAGGGAGAGAGAAAAGACAAAAAGTTAACAAAGACTTCTTAAATAATTAATTTTGTTGATAAAAAGTGTAAAGATAATTTTACTTTTTTGGTAAAAGAAAGAACTGCCGCCCACCAATTCGGTGTGATCACTTGAAAACACAACTTAAGAGAAAATTCACTGTAAATCTGGAATTACCAGATTTCAGGAAAAAACCAATCCAAAGCTGTCAATCTAGACAGACATCCAAACACCTATTCATCCACTCCAGAGATGGCCAAAAAAGTACTGTTTTACACATCAAGAGAACTTAATTCCTTTGATAAAAGAACCACACATGTAATAGAATCTACTGATGGATCACTGGTACATATGATTATCTCCGGGGCTATGTTCCACAAGTGAATATAACATTTGTACTCACTGAAGCTGTCTGCTGCTTCCCTACAGAGAGACAGAGCCTGCTCACGCACCAAAAAATAGAAAGGAGACAAAGAGGAAAAACCTTACAGGGAGAAACTCATAACCACTAATGTGCTTTCACTGGGCTTAAGTCCAAAGCCATGCATTGTTACAGAAGCAACATTTTACAGGGTGTCTGAATTGTTAAAACTGCTGTCCAAAATGGTTCTGCCTCTAGGACAAGACCTACTATGTGCAAAATATTGGCAGGGGCGATGAATACACATAAGCCATTGTTCTTGTACTCAGAAAAGCTTAAGAGTCTCACTGGGGAAATAATCAATTATAAAGCACCTATTATACATTCTAAATCAGGAATCAAAAGAGTCTTAATAGACAGGTTCTCTACCCACTGGGATTTTAGAGTGACTTGAAGATAAGGCATACACCCAAAAAACCACCACCGAACAAGGCAGTATTATATCTATCAACATTCTATACACGTGGAATAATGGGGTTCTTTTGTGCAAAAAAATCACCACTTACAGGAGAAGCAAGAGTCAAAGTTTGATAAATAGATTAATAGGGAAAATTCAGCAATGAAAATGAGAAATAATATGCACAATTTTCTCTCAGCAGTGTCCTCGGCATCCTGGGTGGGTCAACTTCGAGGTCCTCCTGAGGTTCCGTGTAGGACTATACTCAACAGTGGTGAGCAAAACCAATATGGCCCTTACTGTATTGCTCCCATGGGTCTTGCAACATACTAGGGGTGGGGGATTTGCGGAGGACAAGTAGCAGAAGGTGGCCTCAGTAATAGAGAAGACCTAGAAGCTTCCAAGCCTGTGTCCCTCATTTATCCCCCGACCCCCCACCCTGGGTACCTGATCCCCTGCTCTTCTCACACAGGTCTCTAGTTCCTTGTGTTCCTTCAAAACTAGAAATTCATTTCTCAGTCCTTTATTCTCACTGACTAGCAAGCCTTTAATGTCACTGGGCTGCAGTTAAGCGTTACGCCAAAGAGAAGACACTCATATTTTCCGCTTTCCCTAACTAACTGGGAGAAAGAGCTCTGCTCCTTATTAGGGTCACCTGACCTTGGTTCATTTTTTTGACTGGAAAGTCTTTTCAGGATTGCTGCAGATACCTTTTCAAGAGTGACATCTCTTCCAGAGCTGCTAGGGGAAAGCTCAGGTCTAGCTTATTTCTGGACCTGGAGGCAACTGTCTCAAGGCCATGGTCTTCCTTGGTTTGGAAGGTGCAGCATCTGGAGAAGGGAAATTGCTCTGTCCCTCCCCCAGGAGGGCCTCCTCACTTCTCACTATACACGAATTAGGACTAAGGGGAGGCCTCACACTCGTGTGTGCGCATCCATCCGGCTCCCTCTGTGCTGTTCAATCCTCTCTTGTACAACGAGCAGAGGCAGTAACGTGTACATCCTTCTTCCTTCTGGTCCTTGTGTCCCATGGGGTCCACTTAAGAGTGGCCGGATTCAGGTTTGTGTGAGGAATCAGCTCAGTGTGAATTCATGTTCAGTTTCCAAGAAATACTGGCAATGAGGCACTGGGAAGGAACAAGGCCAACTAACAATCAAATGATAATTTGCATCCGGCCCTGTCCTCCTTCAGACATGTCTGGCTTATGTGGAGTAATGTCATCTGATGCTTACACCGCTGTAACCGAATTGGACTCCCACCTCCAATGCGTGCTCAGGCCCTCACCTTCCTCCTCGCTACCACAGCCCTAACTCAGCTGCTTCCTTCTCTCCTCTAATCCCCTTGCCTTGGCAGGTTCAAGACTCCTGTATTGTGTGTTCTAGCACAAAAGTTGGCTGATATTTTCAAACGTGCCCATCCCCCTTCAGTCTTCCTTGAATGCAGCCCTACGCCGCCTCCATTATTTCAGTATCTGAGAACAAAGTTGCTGATGACAAAGTCTGTCCTTGGAACACAACCCTTTGCTAATCGGGGGATGACTGCTTGATAATAGGGCACTAACTGTGCAGCCCAGACAATGAGCAAAAAAAGAAACTAGGGGGAGGGAGAAAAATAAATAACAATACGAAGTAATAAATGACTTCATGCCAAATGCATGGCAAAGGAATCAAATGCTCTACTATTCTGAGCACTGAGTGATTTCCGTGAAAGGGCTGGTCGTGGATGGTGGCTACAGAATGAGAAGAGGGCAGCGCAAGGGCCATTGTGAGGCTAGATAAATACAACTTGATGATAATTCAAATTGTCTGCTCGAGCTCTTCTCAGACTGGAATGGCTTCACCCAATCCCTCTAACCTGTCTACTGAAGAAGTCCTACTCCTCCCAGGAGCCTTCACTGCAGGGTTACCTCCCTCAGGAGTCTTCCCCTAATTTTCCCAAGTAGAAAGGAAGGAGCCCTCCCTTCCAATTCATTGGGTCGAATATTTCACATCAAAAAGGACTTCCATAGTAGCACCAGTGCCTTCGCTACCATGCTGTGAGTTTCCTGAGATCTGCGGACATGTTTTATTCATCTCAGTGCTCCCAGGCCGACAGGAGCTCAGGGATTGATCCATTTTAACTATGTTGCAAACAGAAAACAGAAGAGACAGATAAATGAAAGGCAACCCTCAAGATTGGCCACCGTAACTAAGGTCCTTAAGAAGAAATATGGTCCGTAGAAGCACATGACCCAAGGCCACCCCTGAAGAGTCAGGACAAGAAGCTAAGACCTTCCCTGCACTCCTTGGAGCAGCAAAGTGACAAGGATGGAGCTGCTGGAGCTCGTCACCACCAGGAATGGGGTCAATTCAGAAGAGAGCAAAGGTAAGAAATGCCAAGATGGGGTTGTCTAGCCAGGGCTACACCTGACCTATTCAGTTCCATCATCAAATACAGTCTCTTTCTGCTTGAGCCAGTGTGGGCTGAGTCTTATATGGCATACAACTAAAAAAGTATTTTCGATAACACAGTGATCCACAGAGGCGGAGATAACAATTTAGCATTACAGGAGACAAGCCATACGGAATCGAAAGTCAGGATTCAGAAGCTGGAAGTAAAGGCTGGGTAGATCTGGGCAAAATCAACAGTTTCTCATCACTGGGTTTCTGAAATCCATCAGCAATCTTATCTGATTTTCACTCTCATTAAAAGCAAGGATTTAAAAGACAGATTATCAAAATTCAGTATCCGATCAATTTTAGCAGGGCTTGCTGCCCCTTTACGTAGTAACACTTTGCTCTTTGCCATTCTAGAGCTACGTTTAAATGCATATTATATACTCATACACACATAATCAAACAGCACCAAAGAGGTAAGCAGGAAAAAGAAAGTCCACAGCCCCCCCGCAACTACCAGTTTCCCTTCCCAAAGGTATCCATTGTTGCCAGTTTCTTGTCTCTCCATTCCAAAAATATTCTGTATATAATACAACCACATATGTATTTTGCATGTATATTTCTTTTTCTCCCACTTCATCCAAATAGTGTTCTATGTACCCACTTGGTCACTGAATATATATTAGAGATATTTCTGTACCAGTACCTACAGGTGTATGTTCTTTTATAACAGCTGTGTAGTGATGTCCCTGAGAGTCCCTCATCCTGGGGATGGATCGTAATTTAGCAGTTCCCTCCTGACAGACATTTATGGAATTTCTTTGCTTTTGCCCCCACAGAAAATGTTACAAGTTATAACCCTGAACATAGGCCTTTTATCACCTGGGTGGGTATAAGTCCCTAGAAGTAACAGTCCCTTTTCCCCATTTGTGACCTAACAGAGTCAACAACGTTGACAGCTGGAAGGATTAATCCCCATTCCCACCTCATGTACCCTACACCTGGGCTTCCCTTTTACTTTTCTTAATATGTTTTGTTTCGGCAGTTTTCTGATAGGTTCAGACAAGGAGGTGTCTTTGATGGACGCTGAAAACAAAACATACAGAGGCACAATTCTACTGCAGAATCCAAACCACCTTGTAAGATATTCCCCCACCACCTTTTTTATAGGCCTTGAAGAAAATCATTTGAACCTACACCTAGTGGTGTACGTGAGGCTTGTGGGCACAGGCTGCACTATTAGAGTTACACAGTGTAGTAATCACATGTCCGTGTCCCTGGAGGTTGCCCATCCTCTCAGGCTTATCCCTTCTTCGTGTTTTTTTTTTTCCCTGTCCTTTCCCACCTTTAACATATCCTGCAGCATCCTTTTAGCCTGTTTTCCTCCAGTCTAATTATTCTTCAATTTTAAATAATGTAATAACTTTGACATTTTCATTTATAGTTAAGCCACGCTAATTTGCACAAATGACGGGTAGACACAGCACAAATTAACAAGCCTGAAAAAATCAGCAAACACCCAAAAAGTCAATGATTAAAAAGAAATCAGGTTTCTGCATTATGAAATGCACGTTTATTTTTACAAGCAATTTCTGCAGACTCGTGAGAAAAGTATGGAGCAGTGACACTTGGCTGCTTTCTCATGTTCTCCCTTTTCTAAGCTATAGGGTTACTTTCTCTGCACGGTCTTCAGTGACGATGTTTTCTGGATGAAATATCAGGATTTAGAAGCCTAAGTCGTTCTGAGTACAAGGTTCAAAAGTTAGTCTGTGAGCTCAGTTTTGCTTCCATAATATAGGAATTTCTGGCATTCCTGGTTACAAGAGAGAAAAAAAGACGGAAACGGTTCTTCCCTGAAAAATCTGAGATGTGTCTAATCCAGTTTATCTTCCAACTCCACATTAGGGCTCTCCCAACACGCTACTCGCTCAGCCAGTATCTCCATCAGAGATGGTCACATCGGAAATCTAGGTGGCATCATTAACCATTCCCTCACTCTCACATCCCTTACTCTATCCATCAGTGATTGCTGCCTAATTTTAACCCCTAAGTATATTCTTTTTAAATTTTTATTTTGTAATCAACAAACAATAAATAACTGTATATATGCATGGTGATGTTTACATAAAGTGATGTTTCAATACATATAATGCACAGTGATCATGTAAGAGTGATAGGCACATCTGTCATCTCAAACATTAATCATTTCTGGGTGTTAGGAATGTTCAGAATCCTCCTCCTAGCTGTTTGAGACTAATTATGTATTGCCGTTAACTATATAGTCATCCTACAGTGGTATAGAACAACAGAATTTATTCCTCCAACCTAGCTGTAATTTTGTATCCTTTAACAAATCTCTCCCTTCCCCCTACACTTCCCAGCCTCTAGTATCCTCTGTTCTACTTTTTACTTCTATGAGATCAACCTTTTTTTTTTCCTTTTTTCTGAGACGGAGTCTCACTCTTTCGCCCAAGCTGGAGTGCAGTGGCACAATCTCGGCTCACTGCAAGCTCCGCCTCCCGGGCCGGGTTCACGCCATTCTCCCGCCTCAGCCTCCCGAGTAGCTGGGACAACAGGCGCCTGCCACCACGCCGGCTAACTTTTTGTATTTTTAGTAGAGATGGGGTTTAACCGTGTTAGCCAGGATGGTCTCGATCTCCTGACCTCGTGATCAGCCTGACTCGGCCTCCCAAAGTCCTGGGATTACAGGTGTGAGCCACCATGCCCAGCTGAACAACTTTTTTTTTTTTAACTTCCACATGTGAGTGAGAATATGTGGTGTTTAACTTTCTCTTCCTGGCTTATTTCACTTAACACAATGTCCTCCAGTTCCATCTATGTTGCCACAAATGACAAGATTTCACTCTTTTTTAGTGCTGAGTAGTATTCCATTGTGTATATACAGCACAATTTCTTTATCCGTTCATGTGTTGTTGGACAGCCTGTAAAGACTTCTTCTTCCTTCCCTGTCCACTATCAACACCACAGTCCAAATGACAGCCTGGTCCACAACAGCCTCTTGCCACATGCATCCGTCCGATGACTGCAGCCTCCAACTCCTCCCTGCATATTATGTTCCAGCCATACAGGCCTTATTTCTTTGCTTCAAGCATGCCAAGTTCACTCCCACCCGGAAGCATTGATCTTTCCCTAATCCTTACATGTCTAACTCCTTTTCATCTCAACTAAACTGTTTACCTTCATAGCGGCATTTTCCCTAATTTAAAAAAAAAAAAATGCTGTTGGAGTATTCACTTAATTAATTAATTAATTTTTTTTAGGGTGGAGGTCTCACTCTACTGCCTAGAGTGGGGTAAGGTGGTGGGATCACAGCTCTCTGAGGGTCCAGTTTTGTCTTTGTTGGTTCACTAATATAAACTCAGCAAAGAATGCTGTGGCTGGCACACAGGAAAAGCCCAAATATGTGATCAAAGCATGAGCCAATGAAGAGTGTGGTCATTTGGATTGCCGACTTCAAGTCCTGGCCACAACACACACGAAGGATATGACCTGGGCATGCTGGGTGAATGGCTGCTCCCTCTCTGTGCCTGCGGGAAACAGTAGCCCCTACCTAACCCAGAGAAACCAGATTATTCTGAAGTTGAAATGAAATTATACATAAGGGCATTAAGCAGGGCCTGACACACAGCAAACACTCAATAATCAGCTATTGTCATCAATAGCTTTTGATATTATTCCTGTTTTTTACAGTCAGAAAAGTCTTAGATAAATTAAAAAGGAGTAAGAGATTTGTCTTCTCTGATATTCTCCATCTTTCCCTCCTTTATGAGCATAGAAGCCCTAGACAGTAGGCTACAAAAGGTGGTCTATGGTATCTCACTGCCAAGCTGGCTTCCCAGAAAAAAAACCCAGCTTGCCTCCATCGTGGTGCTTAAAACAGCCGATCTCAGGAAAGCAGCAATTTGATTAAACAAATTTCTGGCCGGGGGCGGTGGCTCACACCTGTAATCCCAGCACTTTGGCAGGCAGATCACAAGGTCAGGAGTTCAAGACCAGCCTGACCAACATGGCGAAACCCCATCTCTACTACAAATACAAAAATTAGCCAGATGTGGTGGTGTACACCTGTAGTCCCAGCTACTCAGGAGGCTGAGGCAGGAGAATCCACTTGAACCCGGGAGGCGGAGGTTGGAGTGAGCACAGATCATGCCACTGCACTCCAGCCTGGGTGACAGAGCAAGACTCCGTCTCAAAAAGAAACAAACAAACAATTCCTAACAAGTAAAATGCCAATTAAATAATACCCAGCCCCACCTTCATAAATCTCTTAGAGGCCTTTAATGAGGATCTTTGTTAGTCTTGATAGAACTAGGAATTGGGGCCTGGCATGGTGGCTCAGGCCTGTAATCCCAGCACTCTGGGAGGCTGAGGTGGGTAGATTATCTGAGGTCAGGAGTTCGAGACCAGCCTGGCCAACATGGCGAAACTGTGTCTTCTACTAAAAATACAAAAGTTAGCTGAGTGTGGTGGCAGGAGCCTATAATCCCAGCTATTTGGGAGGCAGAGGCAGGAGAATTGCTTGAAACCAGGAGGATCACGCCATTGCACTCCAGCCTGGGTGACAAGAGCAAAACTCCATCTCAAAAAAAAAAAAAAAAAAAAAAAGAAAAATAGGAATTGATACCATTGTTCCAGAAAAGAGTTGGGGAATACATACATAAAATTCCAATATAAATCAATATTGTTTATCAAATTTAAATACATATAGCTTTTCACCCAGCATGTCCCAATCTGGTAATTTGCCCTAAATTAGTGCTTCTCAACTAGGGCAATTTTTTCCTTCATGAGACACTTGGCAACGTCTGGGGATATTTTTTCCCTGTCATGCATGGGGCAGGGGTGGTGAGTGGGGAGCAGAGTTACAGGCATCTAGCAGGTACAGACCAGGGATGCTGCAAAATATCCTACAATGCACAGCACAGTCTCCCACAAGAAAACTAGTCAGCCCCAAACAAAAATAAGCTGAGGTTGAGAAGCAGTCCTTAGGAAATAGACAGGCTTGCAACTATGCATATACAAGCTTTTTGTATACAATCTCGAGTATCCAACAAAGTGGAAATGGTTAGATAACTGTGATGTATTTACACATAGCTATAAAGTAATAATAATGTTGCTATATATCAATTGTTACAGAGAGATATGAGTAACATTATTAAATGTTTAAAGAGTAGGAAAAATGTAGCATACTCCTGGCGAGAGAAAACTGTTATGTGTCTATACCAAACTACTCAATAAAAATAGAATGCAAGCCACAAATGTAAATTGTTCTAATGGGTACATTTTAATAAGTAAAATGAAGTCAAATTAATTTTAATAGTATATTTTAATCCAATATATTTAAAATATCATTTTAACCTATAATCAATAACCAAAATTATCTGATTTTTTTTTTTTTTTTTTTTTTTTTGAGACAGAGTCTCGCTTTGTCACCTAGGCTGGAGTGCAGTGGTGCGATCTGAGCTCACTGCAACCTCCGCCTCCCTGGTTCAAGTGATTCTCCTACCTCAGCCTCTTGAATAGCTGGGACTACAGGCGCCCATCACCATGCTCAGCTAATTTTTTTGTATTTTTAGTAGAGATGGGGTTTCACCATGTTGGCCCGGCTGATCTCAAACTCCTGACCTCAAGTGATCCACCCGCCTCGGCCTCCCAAAGTGCTTGGATTACAGGCGTGAGCCACTGTGCCCAGCCTACAATATCTTTTTTTTGTTTTCAAAATAATTAAGGGTAGCCACATTTCAACTTCTCGAGAGTTGCCTACGGTAATTGGCTACCATATTGGATGGCCCGGGTCTATTCAATAACCAATGGGAGGAGAGAAATGTTTAGAAGGATGGTCTCCCAAATGGTCCAAGTTGTGATCCTGGGGATGAATTTTTGCTAACGTTAGCTTTTGTATTTATGTTTTCCTTACTGTTTGTTGTTATGATGAAAGTTATCCTGTATAGCTAAAGAAAAATTAAACTGTATGCATTTTTGAAGGAACAAAGAGAGAAAACAGCTTGTTAGGCGTCATGAAGACACACGAAGCAGCCTTCTCTAATTCCTTGTTCGAAACGACAGATCCTACCAGCCTGGGCAACATGGCAAAGTCCCTTCTCTACCAAAAAAAAAAAAAAAAAAAAAAAGGAAGAAACAGTAGCCAGGCATGGTGGTGCGTGCCTGTAGACCCAGCTACTCAGGAGGCTGAGATGGGAGGATCACCTGAGCCCAGGGAGTTCAAGGCTGCAGTGAGCTATGATCATGTCACTGTACTCCAGCCTGGACAACAGTCAGACCCCATCTCAAGATAAAAAGAAAAAGACAGATTCTGGAGTTTTCCGAGAAAGGGTGGCTAACACCAACCATGTGTGCATGCACACACTCTCTCTCTCTCTTTCCTTCAGATAATAATGGGGTCAAGGTCATTCCTGCCAACTGTACCCACAAACAGCCAACCCTCTGGTATCTCAAAATGCATCTGAGTGGTGAGGAAGCACCCTCTTCATGTTCTTCCAAAGAGACAGGGATTCTGGTTCCCTGCACTGTAGAACACACACATCCTCCCATTCAGCCTAGGACATCGTGAATACCTGACGACGTGGTTTCTACCCACATTGCTCAATGCGAAGTGCTCTCAGGCCTGTCAAGAGCCTAATGCTCTTTTAATGCAGCCTCTGTGTGTAACTTCTAAAATAACATTATGTTAGAGCCAATGAACCTCACAAACAGCCCTGGAAAACCCATTCACAGTACTTCAGTTCATGGTTAAAATTTTGAAAAGCTCGTGAGCCCAGATCTCTCCATCTGAACTCAGGAACATCTGGATGGCAACAGCTTGGCCTTTTACATTATTAGCCCTCAAATTTAAGCTGAGACTGGGCACAGTGGCTTATGCCTGTAATCCCAACACTTCGGGAGGCCAAGGCAGGTGGATCACTTGAGTTCAGGAGTTCAAGACCGGCCTGGCCAACATGGCAAACCTCTGCCTCTACTAAAAATAAAAATAAAAATAAAAAATTAGCCGAGACTGATGGTGGGCACCTGTAATCCCAGTTACTCAGGAGGCTGAGAGGGGGAGACTCGCTTGAACTCAGGAGGCGGAGGTTGCAGTGAGCTGAGATTGTGCCACTGCACTCCAGCCTCAGTGACAGAGTGAAAGAAAAAAATCTGAGCTGTAACAAAGCTAAGTGAAGATGAGCTCATAAGATCCCTCTGAGTGGTACCACACTTTACCCTCTGGTGGCACATAAGAAATGAGCAGAAGAGAGATATGATTTCAAATACAGTGTTATCCAAAAAATTCAAAATTCATTTCTTTCTACTTAGGACCTTAATTTTTTTCTATTTTTTTCTATTTTTTTCTATTTTGGGCCAAAAGATAGTACCAGGATGCCTGTTTCATTTCTATTCCTATCAGGCTCTCCTTAATATATATATTTATGGAAGATATTTAAAAATACTTTCCATATCTTGAATTTTTAATTAATAATAAAGATTATTAACCTCCTTGAGAACTTACTACATTCCATGTACTGTGCTAATCATAAAAATAACTGGTATTATGGAGCCGACATTTACTGAGCATTTGCTGTGTATAAAACATTGCTCTAAGCACTTTTTACCTGAAAAAATTTTAGTTAATCCTCAACTACTTCACAGGGGAGGTACTAGTTTAGTATCTATTTCTGCAGGAAAAAAAAAAGGCTTAAGAAGTCTGATTACTTCCTCAAGATCAGAAAGCTGACAAGTAGCAAGACCAGGCCCCCAACCCAAGATGGAAACCGGAACTCCCAACCTATGCTATTCTTTGTATCATTTTCACAGCATTCCTATAAGGCAGGTTCTTTCATTCTACCCCTTCCACAGATGGGGAAAATTGACTGAAAGTATTCAGGCCATGCCCAAGAACTGGCACCCAAACTCAGCCAAGGCATACTACAAGTCCATGCCCGCCTGGGAACATGCTAGTCCCAAACAACAAGCTATACCTTCATCATGTCGGCACCTGAGATAGTCAATTTCCCATTAAAAAATTGGTCCTGTTTTGAAAGGGTGTTAGCAGGAATCAGACAAGTACACAGCAACAGTCCAGTTGCTACATGCATTCTCAGGAACGGGAAGAACAGAGAGAAAGCAGAGCATGGTCCAGGGCATGGGTGCCCATCTGCCTTCCACTGGCGCTGAGTGCAGGGAAATCCCAGAAAGGGCTGAGAGAGAGATGAAGTGCACTTTCCTTTCAATTTCTCTTCCTTTCTAATTCTTTCATTCTGGAATGAATGAGAACAAGCTGCTTGGGCTTACAGACTCACAGAGCAAACACCCAGAGAGGGGCTGCAATTCCCAGTGCCCCCACTGCACTCTGGAGCCCCACCCCCAGGTCCACAGGCCTGTTCCAAGGGTCTTAGTGCTTAAAGGGACACTAATGCCAAGCTTCTCTCAAAGCTTCTGGAACCGTGGGGCCAAAGGATGCTGGCTCATTGAGTATGGAGCTAAAAGAGAAATGGGGAGAAGCTTCTTGGGCTGGGGAGGACAGTACCTATATGACAGTGTGTCCTCCATGTGACAGGGAAACTCCTGAAAGGATCTGGGTGACAACACTTTTTTATTTTAGCTGCTGAGGATAACAGAGCAATAGCAGAAGTAGTAAGAATAGCAGCAACTGCTTACTCTTACTGTGCTAAGTGCATTGCTCAGTGATTTGTTAAGTTTCTCCTCCCTATGCAACACTGAGATTGATCCACCCAATTTGCAAAAGAGACTTTTTTTTTTATGTTTGTTTGTTCACTGAAGTATCCTGGATGCCTAAAATTACTGAATGCCTACTTGTCCAGAACAAGTAAGCACTCAATAATTATTTGGTGAATAAAGAAATGAATTTAAAGCTTCAAAGTACTGTATTAGTCCTGGTACAAGGGCCATGGTATAGTGGCCTCCCAATGACAAGACCCCTTTCCTATTTTCTCAGTACCCTGGCTTTCCCAATATCCTCACTCCTTCAAACCCCGGCTGTTCTAACAAACAATTAAAAACAGCCTAAAGAAACAAATACAACTTCTGAGACTTCATTTGTAATGAAATAATTAAATAAAAATATTTTAAAAATAAGATACACCTTGCCGGGCGCGCTGGCGCAAACCTGTAATCCCAGCACTCTGGGAGGCCAAGGTGGGCGGATCATGAGGTTGGGAGATCAAGACCATCCTGGCTAACCCGGTGAAACCCCATCTCTACTAAAAAAAATACAAAAAATTAGCTGGGTGTGGTGGTGGGTGCCTGTAGTCCCAGCTACTCGGGAGGCTGAGGCAGGAGAATGGCGTGAACCCAGGAGGGGGAGCTTGCAGTGAGCCGAGATCGTGCCACTGCACTCCAGCCTGGGCGACAGAGCGAGACTCTGTCTCAAAAAAAAAAAAAAGAAACACCTTTTTCTCCTATGATTTAGATGATAACAAAAAACGTTGAAACTCTTTGGCAAAGTTCAGTGAAATAAACATTCTCATCCAGTACTGGTAGGATGAGAAAAAGGAAGATGACTAGACGCATGGAGAATCTGTAAGAATTACATAACTGTTCTTCTACTGATTTTCCCCCTCTAGAATACATCTAAAGAAATGCAAATTAACAGACAAATATGCCAGGCACAGTGGTTCATGCCTGTAATCCCAGCACTTTGGGAGGCCAAGACGGGCAGATCACTTGAGCCCAAGAGTTCGAGCTCAGCCTGGGCAACATGGCAAAAATGTGTCTCTACACAAAATATAAAAATTAGCTGGGCGTGGTGTGTGCAACTGAAGTCTAAGCTACTCAGGAGGTGGTGTGGATCGCTTGAGCCTGGGAGATCAAGGCTGTAGTGAGCTATAATCATACCACATGCGAGCCTGGGTGATAGAGGAGACCCTGTTTCAAAAAAAAAAAAAAAAAATACCACATGCGAGCCTGGGTGATAGAGGAGACCCTGTTTCAAAAAAAAAAAAAAAAGACAAATATTTGTGCACAAATATGCCAGCTGCAACACATTACAGGAAAACTGGACATGGTGTCAATACCCAACACTGAAGAATAATTCTTTAAATGTTACTGTATCTGAAAGGATGATGTGGTATACAACCATTCCAGATGTCTTTAAGAACACTTCATGACGCGGGAAAATGCTCATCATGAAACATTAAATTTTTAAAAAATGGATGCATAAATACTATATACTGTATGGCTACAATTTTGTTAACTATGTGTACATTTCATTAAAAAAAGAATAGAAAGAAATATATGTTATTTTCAGGGTCAGGAGTCTAAATTACTTTTATTTTTGTTTGTCTACTTTTCTATAATTGCAAATTCCCCATAATGAGATGGTTTTATATTTATAATCAGAAAAAATTGAGTTCATAAGAACTTTCTATTCTATGTATGTAGCATACATAGAATATTATAACGAGAACTTAGCTAATGAAATTATATGACCCTTCCTGATGACAATTTTGCATTGGTAAGTATTTTATCCCACAGAAGGAAATAAAGAACATTAACCCCATTCCAAAGCCATGTAGAACAAGACCTCAGAACACAGGCAGGTCGCATCAATTAGCTTATGCCTCAAAACAGTAAGAAACACACATTGTTATCCTCTTATACACCCTAGCCCTTGGAAAAACACATGTCACATAGGAGGCAGTCATTTGTACGAATCAGTCGCATAAGGATAGGGTAGACAACTAAATTCTCATGCTACACAAAACTCAAGTATTCAAAAAATGCATAGTAGCTGTCAACCAGCAGGAGAATTCTAACTTTACACACATCTTCATCAAATAGCCTTGTTTCTTAAAAAATCAGGTTTTAGAGGGAGGAGAGACACAGTGAGAAGGAGAGCGAAAGCAGGAGAAAAAGGAAGAGAGAAAAGAGAAGAAGGGTGAAAGTGGGCATTTCCTGAGAGAAACATTTTCAGATGATGCTTTTCCTATTTAATATTTTGAAATACTTGTAAATTCCCTTCACATAGCTTAGAGAAGAGAATATTAGAAATTAAATCCAAGAAAGGGTCATCTACATAAAAATAATATACTTTGGTTTTCAGGTTTTTTTTTTTGCAACAGTCAACTTTTTTTTGACATTTTTGCAACAGTCAACTTTTTAACAGTCAAATTTTAATATTTCCACTTATCTTTGGTATTATATCACAAAACGAAGGAATGGACCTAGTGGAAGAGGCTGGGAGTCACTACCAACACAGAAGTCTACAATTACACAGTGGCCTGGAGTATGTCATTTCATTTTCTGGATCACAGTTTCATCTTCGGTAAATATAAGGAATGAACCACAGAGGTCTGATGATCCTTGGTCCTCTCTCAATCTATAAACCTAAGATTAAAGTCATGCGTCACTTAATAAGGATAGGTTCTGAGAAATGTGTTGTTAGGCGATGTTGCCACTGTGCCAACGTAAGAGTGTGCTTTAACCTAGATAGTATGTATATTTTTACTTATATATTTTCATATGGAAAACCAAATGTTCCAGCACTGTTACCTAATGTCAGTCACTTCCCCTACTTGATCTGCAATGACAATACCAAGTGCTATGTATCAGGTATGCTCCATTATAATTTTATGGGATCACAGTCATATATGCAAACCATCATTGACCAAAACATCCTTGTGCGGCACATGACTGTACTTCATTGATTGGCCATTTGGGGATTTTAGAATTAGATGGGATATCTACCACCACATAGAGTGTTTTTTTCCCCCCAGCACACAGCTCAATTTTAAACACAGTGAACCTCATAGAATCTCAGTAAATACTTGTTGCTTAATCAATTAGTAACTCTATCACTGAGGTATAGTAAAGAAGAGAACTTAAATTTTATACTCTAAAAGCTGTAACTACTTTTTAATTTTAATAAAACCTAACCAAAGCAAAATTTGCAACTATAAACAAATTTAGATTAATGGCATGTGCTGGGACAAGAGAATGAATGATATTTGGGATAAATTAAACAACGAAAGTATAAATGGCTCTCCTTTGAAAGATACAAAGTTCCTTATCTAACAAGCTGTAAATCAAGTTGGAGAAGTGGGAAAATATCAAGAGAGAATACAAATCAGAAAAAAAAAAAAAACTACCTAGCAACTTATAGAAATGTTGTCATCAAAGTTGATATAAACTCTACCTCATGCTATCACAGAAAACACAATGTACTCAGAGTCAAGTAATGATTTTATGTGTCTGGAATTCATTTTAATATTATTTAAAAGTAGAGGGAGAAACTAGGTGATTATCTAAAATCACAACATCTTTTATAAAACTCATTCAAGAGACTGAGTTATCTCGAGATGTCCAACACAGATATAGTTACAATCACAAATAACTGGAAGGAATCTAAAGACCCAACAGTTGCAGGGATAGAAAACACAACAGTGGTAGTAATGAACGTAGCTTTACAAATAAGATCTAGATATAGTAAGTAATAACTTGGGAAAATACTTAAGATCGTTTAATGATAAAAGCAGGAAACAAAAAGAGTACTTATAGTAAAAGTATGTATAGACAAATGTTTTAAAATATGCCATATATATAAAAAATGGCAGGGCACGGTGGTATTACATGGTTCACACCTACAATCCCAGCACTTTGGGAGGCTGAGGTGGGTAGATCACCTCATCCCAGGAGTTCAAGACCAGCCTGGGCAAAATGGCGAAATTCTGTCTCTAAAAAAATACAAAAATCAGCCAGGCGTGGTGGCATGTGCCTATGGTACCAGCTACTCATTGAGGCTGAGGTGGGAGGATCACTTGAGCCTGGGAGGCGGAGGCTGCAGTCAGCTGAAACTGCACCACTGCACTCCAGCCTGGGCGAAAGAGCGAGACCCTGTCTCAAAAAATAAAATAAAATAAAATAAAAATAAATAATAATAATAATAATAGGGCCAGGCGCTGTGGCTCATGCCTGTAATCCCAGCTCTTTGGGAGGCCAAGCGGGGCGGATCACTTGAGGTCAGGAGTTTGAGACCAGCCTGACCAACATGGCAAAATCCTGTCTCTACTAAAAATACAAAAATTAGCTGGGCATGGTGGTGGGCACCTGTAATCCCAGCTACTCAGGAGGTTGAGGCAGGAGAATCACTTGAACCTGGGAGGCGGAGGTTGCAGTGAGCCAAGGTCGTGCCACTGCATTCCAGCCTGGGTGACAGAACGAGACTTCATCTCAAAAAATAAAAATAAAATAAAAATAATAACAGTAGGATTTAGTTACAATGTTGAACTGTTTAAATAAGGTTCCCAATGAAATTTTTCTTACTACTTCTTCTTCCTATATATATATATTTTTTTTGAGATGGAGTTTCGCTCCTGTTGCCCAGGCTGAAGTGCAATGGCGCGATCTCGGCTTACCGCAACCTCTGCCTCCTGGGTTCAAGCGATTATCTTGCCTCAGCCTCCTGAGTAGCTGGGATTACAGGTGTGCGCCACTACGCCCAGCTAATTTTGTATTTTTAGTAGAGATGGGGCTTCTCCATGTTGGTCAGGCTGGTCTTGAACTCCTGAGTTCAGGTGATCCACCCATCTCGGCTTCCCAAAGTGCTGGGATTACAGGTGTGAGCCACAGTGCCAGGCCGCTTCCTGTATTTTTTGTTTCCTAAGTGCATTTAAAGTTATCCACAAAGAGAAGCTGTCCTTCCTTCATCCAACACCATCTTAACAGTATTCAGCATCCATATAGAGACAATGTGTGTTTTTTCATTGACCTACCATTTCCTGGATGCTTGAGGATTTGGGACTGGCCAAGAAATCTTGAAAATGTTCAACTGTGTTTCACAATTTTTGAATAAGCTAGAATCTGTGATGCTCTTAGGTAATCTGAAAGGCAGTGGAACCCATCAAAGACTACCTATATTAGTAAAAGGTAAAGGTGACAGACAGACGTGGCTCAGGCTCCAACTAGTACTTTACTAATCTAGAGACTATGTTAACCACACCAATCTGTGATATACTTCAGATGATTAAAATCGACATATTCTAAATTACGGTTGTAAACACATCCCGCTTTCCTTTCTGCCTTTTATTTAAACTGCAAATCTCCAAACCATCGGATTAGAGAATGGGTCAAGAGGGACAAAACGCCCAGGATTCCTTTTTCACCTCTCACAGGTTGTACTATGACCCAAACTTCACAAAAATGAGTGCAAGGGGTGGGGGAAAATGTAGTGACCGTAACGAACAAGAATGTTGAACAATTACTATTCCTGGAAAAATAATACAAACCACATAAGTTCAGCCAGCAGACCGCTAGTTATATAAAGCCAGTAAATATGATAGCAGCGAGATTCAAACACAACTAAATCTTACTAAGGTCATCAATGACTTCCATATTGACAAATCCAACAGGCAGTTCTTGGTCATCATCTTTTTTGACCACTTGGCAGAATTTGATATGGCTGACAACTCTCTTCTCACTTATTTATTTATTTATTTGAGATGGAGTCTCGCTCTGTAGCCCAGGCTGGAGTGCAGTGGCGCTATCTCAGCTCACTGCAACCTCCGCCTCCCGGGTCCCAGTTCAAGCAATTCTCCTGCCTCAGCCTCCTGAGTAGCTGAGATTACAGGAATGCACCACCATGCCCAGCTAGTTTTTGTATATTTAGTAGAGACGGGGTTTCACCATGTTGGCCAGGCTGGTCTTGAACTCCTGACCTTGTGATCCACCTGCCTCGGCCTCCCAAAGTGCTGGCATTACAGGCATGAGCCACCATGCCCAGCCTAATTTTTATTTTTTATTTATAGACAGAATCACTATACTCTGTCACCCAGGCTGGAGTGAACTGGTTATGCACAAACAGGATCATAGTACACTATAGCCTCAAACTCCTGGGCTCAAGCAATCCTCTTGCCTCAGCCTCCTGAGTAGCTGGAACTACAGGTATGAGCCACCATGCTCAGCTTTGTCTCCTTCTTTAAACACTTTCCTCGATGAGTTTCTGGTTCACAATCTCAGAGTTTTCATCCCATCTCTGATCTTTCCTGTTCTCAATATTCTATGACTAAAACTTTTAATGGCGTTGGCTTTTTATTTTTATTTTACTTTTTTGAGACAGAGTCTCACTCTGTCCCTCAGGCTAGAGTATAGTGATGCAGTTGTGGCTCACTGTGGCCCCAAACTCCTGGGCTTGAGCAATCCTCCTGCTTCAGCCTCCCAAGTGTAGCTGGGACTACAGGCACATGCCACCATGCCCAGCCAATTTTTGTTGTTGTTGTTGTTAATGGAGAGATAGAGTCTCACTATGTTGCCCAGGTTGATCTCAAACTCCTGGTCTCAAGAGATCCTCCCACCTCGGCATCCCTAAGTCAGAACCCAGATCCTGGAGTTCTTCTTTTCTTTATCTACACTACTGCTTCTTTGGTGAGTTCAGTCAAGTTTTATGCCTTTAGATATCACTTACATGTACATGCTTATAAATCCTGAATTTATAGACCAAGCTAGGACATTTCCAGGACTACATATCCAAATGCCCACTTGGCATCTAAGTCTGGGTGCCTAGCTCAAACCTCCCATGTCTACAGCTGTACTCCTGGTCTCCCGTGCTTACCTCCCCTACCCCCAAAACTGCCCCACCCACTGTCTGAAGTATTTTAGTAATGGGAGCACCACCTTCTCTCAGTTTCTTAGAACAGAAACTGTTTGTCTTCTGACTCCTCTGCTTCTGCCCATAAGCAATCCATCAGTGAATCCTACTGATTATACCCCATCATTCAAGACAAAAATCTTAAAAGTCATCTGTGATGCAACTTTTTCAAACTCCCCATCAATTTCACTAGGAAATCCTTTGGCTCAACGTTTAAATAAATTCCAAATTCAACAACTTCTCACCACCTCCCCTGCCACTGTGATCCTGGCCATCATCCTATCTCACTGGGATTATTATAGTGGACTCCTAACAGGTCTCCCTGCCTATGACCTCATCCACCCACAGTCTATTTCCAAAAAGTTCCCTGAGTGATCCATTTCAAAAGCATGAGTGAGATCTCGCTCCACCTCAAAGCCCCTCAAAGGCTCCCCAGTAAGAATATAAAAAGCACTGTGCCCTGCTCAGTCTGGCCCTGTTACACTTTTACGTTGTCTCCTACTACAACTTGAGTAGCCTTAATCCAATATTCTGCAATCAAAAGTGCTTCAAAATCCAAAACTTTTGAGCACAGATACAACACTCAAAGGAAATGCTCACAGGAGCATTTCAGATTTGGGATTTTGGGGTTAAGGTTGCTTAGCTGGTAATGCAAATACTACAAAATCTGAAAAATCCCAAATTAGAAATATTTCTGGTCCCAAGCATTTCAGATAAGAGACACCCAACCTGTTCTCTCCCCTTAAGGACACTGCTTCGGCCATACTGGCTGACTTGCTCTGTTTAGAATACGCCACGTCTCTGCTCACCACACATGGACTTACCTGACCACCCACCACCCTATTTACATAGCAACCCTTCCCTCTGACAACGTGACCTCCCTTATCCTTTTATATTTTCTCTACAGTATCTATCACCACGCCCTTGTTTATCATGCTTCGCTGGTTGTCTACTCCCTCTAAAGCAATGAGCAAGGAGCTTAGTGGCTGTGCTGTCCACTGCTATATCCAGCAACACTGTCTAATAGAAATACAATGGCTGCCACAGAAGTAACTGTGACATTTTTTAGAAGCAAAAAGAAACAGCTGAAATTAATTTTAATATTTTATTTAACCTAATGTATCCAAAACGATCATTTCAACATATAATCGATGAAGAAAAATTATCAAATATTTCATGTTCTTTTTTCCATACAGAGACTTTGAAATACTTTGTAGATTTTACACTGCACGTCCAAGTTCGGGCTAATCACATTTCAAGTGTTCAATAGCCCCAGGTAGCTAGTGGCTTCCATGCTGGACAGGGTAGGTCAAGCACAATGCCTGGCATACAGCAGGCATTTAATAAAGATGTGTGAATAAACAAATGAAGGAATAAATCCAACCTGCAGAAAGAACTACCTCACATTGCAAAGACAGTACTCATGTGTTTTAAAAGTTTCACTGCATACACATAAAATCCTTACTAGATGTGACATATTCTGATTTTTATTTTACTGTAATGTATGCTTATTCCTTTTTTTTTTTTTTTTTTTTTTTGAGATGGAGTCTCGCACCAGGCTGGAGTGCAGTGGTGTGATCTCGGCTGACTGCAACCTCTGCCTCCTGGGTTCAAGTGATTTTCCTGCCTCAGCTACCCAAGTAGCTGGGACTACAGGTGTGCGCCACCATGCCCAGCTAATTTTTGTATTTTTAGTAGGGATGGGGCTTCACCATGTTGGCCAGGATGGTCTTGATCTGTTGACCTCATGATCCACCTGCCTCAGCCTCCCAAAGTGCTGGGATTACAGGCATGAGCCACTGTGCCTGGCTGCTTATTCCATTTTTTAAAAGTCTTGGGTACCAGCCACCACCCTAAAATCCTTAACCCACAAACTGGTTCCAAAGGCCACTTTGAATATGACTGGTCTAAATAAACTTTAAAGTATGGAATTCGTAATGAATGTTTTTTAGGATATTTCCTCTGGCCTCCAGAGACCGCTGACGACCCTTTGAAAGGAAAATAGACCAACCTCCACAAAAAAATGACTGGAGGAAAGAGTGAGCATGCAAAGTACCACGTAAGCCATAGACTGCAATAATCACAGTCCATCCAACAATGCGAGGTTTCTCTTAATTAAAATGCAATTTTATTTTACTTTTTATTTATTTATTTTTTTGAGACGGAGTCTCCCCTCTGTTGCCCAGGCTGGAGTGCAGTGGCATGATCTCAGATTACTGCAACCTCTGCCTCTCGAGTTCAAGCAATTCTCTCGCCTCAGCTTCCCAGGTAGCTGGGACTACAGGTGTGCACCACCATGCCCAGCTAATTTTTGTATTTTTAGCAGAGACCGGGTTTTGCCATGTTGACCAGGTTGGTCTTGAACTCCCAACCTCAAGTGATCCATCTGCCTTGGCCTCCCAGAGTGCTGGGATTACAGGTGTGAGCCACCGTGCCCAGCCTAAAAGGTAATTTTAAATAACTGGTCATACTCTCAGATAATTAACACAACCTCTAATTACCTTTAATTATATACTACATACATGCTAATATACAAAATTCAGGGAAGACTTGCATGATTTTTACCCTTAGAAAGAGTGAATTTGACAAGGGCAGAAAGACTTCATATTTTTCCTTTATTTTCCCGACCCCATGCGAAGTCCAGATCAGTGGCCGAGAGGAACAAACCGAAACGATCCATCCTCATTTCATATTCACAAAGTCCCATTCACCAAGAGTCTTTTTAAAAGATACCACAAACTTCAAATCCAAACTTAGCACTGGTTAGTAACTGTCACTACAGCTTCAACTTTCAAATGGGCTCATAAAATAAGGATTCTGTCATCAGTACACTATTTGCTTCTTTGAGGTCCTTGGTGTTACCAGATACTGAGGGGGTATGCCCACAAGGTTAACACAGATGTGCTACCTTTTACAAGATTTTGTTTTTGCACAGTCAAGCTTCAAATTTCTTTCAGAGGTTTTTGAATTGCCAAGGAAAGGCTCTATTTCCTACATCTGTGGTATGTCATTAAGTTGCCCCCTAATGTGAAATTTTTTTTATTCCTAAAATGCTCAAGGTGAGCAGTTGGAATATTTGTGCCTTTAGCAGATAGGACAGCAAAATCATCATTTAAAAAAAATATATGGATACAGTAGTTCAGTGGCGTGAGCCTGCAGTCCAAGCTATTCAGGAGGCTGAGGCAGGAAGATCCCTCAAGCCCAGGAGTTCAGGGCTGCAGTAAGCTATGATCGCACCTAAGAACAGCCCCTGTAATCCTGCCTGGGCAACACAGCCAGATCCCATTTCTTTAAAAAAAAAAAAATAGATAAAACCATTTGTTATTTGGTTTTGTATTTTTGATTGTTCACTGTGCAAAATATGGTTATTTGATAATTGCTGCAAATATTGTCTTTACTACTAAATATGCCTTCATGTACATTTCAACAAGTGGCTTCTGCTTGAAAACGAACTCTATTGAGCATATTTCTCTGGAAATCAATATTTAAGAAATTTTTTTTCTTTGAAACTAACATTCAAGAGAGACAGCTCTTGTTTACAGAGTAACTTAGTTTAGCATTATGGCTAACAATGTTTAAAAACAGCTAACTTAAAATGCAAACATTTAAATTCTGACGTTTAACTGTTGAGAGGCCATGTCAGTCTATGGAAATACACACAGCATAAAAAACAGTAATTTTTCCCCAGTTCTGTCCCTTGTAAGAGTATTTCAAGCAACCATTCTCTTAGATTTAAAAATAAGAACTCAGGAGGTTTTAAGACAGTTAAAAATTTTAAATGCCTGGATGAACCTTGAAAACATTTTGCTAAGTGAAAGAATCCAGTCACAAAAGGATGTGGGATTCCATTTCTATGAAACATCCAGACTAAGTAAATCTACACAAACAGAACACATATTCATTGTTATCAGGGGATGGGTGGAGGGAGAACGCAGTGTAAGTGCTAATAGTTACTAAGGTTTTTTTCTTAGGCGATGAAATATTCTAAAACTGAACTAGATGGTTGCAACTCTGAACACATTAAGAACTACTGAAAAGTAAGTACACATTAAATGGGTGAATTGTATTGTATGGGAATTATATCTCAATAATTCTGTTAACAAAAAATTAACATGCCTGATAACATTCACAACAGCATACAAGGAAATCAAGTTAATCTCACATAACTTCCATACAATGTTAAAACACGTAATTCCTGACATCCTGGGCTCCTTGTTTCAGAACACTTCTCAAATCAACCAATAATTGCCCTTCCTAACACCCATCATCATCATCACCATTCATGTATGCCTGCCCCTCTAGAATCTCAACTCTGTGAGGACAGAGACCATGTCCTTCTTACATGATGCTATAATCTCAGCACCTAGCCCACACCCACCAATAAATACCTGCAGTAAGAATTAATATATGTATGTATGTACATACATCTGTATGTATGAATGAATGAATGAAATTACTAGATTGGAGTAACTGAATCAATAAAGTACTTGTATTCTACTTGTCCCCTTAAATCTGTTTGCCAATTCTCCCCAGGCTCCTGGCCACCCAGGTAGAGACCATTTCCCAGCAGCCCTCAAAGCTTGCTGGGCCTTATGACCATAATCCGGTAAGTGACAATGAGTGGGATGTATACAACATTTAACTCTTTTGATTACAAGAAAATTGCTTGCTTTGGACATCTCCACAGTGCGGCAACAACATAGCTTCAACCCTATGATAAGGACAAAGCCCGAAGGGAGGAGAGCACAGACAGAAAGAATCTGCCCAGACAAGCTACATTGGTCAGGTTGTTTCATGAGAGAAGTAGGCTTCTATTTTATTTAAGCCATTTTACACTGGATCTCTTTGTTACACCAGCCTCATCTTTACCCTGACTGTTACAACCCAGGCATGAGTATACTGTATGTATGTGCGGGGAGCAGGGGCGGTCAGGGAGCATTTCAATGCTTAACTGAATTGACTGATCACATTCCAGCCAATACGGTCATCTGGTAACTCAATGACGACTGCTTACAGTGTCTTCATAACATCTTCCTTAATTAACAGTCACATAATTCAAATGCTAACTACTAGAAAAGGTAGTTTTGAATGGGTTTAGCTCAGAATTGCTGTTGTCTTTAGGTAAGTATTCAAATCACTCACATATATACTTTTAAAGGAACTTATACTTCAAATAAATGAAGAGCATTTTAGCTTTATTTTTCACCAAGAAATAATTTATAATAGGTAAGACACGATGAATGTTATCTATAAGGATGCATTTATATTCCTTCATCTAACATAAAACAGCTCAAATTAGGGATGCGGGGGGAAATTGCAATGATTATACTTCCCTTTGATTGTTTTTTAATTTTCTCTCAAATAACTTGACTTTAAAAAGAAACTGGACCAACACATAAAATGTGAAGCTTGGAGATACCTAATGTTTAAAAATAACCATTTTAATTGTAATCTATGCGGTCTTGATGATTATCTTCAACTCTCAATGCCATTCAGAATTGAAGATGACGAATTTTACAAATTGGATTTGAATTTTAAGCAAATGCATGAGGGTAAATTGTCAATGGTGAAGGGAGGCAGGGAAAAATGCCACATAAACCTTTATTAGATCACCAAACCAAGGCAACCATAATAGAATGACATCTGTATAATTGTGACCAGTGCATCTCTCTTTAGTTTCCATCTTGACATTCTGGATGACCTTAGGTAAACTATTTATCATCAACGGGACCATTTTTCCAGTCTGTAAAGTGGGAATTATAAGAATTGCCAGCTACCTCTTAGGAATGCCAGCAACCAGACCCATTTTGTAAAGCACTCAGATCTAGTTGGAAGAAAATTGTTATATCACTACCGAGTATGATGACTGTTATTTATGACTCTTCAGACCTTAGAATCTAAATTTTCAAAATCGCTTCATCTGGTTTTCTGAATTTGTCTGGCTACTTTTATGTATATAATCAGTTATTTCCATAGTACCTTTGTAGGCATATTTCTGTGCATCTATACTGACTGTTAATAATTCCCCGGTTTCAAATTTGGGGCATGTTATTTACTGAGAAGCTCCTGGCATCTGAAGTCTACATGCTTCTTGCAGTGTGAAAGATGATGCTGATTTTTTTGTCCATTGCTGGATGGCAAGGTCTTCTCATTTAAGGCTTACTCATCAGGAAGAAATGCTAACCACTATACTCACTTGAAACATCTTTTTAAATTGTGTATTTCCCTTTTATTTCTTCCTAGATAAGAGATCAAGATATATACAAATTAGTCTTTGAAAGATCTTTTACCTTGTTCAAATGTAAAAATTATGTATACTACTTGAGTCTATATACCCTAACTTATTTCTCCCCAAAATTTGAAATTAGCATCAAAACACAGATGGAATGGATACTGTAAAAGAAAAAGTGTTAAGTAATGAAATGTTCACTTGGAATAGGAATACTGAAGATGATGTATGATATACTTTGGAAATCCATCCCCTCCAAATCTCATCTTGAAATCTGATCCCCAATTGTGAGAGGACCGGCCAATAGAAGGTGTTTGGGTCATGGGGGCAGATCTCTCATGAATGGCTCAGAGTCTTCCCCAAAGTAATGACTGAGTTCTTGCTCTATTAGTTCATGAGAAATCTGGTTGTTAAAAAGAGCCTGGCTCCCCTTCCCTCCAAGCTTCCTTTTTCTCTTGTCATGTGACACGCCTCTTCCAAACTTCCCCTTCTGCCATGACTGGAAGCTTCCTGAGGTCGTTACTAGAAGCAGATGCTGCCCCATGTTTCTTGTACAGTCTGCAGAATTATGAACCAAATAAATTTTTTTCTTTATAAATTACCCAGCCTCAGGTATTCCTTTCTAGCAACACCGAACAGACAAAGACAATGTATACAGAACAAAGACAAAGACAACAAAAAAAGCTGAAAGTAGAGAACAACTATAGAGACTGAGCACATAAAATACTTTTATGATCAAGAAATTTTACAAGGAAGGGCCTTATTTGCACAATATTAAATAATATAATAGATCATGCACTTGATAGTGATTATGAAGAAAACTTTCTTTTTTTGGTAATATGGACTATCTTTCTCAGGCAATGCCAATCACAAATTTCTAGAAACATTTCTTTCCAAATTTTCCCTTGACCTATGGTATTTTGAACTTTCAATAATATTACAGAATTTAGGGGGGGTGGGGACTGCATTTCCATTTTCAGGTAATAGGTGAAAGAATGGATATTATAAAGACATTGAGTCAGAAGAAAAATAATTCATGCTTACAGGTGATTACAAAAAATACAAAATCAATACAAACAACAAATGAAAACCCATCAGTGAAGGTTGTATTTGGAGCTGTATGGATAAGCCAACTCTCAGGCTAAATTTTCATCTTTTCTACCACTTTTTCAGCTTTGTTTAATCTTTTTAATTTTTTTTTTTTTTTTTGGGAGACAGAGTCTCTTTCTGTCTCCCAGGCTGGAGTGCAGTGGTGCAATCTTGGTTCACTGCAAGCTCCACCTCCTGGGTTCAAGCGATTCTCCTGCCTCAGCCTCCTGAGTAGCTGGGATTACAGGAGCCCACCACCACGTCCAGCTAATTTTTGTATTTTTAGTAGAGATGGGGTTTCACCATGTTTTGCCACGCTGGTCTTGAACTCCTGACCTTAGGTGATCCACCCACCTCAGCCTCCCAAAGTGCAGGGATTACAGGCATGAGCCACCATGCCTGGCCTGTTTAATCATAATTTTCAGCTTTGCCAGAAACCTCTGCTGACAGTAGGAGATGAGTTAAACACGTGGCACCTCTTTGCATGAGGAGCATCTTGGATTGAGATCACTCTGTGAGATTACAGAGACCAGGAGACAGCAAATTACCGCCTTGCTGAGTAACTGCAACAGAGGCTGAATACCCCTACAAATAGAAAATATTTACTATGTGGCCCTTGACAGAAAAAGTTTGCAGACCCCTGATATAGATTAATGCCTTCCTTTTAAAGATTAGAAAGTTCAGACCAGGTGTGGTGGCTCATGCCTGTAATTCCAACACTTTGGGAGGCTAAGGTGGGCGGATCACGAGGTCAGGAGTTTGAGACCAGCCTGACCAACATGGTGAAACCCCGTCTCTACTAAAAACACAAAAATTAGCTGGTTGTGATGGCGAGCGCCTGTAATTCCAGCTACTTGAGAGGGTAGGGCAGGAGAATCACTTGAAACTGAGAGGCAGAGGTTACAGTGAGCCAAGACCCTGCCACTGCACTCCAGCCTGGGCAGCAGAGCGAGACTCCGTCTCAAAAAAAACAAAAAAAGAAAAGAAAAGAAAAAGAAAATTGAGCCCCAGCAAAGGGAAGTGTTTTGTTGTGACCTGATAATCCCAATTACTGGTTGGGAATCAATTCCTTCCATGCCGAAACATCTGAAACATATGTTTGTCCTCTTTGAAATACAATTAGGTAGATCCTGCAAAGGTTTCATTTAAACAATATAGAAGGTGAAATGATGGAAGTCTGATTTTTCTGGCCCAAATTAAATGTGCCAGAATGCAACTACAAAAACAAATCCATACCCTTTATATATATGCATTCTAGAACTCCCCCAAGCTCCAGGTGAGATTTATCAAAATCTGATCAAAGATTCTTCACATTATGAAAGTTCCACAAAAAAACTCTGTTCAACTCAACAAGAAGTCTGTATCTGGCAAATACATAAACTTCAGTAAAATCTCAGCAAAGCCTTTGTTCAACCATGCGGGCAGGTACCCTGTTTTTAAACAGACACAAATCTACTAAATCAAATGGAACTATTAAAGGCCAAAATTCTAAATGAAACGAAGATGCTACTGCTTGAGAAATATCAGATGTTAAAATGACCGGAAGAATTATCTTGTGTAAGATGATCACCACGTTTATCAGAGAGGTACTTCTGAAATCAAGTAAATATGTAGCATCCACAACCATTTTAACTGGAGTACTTTTTCATTCCCCCTCCCAAAAGTGAATTTGAAAACATTAAATTTGGCTTTAATTCATTAAGCTACATTAGTCTCTCTGAAAACTTCTAATTTTAAAATCAAGTACTCATTTGATTTTCAAGCAAGGTCAAGAGAACAAGGCAGCCTAGTGCTGACATTACAGGGATGTGCCTCACACTGCTCAGCAGTTACACCAATGTGGCGTGTTGCTATGGTGCCTGACTGTTAATTTCTGAAAGAAGGTGATTATAAAGCCGCCAGATGAACATCAATCGGATGACACCACTTCAACACACAATACTGACATGCGTTACTCTTGTTTGCAGCAAGTTAATTTTATGAATCACCACTTTTGTGATGTGAATATTCCTTTCTAACTTTAAACCTACCAAGTCAACAAGCAAAACATAATTTAAAAAATAAAAATAAGTTCAGCTTCAACAAAAAGAGAAGAGTTTGATAATATTTGGGGGGGAAATGTGAATCTGTAGACCATTTCTTAAGGGCAACCGTTTTTCTTAGGACTTCCAAAAATACACCACATATGTACTCACACGCAAATAAATACATGTTTATTTGACAAATACAGACCAAAAAACAACTGAATTAAAATGCCTGGAAGGCAAAAGACACAGCCCTGGATATAACTTCACTAATCACATTTGCATTTACCTTTTTTGGCTTCTGTAAAGCAATCTTCAGTTATAGTCACCTCAAAAGGTCACGTCTTACCCTGAAAACAAAAGAGAACATCAAAATCTGAATGTCAAGAGAAGTAGCAACCACCTCTGCCAAGGACAGACACAAGCGAAACAACAAAAGAACTCAATTCTATTTAATGGCAAATGACTTTCAGGGTTAATAAAAACAAGTCCCAAGAATGTCTGCTTATCTGGACCATATGCCTTTGAGCTCTTCAAGACAACAAAATCGACTTGGGGGGAAAAAGTCAAGGTGAAACATTTCAAATGTTGTGTATCAACTTTTTCTCATCTTGTTGTCTATCAATTTATTTTCACGTAGAATAATATGTGACTCGTAGGCCTTTGTTTTTGGAAACCAGACTGCCACTTGAACGTGTCTCTGTTTGGTTAACATCCACAACATCCCTTATTTCATTAAAGCAGAGACTTATTTTTTTCCCTTTTGGAAGAGAGTTAGGTCTTGTAGACAACATGCTTTCTGCCACTTTGGACCTTTCAAAATGAATGAAAGCAGCACCATTTTCAGTTCGGGGAGGGGCAGGGAGTTAATTGCTAGTGAAAGCTGTTCACAGAATGTTTTTCTCCTAGCATGTATCTACGGGAGCTACTAAGTTAAATAAAAAAGGTTCATGTCACATGAAACAAACAATTGAAATCAAGCTTCCTAAAACACAAAGAAACCATGGAACACATTTTACCCCACATCTACTCCTGCATCTGCATACTCCCGTATGCAAAACAGTGTTTAATCCTTTAAGAAACATTACAAGCTGCCTCTTTCTGCCCATGTAACTGGGATCAACATATGGCACAAGTGAAAAGAAAAACATTTGTTTATTAATTTAGATCAAGTTACTAAGAGGGTACAGGATTCATTCCATATCCATTGACCAAATGCTCATATAATTTTTAAGGTGGCGAAATCATATCATCATTTTACTAAAATGTTCATATCTTTTTGTTCACTCTTCAGAATAATATGTAATGAAGTGGTTTAATTTTATAGGAAGATATCCCTGCTTATCCCTCTGCTGTCAGCCCTGAATGTGGAAAGGCAAACATCATTGAGAAGAGTAAAATCTTATTTCACGAGGGCTAAAAATTTGAAAGTGGCACTTTGGTGTGTACTATCTTTGAGGAATTGATCCAAGGCCAATTTATGACATTTCCACAAGCAAGTGTATGCAGATTCTTGCCATTAAGATTGGAAAAAGATGCAGGCTCTGAGTGAAATCATAATTTTCATGTTTACTGTAAGAGGAAATTGGAGGTTTTCACCATAAATGTTCACCATTTGGGTGGGGAAAAACCCTAGCTCTGGGACTTAAAATTACTATTTTGCAGCCTGACCAAAACCTTTTTGTTTTTACACAAAACAATTCAAATTGAAAATGAAAATCGTGTGCTTTACTGCTGATGTATGTCCCCAAGATTGGTTTCTCCAGTGGTGAGAAGTCTATTTCAGGGCAAGCGATGATAAGAAAGAAAAACAGAGCAAAGATGGTCAAGTCCTCAAGGTAGAGCTAAGATCTGCAGAGACCTACTCTACACAAATCAGAGCTCCGTACATACAAAGCACACACACAAATTTCTACATCTACCACTCATCGAATCTTAAATGTAAAGAAAGTGAACTTTGGCAGATCCTACTCAATTCAAAGCAAGAATGCCTTTTTCTCTCTCCTTTTTACTTGAGATGTTCTCCAGTACATGCACTGTAAACTAATTTATATGTTTATCTATTGAGCTGTGTCTATTTTTGCATGTTTGGCAGTCAGACCTATAGTATTAGACTTTGCAATGCAGATGAGATTTGCTATCATATAGGCCTGGCAAACAACTGGACCTCATTAAAATTTAATTTTTTAAAAAAACTGCTGAAAATGCCTACTTGGAATAAAGTTATCTCCAGTGCTGCATTTGAACTTGCAGAACATTTTCAGGTAAACACCAGACCTGTTTTTCTACTCACCTATCCACACAGTATAGTGTGTAAGTGAACACAGAACAAAAATAGAAGCTGCTTCAACCTCAGATTTTACAAGTATCATTTTTTTCCCCTAGGGATACTGGGGGAAGAATTACAACAAAATCATACAACTGACCCTCCAATTTATAAATACTAAAACAATACAAAACTGACTACATTTAATTTTCACTTACACATAAAAAATTGGCAGTAGGATATAATCTCTATCTTTCTCTATTTTGAAGTTCCATAAATTTTGGTGCACATGCACGATTGGCCACTCATTAATTTATTTCTGTTGATTTTCATTTTTAGAAAAGGTATACATTAACAAAGTAATCTAAAAGACATTTTTCTAGTTTTGCTGAGAAAAGATTAATAGTTCAACAGCTGTTTGCCATCATGCTAAATTAAATGAAATGTGTCAATATAATAGACAAGAAAATTAGGGGGTAGTACTGGGGCCCGAGTCTGCCTCATTACTAGCTTAGAAGAATTGGAAACCAACAACTAGCAGAAAAATATGCGTTTCATTTTTTCCAAAGCATAAAACTTCCCTTTCCAATACTATATTTGCTATTTTCTTTAAATCACTTTTACTTATCAAATAGATCAACTATTTACCTGTATGCTTACCGGCAGCACAAGCACCAAAACTAAAATTAAATGATTATGCAAAGCTTTTAGGTTAAAAAAAAAAAAAAAAAAGAAATACATTCCCCTCCAGCCCACTTGTCTTCTTTTAAAAAATGCTGTCTCCATACGAATTGCGTTTTTTTTTTTCTTTTTCTCTTTCTTTTTTAAGTTTCCTACTGGTTTTAGGTTTTAAAAGTGAGCCAAGGATACGGTAAACAGAAATTACTTATTTTCCTTTATGTCATTCTCTGCAACAGTTAAGATTCTGTGAACACTAGAATTGTTCCGTGGCCTCTTCACTATTGATTGCAACAGTGTCATCTACCTGAAGCTACACAGTGACCACAAAAACCATGTCCAGGACACAAATTTCTACTGTGAACTCTAGGGTCAGACACTAAATATACATTCCTCTTTCTCTGCCTCCCCAACCACCCCTCCTCCCGAATTAGGGCTGTTATTCTAAAGAACCCTCACATTATTATAGTGTTTCAATATCATACTTTCTATGGGTATATTTTGCCCTTAATTTAATCTGTGTGACATATAATACACAGTGTCCACTAGTATGTCCTGCTTGGAACTGAGTTGCAGGTAAATGTGGAGGTGCAATCTCATTTCACAAAACTGAAAATGAACAATATCGGCTCGTTTTTTCCCGTTTATAGTATTTTCCCCTTCCCTTTCTTGACAGCTAAAATAAATTATCTGCATTAAGATTTCTCCATTATACTGAATTTTATATAACTGTGCAAAAGCAACTCTGAAGTATGCCCAACATAGTTCATCTCAACCTTCAGCCTACCCAATACTGGCTGAGAACCTTTTGTGTGCCAGTCTTATTAAAGATGCAAAGATGAGGAAAGTGAACCCCTGGGTGGTGATTAGGCGGGCAGTTCAGTAGGTCTATGGCTAGAGGACACTTTCTTATTAGGAAACTGAGGAAGGAACATGGTTCAAACTTCCCACACCCTCAAATCCTCCAATCAAACGGCTTGTACTCACTGGCAAAAACTGGTCCAAATAAGCCAATTTCCAAGAATTCGCTGCCTCTTTAAATAGGGAATCTTATCTCCTGTGGGCTTTAATATCTTGTTTTTCAATGACTTCTTAGAAAGTACAAGGACATCGACATATAATTGACTATTGAAAAATATAAGACAAGGGTCACTTTATCTTCCGTATTTAAGAAAATCTACTCCAAAATCAATCTCAAAGTTTGTTCTATGCCCTTAAGACTTCAAATACTGAGTAAGATTTGCAAAAAAAAAAAAAAAGAAAAAAAGTGGGGAAGGTGGGGAATGAAGAAAGAATAGAAGGAAGAAAATAAAAAGGGGAGAAAGGAAAAAATAGAGAAAAACAGGGGAAAAAGAAAGGAAAAGAATAAAGGAAGGAAACAGGAAAGAAAAGGAAGGAAGAAGCTGCTGTGCAGTCGGGGGTCTCTGAGACCGGAGGCAAAGTTGGACGCTACCCAGGCTTGCAGCTTCACAAACACTACACTTCTTTTACTTGTCTCTATCAAAGAAATGTGTGACTTTGAATCCATCATTCTCCAAATCTCCCTCCTATCCCTGCAAGTAACATTTTACTTCCTTTCTCCTCATCCTCTGGGGCCCTCATCAGATCACAGTACCTAACTTTGGAGTCCATTCTAGTAGAGCAAAAACCTAAAATGTTACACATGAAGCCACGTGGTGCAGTAAACCCCAGTCGATGCTTGCCCATGAAATTACTTCAGACTGGCAGCCCCCCCACTAACTCCACATCGGCCCATCTCATTTGGAAAAATGACTCTCTCCTACCTTACAGAAAAGGAAAACCCTGGCCGTGGTCATGTGAAAATATTTTATAGGTATCCTTTAACAGCCTTTAAATGTTGAAGCCTAAAAACAATATTTGCTGTTTTCCCTTTGAAGCTCTAACAAAGCCTTTGTTTTAGATTCACCTTTAGTGTGCAATAAGAGTTAATAATCAAATCCATCCCAACCCCCACAAATGTTAAACAAAAAGATAAAAGAAATGCAAATAGCTATTGTCATGGAAAGTTAAAGTACCTGTCTGTATTTTTAAGTGAAAACTATTATCTCTATCAATCAAAATTTAAGAATACAATAGCGCTAATCACAGAAGGTGCTCTGACGGAGTTACTTTGCCTCAAAAAAAAGTATTTTTCCCCTTAAAAACCAAGTATAAAAGTCATATACTTACAATTAGATAGAGTATTTGTAATTTTGTTATTAAAAACCTTCAGCAGCCTCACTGTTAATAAATGCTTCTAAGTCTCTAGACTGATTTGCACCCAAGAAGACACAAGTCCCTACATATTTTAATAAGGTTGATGAAATTTTATTTAAATTCTCACAGTTTCCAACCTGCGGGGGAACAGCACACTCTTCTGTTGAAAAGAGTTACTCAAACAGAGGCAACAGTTAACTGGTCAGGAAAACTCCTTCTTTTAGAGCCTGGACATAATTCCCACACCCTGAAATATCTTCACACAGGACATATCTTCCTTGGATGGTTCACCCTTGTTAATTGTGGCAACTTATTTTTGAAATAACACTCTACCCTCATCAAGAAAGAAGAATACCCCCATCATACCCCAGAATTATCTAAGTGTACAGTACATGAATTTCTCTGAGTCTTTTTTTAAAAATTCACTTTAAAAAAAGACTGGATTAGCCCCTGAATATGGTGCTTTCTAAAGACAGTACAGGAACAAAAAATAGCAAGACCCCAGATAGTAAAACAAACAGCTCAAGATTAAAATTCCTAGAGCAAACAGTTAAGCCAGGATGCCATTATGCACACGGAGCCTGGATGATGTCTCCTCCACCGTGGGGCCAAGAGGCTGTCATTTTCCCCCCAGCAAGATCAGATTTCCTTCCCTCCCGACCGCCTCTCTGAGCATCATGGCCAACATCTCTAGTGTGCTATTAATATCAATGAAGAGACGATTCGATTTCCACAGAAGAAAACCTTTCCTATTCCGGCACAGACCTTCGGGGAGGACCCTGGCCCGGGTATAGACAATACAGCGGCAGAGTTTCTGTTTTCTTACAGTTCAGTCTTACACAGTGTTTGAAGGCTTTTTAGCAAACAATGGCAGCATTATCTGCAGGATAGTTACAAAACAGGATTTGTTAGGACAAAGAATAATAAAGCTGCTCTCTCTCTCTCTTTTCTTTTTAATTCCCTCTAGTCCTCACGAGCCTTTCTCTGCGAGTCCAAAATTCAGCCACATTTCCTAAGAGGCACCTGTACTTGTCTATTTCAATGCAGCCAGAAGCTGACAACGGCCCAGGAACCAGGACTGCTTTCAGGAGGCGCCCAGAAGGGCAGCAAAGTACCCTCTCAACATTAGTAAAATGAAACAAAAGTGTCAGCCTTGGCTTCACACACACTTACCCGTTCATGGTGAGGAGGCAAAGCTTTGGGGCGGGAGAGGCAATTTTCACACAACGGAAGAAAGTTGAGAGTTTGTAAGGGAGAAACTACAGGCGCTTGGAAGCCTGCTGGCTCTCAGGGCTCCCAGGCTGGCGGCAGTGTGAGGAAGGACTGAAGGTATGTGGGCTAAACACAACAAAAGCCACTGCCTTACTCTAGATTAAATATGCAGGAAGAGGCCCCTTTGCATAAACACAAACACTCAGCAAATGAATAACTGGCTCAATCAGACGCCCGCTGTGCCTTCTACCTGTCCTCGCTCTGACAGGAGACACTGCCTATTCCAGGGGACACCACTAAACAGGAGACAGTTAAATGTTATGTTGCTATAATAACAATTAAAATGAATTGTATTCATTAGTAATTAAGAACTCACTCGTGGGGGGTGGCGGGGGGAGTGCTATTGTTGTATCTCCAGCTACTCCAAAAAGAACTTGTAGTATACCCATCCCTGGAGTTCTGCTCTGGGTTGCATTTCAATCTCTAACATTCAATGAGAGTTTTAAACAATCAGTTTGTTTAGTCACAATTGTCAGAGATATGCGTCTTGTTTCTCTGCTTTGTCACGTTGTAAATGGATACCTGTGACTCTGTACCTACAAAGATCTGTTTGATAATCTGTTTGATATATGTATATAAAGTGTACATATAAAAATATACACATATACATATATATGTGCATATATGCTCACACATAATACATTCATGCATATCTAATTAAAGAGAATAAGCCAAAAAATGCTACTTAACTATACTCTCTAGTTCACTAATCATTTAAGGAAAATAATTCGAGTTTTCCAAAAATATATCCCAAATGCCTGCCTTTCAAATGTCACCAATCCATGACCACTCATTTAAAAACATTACCCCTATATTAGAAAGGATGCTTTTAACTGAGTGGCCTCAACCACTTATAATTTCAATTAAATAACATAATTACAGTCAACAATTTTCTCCATTTCGGCAGAAAATATGCCATACCTCAACATAATTTGTCCTTACAATCCAGGAATTTAAGCAAGAGGAGAAACATGCCAGTGTTAGGAATCCACCACTGCCTTTTCTCAGCTTATGGAATCAACTCACACTGACCTCTCATTCTACGTTCCAGCTACATGTTGGTCTTAGTAACTTAATTATTTTTTAATAACTTTTGCAGTATTAAATGATTTCGATTGAAACATAAATAAGATTATGTTCGTCTACTACTTGCTAATGCCATACAGTACTCTGGGGCCAAATCCAGCAGGGTTATGCTATAGGATGCGTCTATATTATTACTGTATTTGGACTAAAAAGGATAGGTCACAGATCCTTCACAGCCTTCAAGAATGCTGTGATTATCCTAGCCAAGGGAAATAGGGCAGCTTTCTATTTGAAAAGCAATTTTAGTTTATTAACACAAAACTGTTTTCTGGCCAAATCGTTCTACTGTAAAAGGTGCAGATCATCACTGAAAAGTTTTAAAATATATTTACAAACACACCAACAAACACAAAACTCATTTCAAACATAAAATATATTTACAAACACACCAACAAACACAAAACTCATTTCAAACATATACTATGGCATAGCATGGAGAAAAGACCAACAAAATAAAAAGACACCCAAAGACACAGAGAATAAAACATAGGTTCTCTAAGAGGGGTGACCACAGAAACTGAAGGTGCTGATTTTGTCCACTCTTTTTTGCCTTGAAATGACCTTCCAAATAAGGTGTTAGATAACCCACGTCCATAGACGATAGTGATCTAACCTTGCTGCAAATAAACCATAGAACAAAATTTAATCATTATATCACTGTGAGAAAGCCTCTGTCCATCCCCATGGAGCTTCTAATGACTGTTTTGGCAGTTTTGAGGGTAGTTATGCTTCCCAGCTCATCTATATCTCATACTGGTTGAGTAAGCTAATGGAAGTGATGTTAGTAGAATCCAATATTAATGCTCTGTATCATGCAAACCTGGACGCAACTGAATATATTATACAATTATAGGTAGCATCTAATTCCATAAGTATTAGATACTGTACCCTAAATTAATATTTTAATGAGGACGGTGAAATAAAGATGACAATCCAGGTAAGGGATCCATGCATTGTGGCCCGGCTAAGCTCCTTGCTGAAAGAGCGCCGGATTCGGGAGCAAACGGCACAGACACAGGGATTGTGACAAAAATCCGTATGCAAGCTTTAGATGCTGAGTGACACATACTGATGCACAGAGTCAAAGATGTCATCCTCACACAAGCGCCACTCGCTGTAAGCTTGAGAGAAAATGCAGGGGGAAAGATGGGGGGGCGTAGCTGCAGCGAGACCTCCAGAAAATAAACAGGGTGTACAGTTTCAAAGGCTGCAGACACAGACATTTCATTGTTCAAGCCAATTATCAGTGGAAAATAATAACAACAGATGGATTCAGAGTCACTGACTTTTCATATGCACTTCATCTCGGCGGAACAGATGATGAAACGCAAGAGCTATCTCAAAAAGGCAAAACATCTTTCAGTAAAAGAACTCTACAGTCCAGATGGGGACCTTCTAAGGCTGCTGATTATCTTCTTATAATGTTGTAAGATAGACTTACTAAAACATTTCAAGAACTGATCAGATATGATGCGTACAATGGCTTCATTATTGGAAGGAGTCGTCTCAGACTTGTGACTAAACCCGGCAGAGATTTCAATAAGGTTAGGACTGTAAGTTTCCTGTTTTCTCATCAGGGACTGCAGGTTCCAACTAAAACTGGAAATCTGTGCACAACAGGAGAATAAACCGTCGCCCAAGGATCCTATATATTTGCTCTTCTCTCATTTGAGCAAAGGAAAAAAAAAATAAACTGGAACTGTAAAAAGGACATTAAATTATTCTGAAGCATTCTGCCAGTGTGTGTGTGGGGGTGAGGGGGGGATGGCTCCAAAGCAACTCTTTATTAAAAGCATTTGGTGATAAAATATCAGCCCTTACATGCGTTAGAACATCTTAAATATCCCTTGCCACTGGTGACTGCAAAATAGAATTTCCTTTTAGTAGGGAATAAATATAAATTTCAATGGTGGTGTAACAGCAATTCTAACAAATGTCAACCAAAACTCACCAACCTACTGTAACCCACTCTCACTCAACTTACCACCAAGTTAGGCTTGCTGATAAAACACAAGAGGTTAACCACAACCTGAGGGCTTGCTGTAAGTAATGGAAAAAGTTAAATCTCTAATCACATAGGCCTCATCCCTACTGGAATAACAATGTATCTGTTCCATGTATCTGTCTACTCATCTATCCATCTCCATCCATCCATCCATCCATCCATCACCAACTGCACATTCATAATTTTGCAAAAATTCTTTCCCTGAATTGACATGAAACATGGTCGAAATCACTGCACTAAGAAAAAAGAAAAGCTGATTCTCTCAACTATTTACTAACATTCTTAACATTTAAAAAATATTTTTATGAACACACTGTTGACTTCACAAGTTTATAACATAATTTTTTTTTTTTTTCTGAGCAAGGCTTTTCTTTCAAAGTACTCTGACAAAAGTAAATTCATAGCAGAACACACAGGCACGAAGAAAATATCGCCAAGGGCAAAATTCTGCAACTGCTTTAAGAAGCAAACAAGAACACAAAAGATGTGTAATACAACCATCTGGCTCTCCTCTTACTATATCAATGCCTCAACCTTATCCCCACCCCCTGAGCCAACCCACACCAATGCCACAAAACCAAATGGCTTCACTTATGTTTCCTGCACAGCAAATTTACACAATGCAGTTAGAATGCAAAAGTTGATTTTGACACATAAACTAGCATCTTTTGAATTTTCCCCACTTCAGTGATTTTGTTGTCGTTGTTATCTGTTCAGAGTGGGACTTCTTTGAAAAACCACCAAGAACCTCACCATGATAAAGATGTTCTCATATGGACGTGTCTGTTCAGCCCCAAGAGAAGTCTCCCTGAAAACCTTAATCTCTGCCATCTTGTGCTTTCTGTTATCATCAGACTTTAGATGTGGACATAAAAAAAAAAAAAAAAATCCTAGGCTTATTCCAATTAGAACTTTTACTTTTGGGGGGCACTAAATGGTGGGTTGTTTCCCCCACTTATGATTTGAAATAACTGTGCTAATTTTTAATTACCATTCTTGCAAGTCAGCATGTTCACTGGAATTTTTCCTCATTCAGCTCAGTTTACAAACATTTACTGAGCAACTACTGTGGTATTAGAAACATGCTGGACAATGGACGATCAGAATCTATTATTTTCCTGTGTGCTAGCAGGACTTGTCTGGTACATTAAACCAGCAACTCTACAGTTTATAAAAAAAATCTTCCACATGCAGGCAGGCTGAAGCATTTTATTTACTTACATACTTATTTTTGAAGTCAGATATAACAGACATTTGAAAGTTATAGCCTGTTTGTGGGGATGTAATTGCTTCCAAAAGGTGGGAATGAATACTTTTTATGGAAATCTCTGTCTGGGTGAAACCAATAAAGCATCATAAATGCTTCTCACCAAGGGGCAACAATGTAAAAAATAATATCTTAAAAAAAAATTTCTTCACAGGCAAACTCTACTGTTTGCTTTTGTGCAGGGGCATGCTAGAGGCAGACGCTCTGTATCAGGCAAGAGTTCTCAGTTAGAATTAAGGTCTGCCAGGGGGAGGGCCACATCTGCTTTACTTCTGTTTTCTCACTGTTGCTGGTCTTCCCCCATTCCTGCGTCCCTCTCCGTGTTCCCCGATAAGACTTTGACTGGTTTTTCAAGGGGCTAACTTTTGGTTCTCTTCCGGGCGTTTCTGCCCACAGAGTCCCCTGGTTTGGACAGCAGCAATCGCCTGTAGGACACACACAGCGAATCCAGCCACCGGATGAGGAATTCTGCTAATTGTTTAAGCCTGCACTAGTGTCTGGCCACCAGTTGGCAAACACAACTCATGGCTGCCTACCAGGCCTAGGTTAACACAGCTGGAGCCAGATGACAGGCTCTCAAAGATATTCTTCCCATGGCCACATCTGGCTCTTGGCGGTTCCTAGTGCAGCTGAACTGACTCTGTTTGGTTGTTCTGGGCAAAAGTTTAGGCAACAGATAAGTCATATTAATTTCAGTTTATGACAGAAGTATCAGAACATATACTCCATGAAGGCAGGGATTTTATCTGATTTGCACCCCCCCCCTCCACTTTTTTTTTTTTTTTTGAGACATGGTCTTACTCTGTTGCCCAAGCTTGAGCGCAGGGCAGTGGCACGATCATGACTCACTGCAGCCTGGAACTAACTACTAGACTCAAGCGATTCTCCTACCTCAGCCTCCTGAGTAGCTGGGTCTAGAGGCATGTGCCACCATGTCTAGCTAATTTTTAAATTTTTTGTAGGGACAAGGTTTCACTATGTTGCCCAGGCTGGTGTTGAATTCCTGGGCTCAAGTGATCATCCTGCCTTCGCCTCCCAAAGCGCTGGGATTACAGGCATGAGCCACCGTGCAGGACTCTTGCTTGCTGTATCCCAGTACAGAGCAGCGGCTACGCAGGGTAGGTGTTCAGTAAATACAGAATGAGTGAATAATGCTAACCAGTGTCTGAGTTGAACAAAAACATTCCTGTATCTTATTCCAGCTACTCTGTTCCCACTGTTGTACGTAAAATGGCTAGCACGCTGGTGCACACAGAGAAGCCTGTGAATGGTTCTACAGCTAGATTTTTTTATGGACACACTCACACTCAAGAATGTACCCATGTACATTATCAGTATAGCTGGAAAGACCTCCAACAATCCTTCCCCTCAAATTACCCAGTCTCCCAGAATTACCCATATCCCAACTTGGTTAGTCCTTCAACTGAGAAACTTGGCAGCTCTGCGCCCACAGGGCCTGAGAGTGATCTCAAAGTAGAAACTTACCTTTTGGCCACCACCAAAGTGCCAAATGATGAGGCAACTTTTCCTGGCACCTTTTCATCCTATTTCCTTTCCCATGCCTCTCTCTTCCTAAATTCCCTGATATCTGCAGATCCCAGCTCCCTTCTACATTCAACTTTGACCCAAGGGTAGGCTTCCCCAAAGCTCACCACCTCTCTAGCTCCCATTAGAAACACATTTAGAAAAGCCTATGTAATTTAAAACCAGGCGGGCCCCCCCCCACCCCTTGGCTCCTTAGCTAGAAAGAAGCCCAACTTATAGGCTGTTATGTTAATAATGACCATAAAGCTCCCCTGAGTCCACCAAGGGCTTGCTAAAGGTGAAGGGACACTTGATGGAAGCCTGGCAAGGCTGTACGCATATGCTGTTGCTTTCCGAAAAAGAAAGTTAACACTCCTAAAGCAAGAACGACTGAACAAGGCAGATGAGTTCAACAAGCTCAGCATATGGACTTCAGCGAAACAAAGGTAAATCAAAATTGAGCTAGAGGAAGCTGTTGCTGAACTCACCTCCCCTTCTATCATATAAGGCAGTAGGGTGGAGGTATAGATAATTATTTTAAGCTAAGTTTCTGAAAAGAGTTCTGTGTTCACTATGAAGAATTCAGGCTTCAAGCTCCCCTTGGAAGGAGTTGCTTAATTCATTAAAGGTGGACCAGAAGGATCAACCCCTAAAATGCCTCTCCTTCCCTGCTTCTGCTATTTGAAATTACTTTAAAAATGAGAGAATAAGCTAGGCTCAGTGGCTCACACCTGTAATGCCAGCGATTCAGGAGGGGGAGGCAGGAGAATCGCTTGAGCCCAGGAATTCAAGGCTGCAGTGAGCTAGTATGGTGCTACCGCACACTAGCCTGGGCAATAAAGTGAGACACTGTTTAATAATGGGGGAATTGGCCAGGCATGGTGGCTCAGGCCTGTAAACCCAGCACTTTGGGAGGCCAAGGCAGTTGATCACACTTGAGGTCAGGAGTTCGAGGCCAGCCTGGCCAACATGGTGAAACCTCATCTCTACCAAAAAATACAAAAAAATTTAGCTGGGCATGGTGGTGCTTGCCTGTAGTCCCAGGTACTCAGGAGGCTGAGGTGGAAGAATTGTTTGAACCAGGGAGGCAGAGGTTGCAGGGAGCTGAGATTGTGCCACTGCACTCCAGCCCAGGTGACAGAGTGAAACCTTGTCTCAAAAATAATAAAATAAAATAAAATAAAATAAGGGAATGTCTTTGTACAATTGCACAATCACAATGAAACTTTAAAATAATTCTTTAAAAAGCAGTAAAACAGGCTGCAAATGATTGATATCTACCTATTCATTGGCTGAAAACAGGCTATCAAGTAAAAACAAAAACAAGCAAGTTTTGAAAGTTAGGAAATAATTTTTAAAAAGGCAAGGCTGAGGTTGTACAGAACGAGTGTCTGTATTTCTTAATGCATCCTTGGGCTGCCTCACCTAAAACTAAGTATTACAGAATATAGTACTATACAGTATACTTTAGACTAGAATAGTTCAGAATTTACAAGCATGGATTCAAGTACCCAAGTTCAAAACTTAGCTCTGGTGCTTACTGACCTTGTGAGCTTGGGCAAGTTACTTAAGCTCTCTGTCCCTCAGTGTTCTCATCCATAAAATGGGCTTGCTTACAGTGCATTATTTGCTTTTGGAGAATAAATGCACTGACAAGAAGAAGTACTTAATAGTGTCTGGTACAAAGTGAATGCTCAAAGAAATGATGGCTGCTGTTATTATAATCAGGGATGACAGAACTTAAATAAATCTAAAACTTTCTACACTCATTTCTGCCATCTCTACAAGTTGTTAAAAATAGCCGGCTGGCTGGACATGGTGGCACATGCCTGTAATCCCAGCACTTTGGGAGGCTGAGGCAGGTGGAACTCAAGGTCATGAGATTGAGACCATCCTGGCCATCATGGTGAAACCCCACCTCTACTAAAAATACAAAAATTAGCTGGGTGTGGTGGCACGGGACTGTAATCCCAGCTACTCGGGAGGCTGAGGCAGGAGAATCGCTTGAACCCAGGAGGTGAAGATTGCAGTGAGCTGAGATAATGCCACTGTACTCCAGCCTGGCGACAGAGCAAGACTCCATCTTAAAAAAAAAAAAAAAAAAAAAAAAGTCTGGCTGTCTGCCATGCTACGGGCTGGAAAAATAAAAGAATGTGTATCAGATTTTAAACTTCTTAAGAATATAGTGCTAAAATAAAATCAAAGTACTTATTTTTTCCCCTCAATATTAGTTGGAGAATCGCAGATGTAAGATTGGGGTCTCACCTACCTCAGTGGAGGCAAGTCATTAGTTACAAAAAAGCTACAAGCCAAGGTTAGCCTTGGGGCTGCCTGTCCCACCAACTACCAAAAAAGACTTGGGGGAGATGTTCAAAGAAGGCAGGAGGAGAATCCAGCCTGAAACCCAAAGGCATTGAAACACATTTTCTTGTACTTTTCAAGTCTGTGCATATAGATTCTGTTACTGATTTAGGATCTTAAACAGTTTGTTTATTTTTTAAATGCCTTTCAGCTCACCTTTAATAACATGTTTCTTTGACTTGGCTGAACTATGCCTCAGAAGAATTACAAGCGGGAATAAGGCTGGGTAAAAGGTTCAGTGAACTAATCCACACCTGGTCCATGTAAAAAAAAAAAAAAAAAAAAAAAGAAAGAAAGAAAAAGAAAAGAAAAAGCTCATATTTTCCATATAGAAACAAGCTCCTTTATATGAACCAGCCTTTTATTTAATTGCTAAGGCACTTTCCACACCATACAACCTTTCATGTCCTTCTTCACTTCGGTGGGGAAACGGCACAGAACCACCTTCCAGCCACACCAGGGTGCTTTATCAGCGACAGAAATTAATACTCCTATTAATAATGATAGCAAGCACAAACCTGATTCAAAACTGGAAGTGGTAGGTTCACTTAAGCAAAAATTCCCTGGCCAAGTTTTGCCAATAAAAAAAAGACAAGGATGTCCCCTGAGAACAGATTTGGGATAAACTGCGACAATCTCTTCATCAAAATTCAAACTTTTTTCTGCTGCAATTGTGTGACCCAGACTACTAAGTGAAAGGAATAAGGCATGGATGGGGAAAATCTTGAATGAGAGAGAACAGCAAATATTTTAGAGCTAAAAGGTGCCTTTGAGAGGTCCAGGCAAGCCATTCCCCTGGGAGGGGACTCTGTGACCAAGGTCACGCAGGTGGTGGGGACGAAAGCAGGAATTCAAGCCTATGACTCCCAATTCATGGGGAAAAGCAATGGCTACAGAATATGGCCCCTGGGAACATCAGTCATGTTAAGAGGATATTTAAGAGCAGGATCCTGTGAACAGCAAAGAGGCCAGAGAACAGAAGGAGAAGTCGTGAGTGTCCCACAGACTGTGCCAGCCCATTGCATCTGAAGTTGGACTTAAAGAAGCTTTACTTTCTCCTATGAAATCCTTCACTTCCAGGCCTCAGGTATCTTCTATTTGCCTCTTAGTTTTGTTCACAAGAAAATTCTTTTAACCAACTCTGGTTTGAAGTAAGTGGAAAAGGAGACACTTCCACACTTTCGTTAAGAAGCAGCAAAGTGAAGTGGAGAGATCATTTAATTAGGAGGCAAGAGAGGGCGACTCTGCTCCTGGACCCACCAGTAACTCAGCTAGGATTTGGGAAGCCCCTTCTCTTCTCCAGACCCACCCAGGCTCCTCACTGGTACAAGGAGGGGTACTCAGGGATGGTATTTAATTGCTACAGACGGGTCGCCTGAACAAGGTGTTAAAATGCTGAAACACTTGTGTACTCGCTGGGAAATGGCCCTTGCCCCCAAGCCTCCTGAGCACACCCTTGACCAGCACCCTGGACTTCCCTGCCTTCTCCACGGCATGGTGAGGGTTTCCCAGAGCCCTGCTCCAGAGCTAGAGCTAGTGGCCATTGGGATGACCACGGCTGTGCTGTACCTGTGAACTACTGTGACCATCACCCCCAGATGCTCTGATAGGTCCCTTTCCAAGGCTAGATGCAAGGACCACCAGGGCCAGTGAATGCCCCAGAGAATGCCACCAGCTGGGGTCCACGTGGGGCCCAGCAAGAGACAGAGGGGTTGGGACAAGCACAACAGTGGATCCACCAGAGAGCTGCCTTCCTCCCCAAATTAATTCCCTCACTTGGGGCACCCAGATGTGGGCCTGTAGGAACGAGGCAGGTCAAAGGAATTTTCTTAGGGCAAATTCTTTTTTTTTTTTTTTTTTTTTTTTTGAGATGGAGTCTTGCTCTGTCGCCAGGCGAGAGTGCAGTGGTGCGATCTCGGCACACTGCAACCTCTGCCTCCCGGGTTCAAGTGATTCTTCTATCTCAGACTCCTGAGTAGTTGAGACTACAGGCGCTTGCCACCATGCCCAGTTAATTTTTTATATTTTAGTAGAAATGGGGTTTTACCATGTTGGCCAGGATGGTCTCGATCTCCTAACCTCATGATCCACCCGCCTCGGCCTCCCAAAGTGCTGGGATTTCAGGCATGAGCCACTACACCCAGCCAGGGCAAATTCTTAGGGCTAAATTTGCTTCCAAAAACTGGAAAGAAATATACCATTGTGAAACAACTCTATAAGTAAAATCCTCAGCTCAGAGGGAACCCAACCCGACATATGTAATCAAATTATATTTACCATGGAAATTCTAATAGCTCCTACTTTCTACTCCACTTTTACTGCCCTCTAGGAAAAGGAATATTTTACTATCCTGTGTTCCAAATTTCCACCAGAGGGTTGAGGCATTATACGTGCTGAAATATATAGGAAAGGAAAAAAATTCCCATTATTATTTCCTTCAACCCTCTCTACCTTCTATGCCACCATTACTCAAAAGTCACTCAAACATTTTGCTGGCTGACATGACGCCATGCTGTCACTTGATCAGGTGTGGAGTACCACATGGAATGAATAAATACTTATCCACAACCGCATATTAAATGGGAATTCGCACAGGCGGGCTCCGGAGACAAAGACGTTTCTATACAGAAATATTAACTAAGAATTTAAGTAAATGGCCCCACTGGAAAAAAAAAAAGTTCTGAAGTAGCAATATAAACTATATTTAATAGCAACAAAAAATATTTTCCTTTTGGGAAAGCAATTTGGGCTTCTAAAAGTTACTGCCTTTCACGTGACTTAGTACAGTATGCCTGAATTCTTTCATTTCCTAAAACACAGATGCTAGGCCCCAAAATTCTACTTTGTGAGAGTTAATTTTTTTTTTTGATTAATCTTCCCCCAAATACAATACTCAAATAACAAACTATTTTGGTACCTTTCCCCCCACACACAATTGTTATTTTCTTAAGTGTCTGAGTATAACACGTCCCAAAGAACATATGTTCCCGAGGAAGAAAAAAAACCGGGCTCTAGAACTAATACACAATGAAAAATAAATTTAAAGCAGCCTTCTGGTCTGACATAAGAATATAAAAATGATATGAGCAAGAACAGCTTAGTTTACATACTTTTCAGTCACAGCTGCTGCTCCAAAACCACAATACCTTTAAAATGACATTTTAAGGAAACAGATACGGCGTGGCTTTAGCCATAGTTAGATGTAGCTAACACTGAATTAAAGGGGCTTTTCTTTTTATACACACACTTTATATAACCCTGTACACTGGCACAATTAAGAAGAGTAAGTCACTTTTAAATAATGTAGTGATAAACGGAATGAATTACAAATAATTCTACCCAGCAAGTTTTTTTTTTTTTTTTTCTCTCCCTTCTTTTTCCTTTAAAATCGCCAGACTCAGGCATAAAAATAGAGTTTCAGGGCCAGGAGGAACAAGTCCCCTCTTCTTGGTTAATATTTAATTGGGTGCTAAAGATTTCTTGGAGAGGACCTCTGTACCTCCAGTGACAGGCATACAAGAGGCTCCTATCTCTGCAAGAGATGCAGGCACTTCCCTGAATAAACGAAAATAACATACAATTAAATCAGACTATTCAATTAATAAATTACTTTGGTGGACCTTGCAGGCCAAGTCCTATTTAATTACATAATTTTAAAAATATTTGCACATTGCAATCACCGAAATTGGCTTTGAGGTTTCATAATACACACTTAACACTTGAGTTAAAGAACAAATTTATTTAATAAATGCAGGCCTAAGTGCTAGAAGGCCGTACCACTCTAACTGCAAAATCACTTAGCACATCCTCAGAAAAAGCAAATAAACTTTTTCACTATTTAGACGTGGGCTGCTGTTGAATGTCAGGAGAAGCTGGCTGATTTTTTTATGTTTTCTCTGTCATGTGTTGCTTGTAAATCTAACCATTCTGAGAGGTGATTAGAATAGAGCTAATGGACAAAATGGTTCCAGTTAAAGATAACTTAAAGATAAACTAAGGTGGAAGATGTCAAGGTCCTGGTAGTAAAAACCTCTTCAGAGTGAAACAAAGAGAAGTCGTATTAACTCCCCATTTTTCACTTCTTGGAATACCAAAATACGCCATAAATTAACATGGTTACTGAGCGTAAAGATGTGTTCCATTAGGAAAGCGCACACAAATTCAGGGGTGAGGAGGACATTCATAAACAGAATAGAATTACAGGGTACCCCAAAGAGGGCAGAAACATTTCAAAGTGTCTCTATTCTCTATAGTTGTACTGGAAGTCGTGATTTTGCCATTAACTGAAGTTTTCTAGAAAACCACTTGACCGCTTTACTGCCACAACTTTTTTTTGGATAGAAATCTTTGTCAAACACATATATTTTCAAATAACCATTTGCACACTTTATACCCACAATGGCCTCAGAGTTTTTGAGCTGGGTGGGCTTGACTCTCTTTACACTAAAAGCCCCCATACCATCACAATAAGGGTTACCTTTGTTGTTGTTTGGGGGTTTTCTCCTTAAAGATTTCTGTCATATATATGAGATCGAGCCTGCTGTGTGCTTTCATTTGCCTGCTTCTAGAAACTTCTGTGCTAAATTCGCAAAGCCTCTAAGTTGCTACTACTATGCTAACTATGAATTCAGAATTCATAGTTCTGAAATTGAAAAAAATTTTAAATAAAACTGAAAAAAAAAGATTCTGGTGTGACTTTATAATCTCTGTTCAGTGATGAAACAAAAATTCTTTTCACAGTCTCATAGCCCCCTACTCTCTCCTCCCTTTCAGAAACTTCTGGAAAGAGCTGCTATACTCCCTGTCTCCACTTACTCACCTTCTAAACATCCTGCAGCCCACACCATGCCACTGAAACCTCTGTGGCCAAAGTCATGAAGTTTTCAGTCCCTTTTGTTTGGTCCATGGGCTGCATTTGGCAGAGCGCACCCTCCCTTCTTCTCGAGCAGTTCCCATTTCCAAGCGGTCTGCCTGTGATGTTGGCTCTCCAGGATCTACAACCTTCTTCAGCATCCTATTCTCCGCCAACCTGGTTCTTCTTCTTTGGGTCTTCCCTCAGTGAATGCTACCACCACATGCCTAGCCAATGGGGCCAAACACTCTGCAGGCACATTCGACTCCTCCACCACATCCAACAACGACATTCACTCCATTCTCTTTCCTTCACCCTGACCGACACTCGCCAGCCCACACAAGGGTGCCTCCCACGACTCTGCAATTTCCTTGTGAAGGCTCATTCCTGCCTTTGGTTTTGTTCTCCTCAAACCTATCCATGGGGAAGACAAAGTCATCTTGCAAAATATGAATGTACAACGTTCCATCAATTCCCAGATAGCTTCCCCAGTCACATCTTAAAATTTTTGACATTAGGATGCATCTCAACATTGATGTGGATGCTTAACGTTGCTCGCTTCCTCACGCACATCCCATCCCAGCTGAACAATTTCTTAGCTTTCTAAGGCCCGGAGGGTCAAGGGGAAGTGTCTAGAGGTATTCAAAAGGCTGTGCTGGATGTCAGCCACTGCTTGGTCCTCTGGTCGAACTTTCTTTGCGGCTCCGGGACCACCATTCTACCACGGACAGGCACTCACATACACACCCTGTACACTTTTGTCTCTGCACAGATCTAGCCTAAGCCACTGCACAGATCTAGCCTACCCTCGTATTGTTCTGCCCTCTTTCACCTAAGAAATCCCACACATTCCATATAACTCAGGCACAAATGCCACTTCCTCCAAGAAGCCCTCCCTAACCCTCTCTTTAGATCAATGTCCCTGTTATCTATTCCCTTTGTATACAGTACTTGTCCCAATATAGGCATGAGTCCATTTTATTATAATGGTCTATTTAATCAATCGTTTCTCTTGCTAAGCTGTATCCCAGTCTACAAAAGGCACTTAATAAATCTTGAATGAATAAAGTAAAAGTTAATGAATTTCAGTAAACAATGTTAACGGCAACAATTTTTCCTTCTTTGGTTACTTCATAAAATCAGCTCTTCTCCATCTTCGTTCCTCTCCCTACTACCATGGTTTAGCAACACGCGGCCAAGCAGACCGAGTCTGCATAGTATTTGTTCATACCTCTGAAGATATAAGAAATGTATCACAGCTGATATTTATGTGAATGACTGAGATATAATTTGAACAAAAATCTTTCCGTTCCCTTGAAGTAAAATCATCTTATTGTTCATAATACAGTGCAAAGGAAATAGAATGAGCAAGGAAGCCATAAGAATTTAATCAAGTTGACTTCTTATAAATAAGAATTGAATTCACTATGCACCCCTAATTACCCTCCCGCTACTAACAGTGTCCTAATTTAGACTGCACCGAAAAAAAAAAAAAAAGGGAAAAAAAAAGCTTTCAGATTATAAGATGATTTTGCATTAAGGTCTCTGATGAGCCTTAGTGCCATTCCCTCTCCTGGGCTGTGGTCTGCTCAACTTCAGCTTTAATAATATCACGCTTCCCACTTCGACAAAACCAAACTTTGCAGTCGGCCTTCAAAACAGTGTGGAAGAAAGAGTTGTCAGGGGCCGATCCAGTGACCTCTAACCCTTGGCAAATTTGGTAATGGTGTTAAGACAAGCAACCTGGTATGAGCCAGCCATAGCCCCAGATTCAAGAAATGGTGTCATTTAAGTGACCACAAGATAAAAGCCAACCTCTGGAAATGTGAGATGGCCAGATGGGCTATATACAACACGTAAGACCACAGAACATTTTCTCTGGGGTTCAGGTTTTCAGAGACCCAGAGCTAAAAATATCAGAAGAAATTTCATGCTCCCAATGTAATTAAAGTAACTGGCAGGCATAATTCAATATCATTTTTCTTTTTTTTTTTTGAGATGGAGACTCACACTCTGTCGCCCAGGCTGGAGTGCAGTGGTGCGATCTCTCACTGCAACCTCTGCTTCCTGGGTTCAAGCGATTCTCCTGCCTCAGCCTTCCAAGTAGCTGGGACTACAGGCATACGCCACCACACCCAGCTAATTTTTTTTTTGTATTTTTAGTAGACGGGGTTTCACCATGTTAGTCAGGATGGTCTTAATCTCCTGACCTTGTGATCCGCCTGCCTCAGCCTCCCAAAATGCTGGGATTACAGGCGTGAGCCACTGTGCCCCGCCTCAATGTTATTTTTCATGATTATAAACTTGGCTGAGTCACTTAACTTTGCTGATCTTCACTTTCTTCTTCTGGAAAATGGGGTAATGAGATCTGTGTGAGAGTCAGATGTGAGAATATGTGTTATACTCATAAGCAGGATTTTTATTTGTGTATGTGTAGAGAGGCGTATAAACTAGAAAAGATGAAAATTTTTGATACAACTCCTACATCATCCATTCTGTCATTTAGCAGACTTTAGGGAATACCATTCTGTGCCATATGGGAATAAAAACATGAATAAAACTAGGCCCTTGCCCTCAACGAACTCATATCAACATCTGGACTATGAAAAACAGTAGTCATTAGCCACATGTGACTTTTAAGTTTAAATACATTAAAACTAAATACAACTAAAAATTCAGTTCCTCAATTGTACCAGTCATATTTCCAGTGTCAAAAGCCACATGTGGCTATCAGCTATCACACTGGATCGTGAAAGTACAGAACATTTTTATCATTGCAGAAAGTTCTACGGGACAGCTCAGGTCTAGAGAAACAAGGTAAGTACAGTGTGTAGGTACATTTTAACCTACTGTGATAGGTGACAAACTGGCAGCAGGAGAGGTTTTCTCACGAAGCCAATACCCATGAAGGGCGGTAGGCTTCATTTTTATAGGGCAGAAAAGGGGAGCCAGGTGGAGCGAGGCACACGGGCAAAGGTGCGCTGTCATCAAGGGGCATTCAGAGCTCCAAGAGGGGTAAACTATGCTTGGTGACTGGCGTGTAATTATATGAGGGAGCAGTGGTCACAGAGAAGTCTGGAGAAATTAGGATCCAACTATGAAGGTCTCCCAAGCCAAACTAGAAGTCTGGACTTACTGTGGACAACAGAGATGCGGATGCAGTAGAGTGACCATTGGATGTGTTTTGTAGAAAACCAACTATGCTGACAAAGTACAGCAGTGGCGGTTACCTCTGGAGTTGGACATGAGAACTCTGGAAAGCTTCTAAAAACGCTGATGCCAGAGCTCTTGCTCCAAATGAATTAAATCCCTTTCTGGGCACAGGGCCCAACCTCGGTACTTTTTTTTTTTTTTTTTTTGAGATGGAGTCTTGCTCTGTCACCCTGGCTGGAGTACAGTGGTGTGATCTTGGCTCACTGCAACCTCCGCCTCCCGAGTTCAAGCAATTCTCCTGCCTCAGCCTCCTGAGTAGCTGGGATTACAGACATGCACCACGTCTGGCTAACTTTTGTATTTTTAGTAGAGACGGAGTTTCATCATGTTGGTCAGGCTGGTCTCGAACTCCTGACCTCATGATCTGCCCACCTCAGCCTTGGTACATTTTAAACTCCCAAAGTAACTAATATATAGTCAGGGTTGAAAACCAATGGAGATGACAAAGAAGTGAGATTGAGGTTAAGTTAGAATGAAGTAGTATAAGGAAGAGTCTACTGCCATGACCCTATCAAGAGACAGTGAGGACCCCTCCCAACACAGAAACTGGGAGGATGGAGAGAAAAGGCTCATTTTGGTAGACGTTTCTAAGACAGAATCAATGTGACCTACGAACCAAGAATATGACCAATAAGAGAAGAAAAAAAAAGAATATAATATGATAACTTCTGTCCCAGGGCAATAAGGACCAAGATTAAGCACATGAGAAAGTGAGCAGGTTTTGGAGGGGAAGAGTGTGTGACTAGTTCAGTTTTAGATGCATTGCCTGCTGCATTCTATAGAGCACCTCGTAAAAAGGCTCCGCAGCCTGGAAGAAATATTAGACTGATTCTAAAAAGCCAAGGCCTACAGTGGGACACAGAGTAATTTTCATGAGCACTTACGCAATCTTGACAAAGTAAATATTTCCATAAAACTTCAACCTATGGGAACAATAGCAAAGACATGCACTTTAGACACTTTGTTCTATTTCCATCTATTCCATACTGCACATTAATGACCCTATCTGCCTTGCTTCACCAGCAGGACACAGGGATCCTGCCCCAGCTCTACCAGTTATAAGTTGCATGGCCTGGAACAAACACTGGACTTGCTGGGCTTCAATTTCCTAATTATTAAAAGGAGAGGGCTGAATTAGAACTACATGCTACCATATGGCCCTCCACTTTCAAGACTCTGAGGAGCAAAAATTCTATAATTTATAATCATTTATATCATTTATACACTAAATATATAAAATTATATATTTATAATTCATAAATACTATATATTCCTGAAATTATATTATTCAGAAAATATAGATTCCCAAAATAAGATACATACATTTCCTTTTGTCTTAAAGTTAGCCATTAAAGACACACACAACATATTGTTTAATTCTGAATACCAATTTGGTTCTGTTTTTACTTTGCGGTATTAAAGTAAGGGGTTGCTCAAAGGATTATAAATCATGCTGCTATAAAGACACATGAACACGTATGTTTACTGTGGCACTATTCACAATAGCAAAGACTTGGAACCAACCCAAATGTCCATCAATGATAGACTGGACTCAGAAAATGTGGCATATATACACCATGGAATACTATGCAGCCATAAAAAAGGATGAGTTCATGTACTTTGTAGGGATATGGATGAAGCTGGAAACCATCATTCTGAGCAAACTGTCACAACGACAGAAAACCAAACACCACATGTTCTCACTCATAGGTGGGAACTGAACAATGAGAACACTTGGACACAGGGTGGGGAACATCACACACCGGGGCCTGTCGTAGGGTGGGGGGAGGGGGGAGGGATAGCATTAGGAGATATACCTAATGTAAATGACAAGTTAATGGATGCAACACACCAACATGGCACATGTATACATATGTAACAAACCTGCACGTTGTGCACATGTACCCTAGAACTTAAAGTATAATAAAAATAAATAAATAAATAAATAAATAAATTAGTGTAAATTCAAAAAAATTTAAAAAAAATTAAAGGGGTTGCAAATTCTAAAGTCTGTTGGAACAAAGGGTCATGCTAATGAGCAAAGCAGCCCAGAGTAGAAAGGCAAAAACCTAGGCCACGCCCCAGCTAAGGGGGCAGGCCGGCCATGACCTAGCTCCCACCCAGCTGCCATTTGGGAATGTGGACCCAGCGCTGCTCTACATCTATTGCAATGGCCAGAAATCCAGAGTTGCTGTAGGGTATAATCCCTTGAATTTTTTTTTTTTCTTTTTTTTTCTTTTTTTTTTTTTGAGATATTGTCTCGCTGTTTCATCCAGGCTGGAGTGCAATGGCCCAATCTTGGCTCACTATAATCTCCGCCTCCCTGGTTCAAGAGATTCTCCCATCTCAGTCTCCCGAGGAGCTGGGATTACAGACATAAGCCACCACGCCCAGATAATTTTTGTATTTTTAGTAGAAATGGGGTTTCACCATGTTGGCCAGGCTGGTCTCGAACTCCTGATCTCAGGTGATTCACCCGCCTCGGCCTCCCAAAGGGCTGGGATTATAGGCGTGAGCCACTGCATCCAGCCAGTCCTTTGATATTTAAATGCTAGCAACCGATCACATTATTTTAAAGTATTTTATAGACCAAACACAACAGGCCTGAGATTGCCAGCTTGTCTCATGCCCTAAAGTATGCCATCCTTCTATAGTTTATGAACCTAAAAATCATAAAACATGGATTAAAAGTAAGAAAGAGGTCCTCTGAAGTCCCTAAGCCACTTCTAACCACTGGTTTCGGTCTAAGCAAGTTTGACCAACAATACCAGCATGGCCCTTGAAGCAGCCTTTATATTAAGGGTCTATAAAGAAATCTCCTACAACTGTATTATTATCATTATTATTATTATTATTATTATTTTAGAGGTGGGGTGTCCCTATGTTGCCCAGGCTGAAGTGCAGTGGCTATTCACAGGCATGCTCATAGCACACTGCGGCACTGAACTGCCAAAGCAATCTTCCCACCTCCTCCCCACAAGAAGCTAGGACTACAGGGCATGTGTCACCATATTTGGCTCAAAATGGCATTATTTTGTATGATCCTCACATCTGTGGGATTTGAATGGAGAAGAGAAAACTTGATGAATGTATTCTTTGTGTACCAAATATACAGTGGACTTTAACACTTAGTGATAAAAATGTAATGATTTACATTCTGCTGATAGCATCCATATAGCCCTCAGTGTATTCAAAATAGAAAAATACTTTATGTGGCACGCATATTACTCTCTTTCTTGCTTTCAAGCAGGAAAAAAATGCCACCAAGCTTCTCTTTTCGTTATACCTTTTTTACATGAAATATTAAAGAATCTGGTATGCATTATCAGGAAGAGGCCAAGCATACCTGGACTATGCCATTACCCTCTTCTTCAAAGCACTATGAAACAAAATCTTTGGTCACCAGATCACCTTAAGATCAGTGCTACAGTGCAAACAGAGGCATTGCTAATAAAAAACAGTCTGTATTTGGAAGAGTTGCCCCGTACATACCCAATGGGGACTCAATAGGCAAGAAATCCAAGAGAAAAGCATAAAAGAGGCTCAGATGAAAAATAACAGTCCAATAATAATCATAATAAAGCTCCCAACGATGGCCAAAACAACAATAACAACAACAAAAACCTCCCTGTGACAACCTGGATTTCATGCTTATTCTGTGATGGCAGAGCTGATGGCATCCTGGCTCTCAGAACAAAATCTGCAATGGATTCTTCAAGAGATGTGTTGTGAAAAAATAGAAGGAAGGAAGGGAGAGTTTGGAGCTAGGTACTTTGGCACAGGATTTCAGTTTATATAAGCAGAATGCAATAAAATCTTCCTCGACTAAATGATCTACTTGAGAACAGCTTTCTCATCATGCTTACCGGTTGGATGTCTTAGGTGGGTAAACATTTTTTTAAGCAAACTCTTAAACTCCACCAGGAGTTGGGGAAAGGGAAGAAAAGAAAGGGTGTCAGAGTTGGGAGAGATGGGCTGTGACAGACTTTATGGTACAGAAAGGTCAAGATGAACTCCGGATGAACTGGTTTACTACAGAATGAGACAGTAATCCAAACTATAAGAGAAACAGTCAGAGCAAGTCATTAGAAATAGAAATGTGTGGCCGGGCGCGGTGGCTCAAGCCTGTAATCCCAGCACTTTGGGAGGCCGAGACGGGCGGATCACGAGGTCAGGAGATCGAGACCATCCTGGCTAACACGGTGAAACCCCGTCTCTACTAAAAAATACAAAAAACTAGCCGGGCGAAGTGGCGGGCGCCTGTAGTCCCAGCTACTTGGGAGGCTGAGGCAGGAGAATGGCGTGAACCCGGGAGGCGGAGCTTGCAGTGAGCTGAGATCCGGCCACTGCACTCCAGCCTGGGCGACAGAGCATGACTCCGTCTCAAAAGAAATGTGTACCAGGGACAGCATTATACTCTTCTTATCTCCATTGAACAGATGAGGAAAATAAGGTCCAGCAAGCTAACTAGTTCCAAGTCATATAGTTAATACATGGCAAAGCTTAAAGTTGAATTGCACTGCCCATTCTAGAATCCAAGGTCTTAGCCACCACGTTACGCTGTCTCCCTAAGTTTGAGACACAGTGCCATACTGAACAAAAGCAAGTAAAGACCAAACCAGATGTGAGAAGAGAAAGGATTCCTTCAGAAATGCTTGTGGAGGGAATCATCTGAGGCTGACTTTGATGGATCAATGAGGGAAATGGCTGGGAGGGAGGCAGTGACAGCCTTGTTGTGACTCCAAAGAGGGGAATGAGGCAGACTTACTGTACTGAATGAAACAGCCTTCTTGGCTGCAACAGAAAGGTCACTTGCAAGAGAACTGCATTGTGTATAAATATGTGCCCACAAATTATGAAATCTGACCACCAATCAATTTCTTAACTTTTTTGTTGTTGTTCTTTTGTCTTGTTTTGCGGGTTTTTTTTCTTTTCTTTTTTTTTTTTTTTTTTTTGACAGTGTCCTTCTGTTGTCCAGCCTGGAATGCACTGGCATGATCTCCGCTCACTGCAACCTCTACCTCCTGGGTTCAGGAGATTATTGTGCCACAGCTTCCCGAGTAGCTGGGATTACAGGTACGTATCACCACCATGTCCAGATAATTTTGGCTTTTGTTTTGTTTTAGATGGAGTCTCCCTCTGTCGCCCAGGCTGGAGTGCAGTGGTGGCATGATCTCGGCTCACTGCAACCTCCGCCTCCTGGGTTCAGGAGATTATTGTGCCTCAGCCTCCCGAGTAGCTGGGATTACAGGTACGTATCACCACCATGTCAAGATAATTTTTGCTTTTATTTTGTTTTAGACGGAGTCTCCCTCTGTCGCCCAGGCTGGAGTGCAGTGGTGGCACAATCTCGGCTCACTGCAAGCTCCGCCTCCCGCCATTCTCCTGCCTCAGCCTCCCGAGTAACTGGGACTACAGGCGCCCGCCACCACACCCGGCTAATTTTTTGTATTTTTAGTAGAGACAGGGTTTCAAATTGTTAGCCAGGATGGTCTCGATCTCCTGACCTCGTGATCCACCTGCCTCGGCCTCCCAAAGTTCTGGGATTACAGGTGTGAGCCACCATGCCCAGCCCAATTTCTCCAAGTTATAAGCAGAGCAAATGACCTGCTGTAAAGGGTAGTTCAGTTTTATCGTATGTAAGTATGTATGTGCACACCTGTGTGTTTACTGATGGTACATTATATCTCGATCTCAAAGTACCTGTAATCTAAGTCACTCTTTTGCTTATTATAATACGTTGTTTCAAAATAAGGTGCATTATAGGTCTATAATTTTATTACCCAGAAGTGGCAACATTTTTATAAATCAGTAATGTCCTCCGAGGGTATTCCCCCAATCTCTCTACACATGACAGTACGCCACATAAGCACCTCAAATATTGTCATTTAAAACTACACCAGAAAGTTTATTCATCAGCAGTAGAGAGATGTGAAATTAAGGTTTTCATTGGTGACTTAGTAGTGCTCAAGACACGTGATAAGCTGAAAAGATTGGGTGTAAACACGTTTACATTAAAGGAGGCAGAAGAATTTGGCAAACAGGCTGGGCACGATGACTCACGCCTGTAATCTCAGCACTTCGGGAGGCTGAGGCAGGCAGATCGCTAAGACCAGGAGTTCAAGACCAGCTTGACCAATATGGTAAAACCTCATTTCTACCAAAGAAATAAAAAATAAAAATTAAAAAATTTAAAAAAAAGAAGCCCTGAGCACAGGTCTGGTGCCTTTTGATCCAGCTGGATTGTGACCTGATCAAGCCACTTGGGTGCAATGGCTGACACAGGTGGAATGAATGATCCTGTCACCCACTGAGATAGCCTTTCACAAAGTCTAGACCTCTTAAATGTCACAACATAGGATTGTCCCAGGGCATCAGACAGAAGAATGTTAAAAAAGAAAAAAAATACAGGATCCTCCCCTAAAGCACTGGGAAAAAAACAGCCAGCAATAAACACATTTGCAGGTGGGTGACAGGAGAAGAACAATTATCAGAATGTGATCATGGTTTAAGGCCTAATACTTTATAATAGAGTACAGCACTGAGAAGAGTTACAGGGAAATGTCTAGGTGTAATTTTGATAACATTACCGCTGGAAGAATTCGCAGCATACATGTTCCAAAAAAGTATCTACCACCAAAAACAATGTTAATATTTGATATCAGAGTAAGATGATTTTTATTAACATGCAAGTGTTCATTTGACAAGACACAGTCCTTTGCAAGAAAATAACATGCCAGACATAGTGGCTTGTGCCTGTAATCCCAGTTACTCAGAAGGCTGCAAGGTGGGAAGATCTCTTGAGCCTAGGAGTTTGAGACCAGCCTAGGCAACACAGGGAGAACCTGTTTCAAAAGAAAAGCAGAGAGAAAAGAAAACAAAGAACATGAAGTTATACATGTAATAACACGTATAACTCTTCCTCCTTCTATGCTTCAAAGCTGAAGCACACAATATCACTTCTCAGGCTGACATAAAACCAGCATTAAATTCTGTGTGATATGTACTTTAACATTCTCCTTTGCTTTCTACTTTTTCTTCATTGGGCAAAGGTTTTCTTAACTCTAAGGCACGATGATCCCACATTTTTAAGAGCATTTCTACTTTCTTGTGATTTTAATCTTATCAATAAATAATTCATTACATATAAAATATTGTAAATCACTTCTATGTTTTTTTAAAACTTTTCATATAATTAAAGTGTCAAGTCAGAAAAAAACATCCTTTGAGAAGACGACAGTCCACACATTTGAGTTCAAAATGCATGGATATTGACCATAGGAATGAACAAAAATAAAGAAGTGGAAGTTAGAGGTTCAGCAAACAGTCCTATTTTTGCTGTGCTTACTTTAATCCACAAAACCTACAAAAGGGAGAAAAAATGGTAAAGAATCTGTGGACAAATTTATAACTAAAAGAAATTTGCCTTAAGTGCAATTAAAACATGAGTGCCCAATAATGGTAGATTGGTTTAATAAATTATATTACATTCATGTAGTAGTGGAATATTATGTGGCCATTAAAAATAAGGTTATGTGGCAACATTTAGTGACATGCAAAAATGTGCTTGATAAAGCCTCAGGTAGAACTTGTATTACAAAAGAGAGAGGCAGAGTTTGCAGAAGCACAGTTTTTGATTTTTGAATTTTGCTGAGTCCCCACATAAAAAACATACAGAGCAACTAGAGACCAAAACCAAAAATCCACAAGCAAACAAACATATAAGAAAATCAGGCCAGACATAGTGGCTCCCACCTGTAATCCCAGCACTTTGGGAGGCAGAGGTGGGTGGATAACTTGAGATCAAGAGTTTGAGACCAGCCTGGCCAAAATGGTGAAACTCTGTCTTGACTAAAAGTATAAAAATTGGCCAGGCATAGTGGCACGTGCCTGTAATTAATCACAGCTACTCGGGAGGCTGAGGCAGGAGAATCACTTGAACCTGGGAGGTGGAGGTTGCATTGAGCTGAGATCATGCCACTGCACTCCAGCCTGGGTGACAGAGCAAGACTACTCTGTCTCAACAAAGTAAAAAATAAAATCAGGAGACCAGTGTCACTTCAAACACTGTAATACAACAGATGTGGAAAAGTTAAGGCTAGCCACAAGTCCTACAGAGTAGTTGCATCTAGGTGGGAAGAAGCAGAGGGCAGCAATGCAGCAACGGAAAGAACTGAGAAAAAGAACCCCAATATTGCCAGTAAGTACTAAATGGACAGTACGGTGAGCCACGTTTAAAATAGCAGCTGAACTTAGGGCTGTGGGGTATTTCCCGTTCCAACAAAGGGTCAGAGCAAAGGGCCCATATTAAGAAAAGTCTGCAGAGCTGGGAGGAGTCTAAGGCTTATCAACTCTCAAAACCGGGCTGTGAGGTCTCCATTCTAGCATAGGACTCCACACTGAGGAAAAACTCCTGGCAACAGAATCAAAATCAAAAAGGACAGAGAAACCCAAGAGGAAAGAAAGAGAAAGGCCTCCTCAAAGTAGAGAATAATACAGTAAAGATATTTTAGAAAGCATGCCAGTAGCCAAGGAGTAGAAAGTAACCCAAAAGAGAGAGCGCTATGGAATTAGAAGATCTCTCTCAATAAAGCCTCCCTGAGAAAAGTTCAGAAAAATCACTTTCACGTGCAAATGAGCAATATAAAAATGTTGAGGTAAAATTCTATACAAAGTGATGAGAAAAAAAGGAGCAGAATAACATCTTACACAAAATGAAAGCACGTATCAGACATGTCATTACATGTCTGTAATCTATTATTTCAAAATGAGCTAAAAGACGTTAAGAATAAGATATAAGACCTGAAAGAACTGCGTAAATCAAGCCAGGTGCAGTGGCTCACACCTGGAATCCCAGCACTTTGGGAGGCTGATGTGGGAGGACCACTTGCACTCACGAGTTTTGAGGCCATCTTGGGCAAGATGGCGAGACGCTGTCCCTACAAAAAAATACAAAGAAATAGCTGGGTGTGGTGGTGTGCACCTGTGATCCCAGCTACTCAAGAGGCCGAGGTGGGAAGACTGCTTCAGCCTGGGGGGCAGAGGTTGCAGTGAGCTGAGATGGCACCACTGCGCTTCAGCCCGAGTGACAGAGTGAGACCCTGTCTCAGAAAAACAAAACAAAATAAAATAAACAAAAAAGAATTACATAAATAAGAATTCAATTGGCTGAGAAATGGGGGAAGAAAGAATAAATTTGAAAAAAAGAAAAATCATTCTAGAAATGAGAAAATACACTAGAGGGACAGAGAGCAAACAGATACAACAAATAATGCTTTAAAAAACCTACAAGGTTAAAATGAAAAACAAAATCAAATAGAAATTAAGATAGAGATAAGGATTTAAGGGAAAGTATTTAATACTGAAGACAGGTAAAGGAGATCCAACAAATAGAAAATAGGAATCCCTGGGTTAGGTGTGGTGACTCACGCCTGTTATCCCACCACTTTGTGAGGCCAAGGTGGGAGGACTGCTTGAGCCCAGGAGTTCAAGACCAGCCTGGTCAACAAGGCGAAACCCTGTCTCTACTAACAAGACAAAAATTAGCCAGGCATGGTGCTGCACGCCTGTAATCCCAGCTACTCAGGAGGCTGAGGCACAAGAATCGTTTGAACCTGGGAGGCAGAGGTTGCAGTGATTGCACTACTATACTCCAGTCTGAGTGACAGAGCTCAAAACAAAAAAAAAGGAAGAAAGAAAAGAAAGTAGGAATCCCTGGAGAGGAAAGCAAAGGAAGAAAATTGTCCAAATACCTAAAACTATAATTCAAAGAAACATTCCTGAAACTCAAAAAAAAAAAAATTCTGAAAGTACATATTGCAAAAGAACCCTAGACACTGAAGCATATTTGCCCCAAATGACCAACACTAAGATATAATCTAATAAAACTACTGGACTTAAGACTTACTATGCCAGAAGAAAAAAGAGTAACATATTTAAGATATGCAAAGAAAAAATGTGACACAACACTTTTAATTCAGTAAAGATTGTGGTTTAAGTATAAAGAACACAGCACACTGTTACGAAAATTCAAGAATTCAGGGAATACAGTACCCATGAGCCTTTTCCAAAAAATCTAATAGAAATGAAGTTTAGACAAAATGACTACAGACACTGACATAAGGACTGAAGAACTGGTATTGAGCATTGAACATACTTGTATTACTAAAACTAAAATAGGGTTAGCGTTGAAAGGGGGAAAGTATCGTATAAATGGCTAAATGTCCTGAAAAGGCAAATTTAATACAACTATTAAAAAATAATGCAGAGCGTGCTGAGCACAGTGGCTCACACTTGTAATCCTAGCACTTTGGGCGGTCAAGGTGTGGCGATCACTTGAGGCCAGGAGTTCAAGATCAGCCTGGGAAACCTAGTGAGACCCCACCTCTACAAAAAAATAAAATAAAATAAAATAAAAAATAAATTAAAAAACATTATCCAGGCATGGTGGCACATACCTGTAGTCCCAGCTACGAAAGAGGCTGAGGTGGGAGGATCACTTGGGCCCAGGAGTTCGAAATTACAGTGAGCTATAATCATGCCACGGCACTCCAGCCTGGGCAACACAGCAAGACCCTGTCTCCAACAAATAAAATAATAACAGAGTAAGACTAGGGACAGCATATGTAATATAACGTTTACTCTTTTTGCTAATCATAATTGGTAGTGGAAGTATTTAGCATTGTTATTCTAACACTGCTGTGTGTGTAAGGTAGAAAAATAAGCAGATGGGCAATTATGGGATCTTCTAATGCTACCATCCCCTTTGTTCTCGAGAACCAAAACTGTCAGCATGGAAGAAAGGAGATAAAGATGTAATAAATAGGAGGTTAAATAAAAGTCCTGTAATCCTGAATATGAAACGGAAATATCAGGATGAACTCATGAGGCTTGGACACACTCACAACAAGGAGCACTGTTAGCACTAAGATAATGTCTTGAAACACAAATTTCCACTAAAAGAAATGGGTTTCTAGATAAAATGGTTGATTTCAATTCTCAGGTAAGAAATGTACAAGGTGGCCAGGCGTGGTGGCTCACGCTTATAATCCTAGCACTTTGGGGGACCGAGGCAAGTGGATCACCTGCGACCGGTCAGGAGTTTGAGACCAGCCTGGCCAACATGGTGAAATTCTGTCTCTACTAATACAAAAATTAGCTGGACTTGTTGGTGTACACCTGTAATCCCAACTACTCGGAGGCTGAGGCAGGAGAATCGCTTGAACCCAGGGCGGCGGGGGGCAGGGTGGGGTGGAGGTTGCAGTGGACCGAGATCGTGCCATTGCACTCCAGTCTGTGCAACAAGAGCGAAAGTCTGTCGAGAGAGAGAAAGAGAGAGAGAGAGAGAGAGAGAGAGAGAGAGAGAGAGAGAGACAAGGTGAGTCTGAAACATTCTGTCATAGCAGGGAGCAAAGAAGCTATGAAAGACCATAGGGTCATATCAGAAGGACAGAGGAGCCAACACAAAGAAGTCACACTCATGAAAGACAGATAATTTGATCTTCAATAAAAGTTTTAAAAATGCAGTAAATTGAAATCTACTAATATGTTTAAACTTATGGTTTATAAAAACATCAAAAATTTTATTTTATTTTATTTTAATTTTAAGTTCTGGGATACATGTGCAGAATGTGCAGGTTTATCACATAGGTATACATGTGCCATGGTGGTTTGCTGCACCTATCAACCCGTCATATAGGTTTTAAGCCCCACATGCATTAGGTATTTGTCCTAATGCTCTCCCTCCCCTTGCCCTCCACCCCCTGACAGGCCCCAATGTGTGAGGTTCCCCTCCCTGTGTCCATGTGTTCTCATAAAAACATGAAAATTTAATGGTTACTTTCAGAAAAGGAGAGCAAGTCAACTCATTATTTTGAAACTTAGTAAATAGAGGGAAAGAATTAGACATTTATCCTGTATTACCTAAATGAACAGTACCACTGGGTAACTAAAGAGTAGATGAAGAATAAAATTACAAAAGCATCCCAGCTAATAAGAAGCATTGGAATATCACCATGTTGCATCTCCCAATGAATTAATGGATCTAGGCAGTAAGGATGAATGACCGTTAATATCACAAAAAGGCAGACAATAAGATATCATATTCCTTACAAATGAAAGAACACAACATCATCTAGAGTTGTGCTAAAGGGATCAAACATGAGCCTCTGGATCCAGCTTGCCAATGTGCAGGAGATAAAGAAGGCAGAGGGATGCGCTGAACTGAGGATGCAATCAGCAACTTCCAGGCTCTGGGGAACCCTACAGCTCAGGGGGCCAGGGACCTCCAAAAGGTAAAGTACAAAGAAAAGAAAGGCATAGACAGGAAATCTTCAGATTGAGAAACATAAAAGACACATCAAGCATTTAAAAAGTGGACAATACTAAACTATGGTGTCTAAGGATGCACATGTAGGTGATCAAATAATGAACAAATGGAAATGATTATGATAAACGTAAAAACACGAGTTGTTTTTGGAAAGGGCTGTGGGTGGAACAGGACACAGGAGAAACTTCAAGGTGGCTAAGTTCAATTTCTTGATTTGGGTGGCAAGGTTCCCTGCCTTAAAACAATTTTTATGTAAATATATGCAAATACATATATATGAATGCAACTTAATACAGTAGCCACGTATGGCTATTAGAATGTAAATTTAAAATTAGGTAAAATTTAGTTCGTCAGTTATACCAGCCACATCTGCAGTAGACAATGGCTACCTTTTATACAGTATGGAAATAGGACATCTGGTTCTGAACCGATTTGTGCGCAGCATGTATATAGTCGGGAGTAGGTGGGTAGTTTTCTATAACTGTTCTACTTTATAAAAATACTGAAAGTGCAGGCCCCCAAATACATTATATAGCTATACATATATTATCTCAAATAAAGAAATATTGGCTATTCTTTGAAGTAATAACAAAGGGCATATACTTCCCAGAAGATTGATAAATGATACGAAACCATTTTATGCCATGACACAGTAGGGACCCCAATAAGTCCAATGGATCTGACTTCCAGTTGCTGGTACATGAGAGCAAAAACTTTCATCTCAAGGATAATGTAGCTGTGACCAGAAAAGGTTAATAAGCTCTTCTCCATTATGGATTGATAACTAATCATTTCAATTATCATTAAACATTTATTAGACATTGGGAACAGAGAAGGCTATGGCAGAGTGGAGCAGCAGCGTCCCTGCCAGACAAAGACTCCAAACAAGGGACTTAAGATATGTAACTCCGTTATACACAAGGAGGACAAGGAAGCGCTCGTTCTACAGGGCTGGACATCCTTAGGTCACAGTCATCATACCTCTGTACTGCTGCTGGGCTCATAGTAAGTATTAAGGAGGAATTTCCTCTGAAGAGATTTGAAGGAGGTATATGAAAGGAAAAAATGAGAGCGTGACTTATGGTGTCATAAAATGTTTCTAAGCAGGATAAATGACATAAGAGAAATGAGAGGCTAGATGTTCATACAGATCAAAGTGAGATCTGCAAAAACATGTGTCACATAAAGAGCAGAGGGCCTAAAAAGAAATTATTTAGAGGTCAAAACAAAGAATCTCAGAGAACAAATAGATACAAAGGCAGGGGTGTCCACTAATCCTCTTCAGCTGTTAGCAGGACAAGGGTCAGTATAATAGAAGTGGATAATTATGAAGGAGGGATTTGAATAACCTAGAGAAAAAGGATGGAGAAAGAAAACATCTTAACTACAAAATACTTTTCCAACCTGAGCCCAGGAAAGTATCAATATTTTCCTCCTCCTTCTTCTTCTTTTTTATTTTTTTTTGAGATGGAGTCTCACTCTGTCGCCCAGGCGATCTTGGCTCACTGAAAGCTCCGCCCCCCGGGTTCATGCCATTCTCCTGCCTCAGCCTCCCGAGTAGCTGGGACTACAGGTGCCCGCCACCAGGCCCAGCTAATTTTTTTTGTATTTTTAGTAGAGACGGTGTTTCACCGTGTTAGCCAGGATGGTCGCGATCTGCTAACCTCATGATCTGTCCGCCTTGGCCTCCCAAAGTGCTGGGATTACAGGCGTAAGCCACTACACTAGGTCAGTATTTTTCTTTAAAATAATATAATGGATATAAAAACATAATGAGAAAAAAATATAGGACTACAGAACTTGTGATCCAGTGCAATAAAGAAGACATTAACAAAGGTGCATTAACGGTTAAAAGGTGTGGAAAATCAGTAACTTTAAATTACACTTTGGTAATTGTGCAAGGTACCACACACTAAGAAACACTAGCTTTGAGTCAAGATAAAAGGCACCTATGTAGCAAAGAACACTAGGATGGTTTAAGGGCAAAAAGAAGAAAAAGAAAAACAGCCACCAAAAGGGTCTAATTTCTCCCCCTATTCCATATCTGAGCCTTTTGATCTCAGAAAGTCCGTCATATGTTTACTAGTGTCTGGATATGATCCAAATGTTCTGTTCAGCTCTCTTTTACATTTTATTCTATCGAGAAGGATTTGGCAAATGAAATCTATTATGATGTCAAAAGGTAGCTGACAACATAAAATGTATCCTGCTGAGTTGATGCCGCACACGGCTAAATTTACAACAACACAAGTATCATAAAAATTATAAGAACTGCAAATTAACCACTGATTTCTAGTTCACTGACATAAATAATGGTAAGGACCTGGATAACTTCCAAACATCTTTACCACTGTTTAATTTGTCAAAATCTATCAAGCGCATTTCAACCACAAACCTGTCCTCTAAGGTACATTATCATTCCCACGCTCAGATTAGCATCGGTGGCAACGAAGGAAGACTGTGTAATTACTAGGGCTCCTGGAGGAGTCTCCTCTCCCTGTTGTAACTCTTCAATGTGTCAGTGTCTCACTCTTTCTTAAGTACCATTCTTACTCTCAATTAGTTATTTAAGATCATTAAAAAATTGGGCTCTAATTTTGTAAGAGATGCCTCTCTGCTTTCAAAATTAGTCACTCATTACAGTGTTAAGGTTCCTACTGGGCTCAAATTAGCAAGGTTTTCTGTTTACTTCATATTTGTGAACCAGGAATGCTGGTAGCAGTATGGTACGAGAGTAGTTAGCTGACGGCTGTTGGGAAGCCCAGCAGGTAGGGAGGTCGCACATTGAAACAAAATGACAAAGACAGTAATTCCTCTCTGAGAGAAAGTTAAGATACGGAATCACATGGTTTCTTCCACTAGCAATCGAATCTATGGACCATTCACATAAATGACAAGAAAATGACTTTAACATACATGTAAAATCTCTTCTGAAAAACCATGTTTCATTCATAGTGAATATAATAAAGTCGTGGCTAAACTATTTTATTGCTCATAGATAAACACCCAAATATGTTTAACAATAATAAAAAGGCTGAAGAATTATTTCATGTCAAAGATAAATACGCTTTTAAACATCTTTCAGTGAGGAAGTATCTCTTGATGCATATGTGTATGTACCTGTGTATGTGCACACGTGCTTGCGTAGATAATCCCCTGCCCCCCTATTTTCCCACTGACATATGTCTAGAACAAATTTACAATACTGCTGAAAAGAATTAAGTGTTTCGCCATAGCTTTGTTAGCAAAAATAATCAATCAGTAGCATCAGTGTCTAAGTAGAAACTATATATGTATTTGTGCAGAAACTAGGCAGTTCTAACTCTTTGATTTGCCCTAACGCATTGAGTGTATGGAGACGTTCGACAGATACTAAGTAAATCTAGCATACACTACTTGTGCCCAAATTGGTTTATTTCACATTTCTGTATTTCGGGGGGAAAAGCAATTTCTGTATGACAGATGCACCTGGAGTTTGCCACGTGGCCTCCACACAGAAAAGGCTATGGAGTCATAGATTTAACAACAAGAAAATTGCATTTTATTCTTATTTGTTAAAAAAAATAAAAAGCATATTTTTCCCATGGAACATGTTTGTATTGAGTTAGTCCATGTCTACACAGAGTAAGTGAATAGTAAAGATGAAACAATGATTTCGGTAAATCAAAGCTCCCTGCCATCTGCTACTGAAGTTAATGTTGGTTTGGCCTCAACTGGACCCTACCAGCTGCCCACAATAAAAAAAAATTAATATACTGATTAAATAAAACCACCAATCTCTCATCTCTCTTTACCTGTGTAAATATGGCCTAAATGTCTCCATCAATGTCAGGAAGCCACTATAAAACTAAACTTTTTCAGAGAGTGTTTTAATTCTTAAACCCCAAAGCTTAATGAAGTTCTGAGAGTGGGTAACATAAGAAGAGTTTTCTTTTGCTTTCTTTGAGAAAATCTTCACCTAAAAACAGAACCCCAAAATATATGAAGCAAAACTGACAGAGCTGACAGGAGAAATAGACAACTCCAGAATAACAGCTGGAGACTTCAACACTCTACCAATCCTGGATAGAATGAAGCAGAAGATCAGCAAGGACACAGAAGGCAGGAACAACACTAGGAACCAACCAGTCCTAACAGACATCCATCCATAGCAACTTCCACCTAATGACAACAGAATATACACTCTTCTCAAGGACACTCTCCAGGATATACCATATTCTGAACCATAAAACATGGCTCAGTAAATTTAAAAGTATGTTATCCAATTACAAAGAAATGAAATTAGAAATCAATAACAGAAAAATGTGGGAAATCCATAAACAAGGGGAGATTAAACTACACACTCCTATATAAACAAAGAATCAAAGGAGATTAGAAAATACTTCGAGATGAATGAAAATGAAGACATAGTAAAACTTACGAGGTACAGGTAAAGCAGTACTCAGAGGGAAATTTATAGCTGTAAACACCTACATTAAAAAAGAAGAGGCAAGGCGTGGTGGCTCATGCCTGTAATCCTAGTACTTTGGAAGGCAGAGGCGGGTGGATCACCTGAGGTCAGGAGTTCGACCAGCCTGTAATCCCAGTTACTCGGGAGGCTGAAGCAGGAGAATCGCTTGAACCCAGGAGGCGGAGGTTGCTGTGAGCTGAGATCGCGCCACTGCATTCCAGCCTGGGTGACAGAGCGAGACTCCATCTCAAACGAAAAGAAAAAAAAAAAAAAAAGAAAGATTTGAAATAAAATCTTACTAGGATTTAATGAACTTATTAACAAATCCACCAACATATCCTAGAGCTTAACTCTCCAGTCATAAGACTGAACAACTTCTACAGCAATCATTTTTACTCAGTAAAGACAAAGGTTTGAAGTTCTATTATCTGGAATGTTTCAAAGTTATTTATCAACTTTTGGTAGAACATGCATGAGTCGCTTCTCAATGATTTCCTAAGTGAGGAAACTGAGATCACATAACAAGTTAGCCAAAAGTACAGCTTTAAAACATAGGCTTCTGAATTTGAATCTCATGTTTTTTTCTGCGACATAAATAACTAGTCTTATGAATTAAACTTTTTTGCGGCTTATCAGATTTACATGCTGCAAACTACTAAATCTTTGGGTTACTACTGCCATTCTCTTTTCTAGATGTCCACATGAGGTTCCATGTACACATCAGGAATTAATTACAATCTATTTTACAAATCATTTCATAAATCAAGGATGAATCTTTATTCCTAAAATCACCAGGGACTTATAGGAAACCATGAGATGTGCTCTGGGAGACCTGAAAACTCGAACCCTATAAAGATAGTGGAACAGAGACCACATTATTCCTAGTCAAATGATCTAAGAAGGCAAAGCAGTGAAAAATCTGGATTATAAAAGCAAACAGGCCGGACACGGTGATTCCAGCATTTTGGGAGGCTGAGGCAGATGGATCACCTGAGGTCGGGAGTTCGAGACCAGCCTGATCAGGAGTTCGAGACCAGCCTGACTAACAAGGTGAAATCCCATCTCTACTAAAAACACAAAAATTAGCTGGTCGTGGTGGCAGGCTCCTGTAGTCCCAGCTACTTGGGAGGCTGAGACAGGAGAACTGCTTAAACCCGGGAGGTGGAGGCTGCAGTGAGCTGAGATCCTGCCATTGCACTCCAGCCTGGGTGACAGAGAGAGACTCCGTCTCAAAAAAAAAAACAAAAAAACAAAAATAAAAATAAAAATAAAAAACAGACCTTGATCGAAGTGTAAAATCTACCTCTTTCTTTTTTTAAAATTTGAAATAATTATAGACCGCAAGAAGTTACAAAAATAGTACAATACCCATATATCCTTCACCCAGTTTTCCCCAACGATGACATCTTATACAGCTGTATACAGTATCAGAACCAGGAAATTAGCATTGACACATTACAGTTAACTAAATGACAGATCATATTCAGTTTGGGTTACTTCTTCTGTAAACCTAGGCAATTTAATAACAGGCAATCCCTCTGAGCCTCAGTTTATTCATCTGTAACATGAAGGTGATAGGAGGAGCTACTTCATAGTACTTGTAAGAACTCAGTAAGATGGTGCTAGTAGTACATTGCTTATAAAAGTAGCTGTCACACAGAACAAACGGCCAGATTATAATTATTAAAACTTCTGGGATTTCCAGTTTGCTCTGACACTTTCCCCGAGGTCCTTCCTAGTTCTCACTACCATAGAGATGGCATCTGCCACCATTTATAGTTTCATCCCAAAGTACAAAAACACTAGAAAAACAACAGAATGTAGCCCACTCTAAGGACTGAAAGGAAATGTAACTCAAAATTCCTCTTCTTATGTGCATACACGGATTTTTTTTCTTAGTGTTGCCAACAGTGAAATGACTCAGGTGCTACTGACAATGCCCTTTGAGGCCTCTAGGAGAGAAAAGAGTGAACTAAATAAAATAGCTGGACCTTACACCAATATCTAATAATAATCTTACACTTCAAATGGCTTTGTGTCCTTTTTTGTTGGGTTTTGGGGACGGGGAAGGTAAGTTCTTTTTCTTCTCCCTATTATGAGTTTTTAAATTTCAATTATATATATATATATATATATATTTTTTTTTTTTTGAGATGGAGTCTCACTCTGTCACCCAGGCTGGAGTGCAGTGGAGAGATCTCAGCTCACTGCAACCGCAGCCTCCTGGGTTCAAGCAATTTTCCTGCCTCTAAGACTACAGGTGTGCACCACCACACCTGGCTAATTTTTGTAGAGATGAGATTTCACCAAATTTGGGCAGACTGGTCTTGAACTCCTGACCTTAAGTGATCCGCCCACCTCAGTCTCCCAACGTGCTGGGATTACAAGCATTGAGCCACCATGCCTGGCCTTCAGTTAGATTTTCTGAATCAAACAGATTAAATGCAAGCCTGGATCTACCCTGTCACAGTTTCCAAACCTACTGGTGTCAACACTAAGGAAAGCAGGACTTTTTAAGAGCTGGGTTTTTTCATTGGTCTTAAATAGATCTCTGTTTGGATGTAATTTTTATACATGCAAGAAAGAACTACATATAGAAACAGTTCCACACACAACCAAGGCCTTCCCATCTGGGCACTATCCCACAGTCCTGTTGACCCTTGCCCTCAACCAGTTGTGTGAGAGTCCATCCATCCGCCATCTCTCTGGTTCTGGCACTGCATACACACATCAGTACTGAGAATGTTCCAGCACCTTCCCTCCTTCACAGCTACGTTTTAAGGATACAAGTGTTTAATTTACAATGAGGAAAGAAGAACTCTGCTGGGGTTTCCCCTAACCCTAAAATTTTCATACTTTGAGAACAGGTGAATGGAAAACATTAACCTAAGGAATTTTTGCTATCTTTTTTTCTATTCTTCTTCTGTCATTTTGCAAATTAGCTGCATTTTCAAAACCTGCCACCCATAAACAGTGTGAAACACTAAAGTGTCTGCTGTTTCTATCAACAGACATAATTTGGAATCAGTCAAAAGGACAAATAATATGTCCACTAATCAGCCAAACAGCTAAAGTAGACATCTTTAGTCCATTTTAATACCCGGACTTCTCTTCTCCAAAAATCAAACCAAATAAGAATCATATTTGAAGCTAGGTATTGTGGCTCACGCCTGTAATCCCAGCACTTTGGGAGGTCAAGGCGGGCAGATCACCTGAGGTCAGGAGTTCGAGACCAGGCTGATCAACATGGCGAAACCCCCTCTCTACTAAAAGTATTTAAAAAAATTAGCTGGGCGTAGTGGCATGCACCTGTAGTCCAGCTGCTCGGGAGGCTGAGGCACAAGAATCACTTGAACCGAGATCATGCCATTGCAGTCCAACCTGGGCGAAAGAGCAAGAGTCCGTCTCAATTTTTAAAAAAAAAATCATATTTGGATTATTTCAGCTTTGACTTCAGATTAGGGCAGGCATCTTAAATGAAATGATTTCCAAGGACATTACTTAGTGCTAAGATCATAGGAAAATAATTTAACAAACACAGAACTAGATACATTCTATACCACATATATCAACTAGCTAGTTTATAAGCCTTGGTTTCCCAAGATCTATTTGTAATTGGATCAAAGAAAACATTTGGGGATACAGGGAAGCAACTTATTTTTCATTTTATAAAACATACCAAAAAAGGCTGGGTGTGGTGGCTCACGCCTGTAATGCCACCACTTTGGGAGGCCGAGGCAGGCGGATCACCAAGTTAGGAGATCGAGATCATACTGGCCAACATGGTGAAACCCTGTCTCTACTAAAAATACCAAAATTAGCTGGGTGTGGTGGCACATGCCTGTAGTCCCAGCTACTTGGGAGGCTGAGGCAGGAGGATCGCTTGAACCCGGGAGGTGGAGGTTGCAGTGAGCTGATATTGTGCCACTGCACTCCAGTCTCAGCGACAGACTGAGACTCTGTCTCAAATATATATGTGTATATATATATGTATGTATATACACACACACACACACACATATATATATACACCAAATGATCAAAACCTGGTTTCCTACCTGAATTGAAAAGATGCCTTTAGCTTCATGGGCCACTATCCTTTGTCCAGTTCTAACTGCCTTTTTCTCAACATGAACATATGTTTCCCTTAAAATTACTTCTTTTTTCCTACCCTGGTGTTATGCAAGATCCCTGCTTATTTTGGCGATGAAAACAAAATAAGAAGAGCCACCCAGAGTTCTCCATTCCAAAGAGAGGAGCTTCCCAAGAAAAGCAAAGTTCTGCTGTTGTATTTCCTTTCAGCACTGCTGAGAGCAGGCGGCATTCTTCAGTGCAGAAATTCAGTGCAGATGGGGGAGCTGGTCCTGAAATACCTATTAGAACCGTGAACGGCAGGTGTGGGCAGGGACTACCTATAGACTATAGGTTTGAAATCACTCAGTTTTTGTTTAAAAAAAAAAAAAAAAAAAAAAAGGAGTGAGGTGGTTAAGTAGGCCCAATACATAATGAGAAAAAGTGCTTTTTAAGCACAAAATATAAGGAAAAGAGAGGCTTGGCATTTCAGAGAGAGCCGAAGAAAAACTAAACTCTCAGACTGAGAAGGCAAACTTTGACTTTATTTCTATGATCAAAATCCTCACAAAAATGGCCATAGGCCTAGGTGAAAGCTTTAAAAATTTGGGAGGGGGCTAGCATGCTTATGTAAGAAAAACGAAGAGCAGGGTACATATAGGATATTGGTTTCAATGAGGAAGGGTGAACGCCAAGAACAGTATAAGAATTAAGTACTCACATAATAGATCACTGTGAGCAAAGCTCTCCTGCAGATGTTGGAGTTGGTGATCTAAGCCTCACACTTGGAAAGGTTGTGTGACTGGAGCCATGATATATAAAGTAAGACCCAAACGCCAAAGTTTTGATTTAGCCAAGCAAACGTGGCTGTTTTTGTTGGGTGGAAGAGGCATTTTTTTCACTGAGCAAAGAATTACGGTAAACATCTGCTAACCATGACCACAGAAAAGGTGGTTGTTTTCATCCAAGGTTATTTTAAAGGAATAAATTTAATTAATACAACCACACAGTAATAGTATCCAACCTTATAATAAGTCGGCTTGCTTCTATCCACGGACCTATTCATTAAGGAAGCACTTAATCGAGAAAGTTTTCTAATGTTGCCTTTACAGCTTCTTGAGGACCACGGATGTGGGGTAAGACTTTTCCATCTCAAGGGATGCTTGAAAACCCAAGCAGACTTCAATTCTTATCTCATTCCTTAGGCAGTTGTTTTCCAGAGGGTTCTCTTGCTCTATTAGCAAGACTTTATTATTATACACATATTATTTAGGCAACTAAAGCCCCATTAAAAAAATTAATGAGAATGTGGCAGGTGGATCATGAGGTCAAGAGATAGAGACTACCCTGGCCAACAGGGTGAAATCTGTCTCTACTACAAATACAAAAATTAGCTGGGCATGGTGGTGCGCCCTCTCCTGCTGAGGCAGGAGAATCACTTGAACCCGGGACACGGAGGTTGCAGTGAGCCAAGATCACACCATTGCACTCCAGCCTGGCAACAGAGCAAGACTCCTTCTCAAAAAAAAAAAAAAAAAAAAAATGAATGTTCTAATGGGTTGAAAGCTTTACCTCACATATAAATGTCCTAGGCCACATCTCTCTCTCAAACTGCTCCTTTGAAAGTAACTATAAGAATTAATAGAATCCAGAATGGTTTGGGTTTTTAAAAATTCCTTATTTGGTTCTTTCTCTAGGAAAGAATGGGGTGGTAGAGAAGCTAGCAGGAAGCTGAATTATTCAGACTGACTGTCATTCAGATCCGTCAAATTACAGTTCAAAACATCACTTTACCTTTGAACAACCAGCCACACCTGCTCCAAAATGAGAGTCACCCATAATTATTATTAAATGTTCCTAATTAAGATAAAACAATCAAATTCATAAAAACTTCCACTTCCATTCTGACTTAAACAAACTTCTGCCTCTACCTTCAATATTAGAAGAGCCTTCTAGATTTAGAAAAGCTGGTTTTGCATAAATTACATGCTAGTACTGAATAAAAGTGAAGAACTAAGGTTTACTATTTCTGGCCTAGGGTCATGTCAATATCATCAATAAACAAGATACTAAGTTTGCTGAATGTAAAGAACACAGTCTGCCGGGCAAGGTGGCTCATGCCTGTAATCCCAGCCACTTTGGGAAGCCAAGGTGGGCAGATCACCTGAGGTTGGGAGTTCGAGACCAGCCCGACCAACATGGAGAAACCCCGTCTCCACTAAATATACAAAATTAGCCAGGGGTGGTGACCCATGCCTGTAATTCCAGCTACTCGGAGGGCTGAGGCAAGAGAATCGCTTGAACATGGTAAGTGGAGGTTGCAGTAGGCGGAGATCATGTCACTGCACTCCAGCCCGGCAACAAGAGCAAAACTCTGCCTCAAAAAAATAAAAACAGAGTTGTCCCTCCTTATACACAGGGATACGTTCCAAGAACCCCAGTGGATGCCCAAAACCACAGTTAGTACTGAACCCTATGCACATTATGCTTATTCCTATACATGCACAGCTGTGAAAAAGTTTAATTTATAAATTAGCCACAGTAAGAGGTTAATGATAATGAATAACAGGACAATTTTAACAATGCTGTAATAGAAGTTATGTGAATGTGGTCTCTCTCTCTCTATTTTCTTGTACTGCACTCACTTATTTTCAGACCATCGTTGACTGCGGGTAACTGAAATCACAGAAAGTAAAACCATGGATAAGGGGAAACTACTGTATTTTCTCTCTTTATCTATTTCCCATAGAACTAGAGCACGGCAATTCATAACGACCAGACTTCAGTAAGCTTATTGAAAGAATAAATACTAAATTCATCAACTCCATTTATTCCAACAGTTGTAATATCAAACAGGGTCCCAGATGTTGGACCAGGCTAAGAGCAGCTTAGAAGCTTGGAGTGGGAGGCTGCTGGTGTTTCATCTTTTCCACCCACTAGTCTTCAACCAGTACCTATTAAACACCTCTCCGGTGCCAGCTGCTGTGTTCAGCGTGTGTGTGTGTGTGTATGCACGCACATGCATGTGTGTATAAGTGTATGTACACACAGGTGTGTGTGTGTTGAGCAGAGGGGGGAGTAACGGGGGAGGTGCTATCATTAGAATGTTATTGATACTAGACAGAATCTTGAGGGATAATTTACACAGGTTTTAAGGTTCACTGAGTCTGGAAAATTACTCTGTGTTTGTTTGTTCGCCTTCCACAATGCTAACTGTTATGTGTGCTAAGAAAGGAAAGAAGGTAGGCAGAGATGAACACAGAAGAAGCAAGCAAGTTTCTGACACCCCAACTTCCCTTAAGTGATGAACCATTAGACAAGAGACTGGACTACAGAGGCTGCAGTCTATTTAATAACCATCAATGCCTTCAGCTATAAAAACAAAGCCAGCGGCCGGGCGCGGTGGCTCACGCCTGTAATCCCAGCACTTTGGGAGGCCGAGGCAGGCGGATCACAAGGTCAGGAGATCGAGACCACGGTGAAACCCCATCTCTACTAAAAATACAAAAAATTAGCTGGGCACAATGGCGGGCGCCTGTAGTCCCAGCTACTCGGGAGGCTGAGGCAGGAGAATGGTGTGAACCCGGGAGGCGGAGCTTGCAGTGAGCCAAGATCGTGCCACTGCACTCCAGCCTGGGCGACAGAGCAAGACTCTGTCTCACAAAAAAAAAAAAAAAAAAAAAAAAACAAAGCCAGCCTAACGTAGCCCACTAATTCTGCCCCAACACAGTCAAGTTTCATTTTTATAAGTAACTCCAACATCAGAGGCCACTGTGGTCAGAACTGGAATATAGCAATGTGCCACTACACTAAATAATGCTTAAATAAAAATGCAATGCATCCACCATATTTGTATAATCAAGGTATTAAATCAGCTATAATTTCCAAGCCTTAAAAGAAAATTCCAAGCTTTTATGTATATTCCTAGTGAAAGATAATGTGATGAATGTCATAATAAAAAAATAACTTAGTAGGAGGAAATAATTTTTTATCCTTTTTAAATTTTCCTTATGAAATGCATCATTTTAACATAATGCACTTCAACATAGCTACCCATAAATGTAAATTTGTTTTGATAAAATGAAGAGCCTTTTAATCCAAATTGCACAGTGATGCTTCTACACTGATCTGTTATAACTTAGTAATCAGAGTTAACAGACTGCCTAATTAACCAAGTCATCATTTGCCAAGATCCAAATATGGGATGAATTGTGGGCCAAGGAGAAAATATGATGGACATGAAAATTATTAATTCAGGGAAGCATTAAAAGCATATGAAATTAAAGTTTTTTGCTAAATCTCACCATCTTTAATATCTTTAATTTTTAAGGTGTAAGTAACATGCAAAAATAAAAAATATATTCCATCCAGGGCACATGGAAAAACATTTATATCAACTAGCTAAATGGATGTAACTAAATTTTAAGCCTTTGACAACCGATGAGGTATAAAAATCATAGATACCCTTTGATAACAAGTAATATCGATTGAGGGCTTACCAGGTGATAGAACCATATTTGGTGTTTCACATGCTCCAGATATTTATTCTCTATATCCCTAACCCTTCGGGAGGTACTATTTTTATCCTCAGGCACCAGATGAGAAAACTGGGGTTCAAAATATTCCGTTGCCCCCAAGAATGTATGAATAAACAAATAATATCCGATCCTTTCAAAATTGTTAGGGAAGTGATTGCTAAAATTCTGTAATTTAACTCACTGACATTTCTCCCAAGGGGGTTTCATCCATTCACTTACTATGCATTATTAAGAAATAGGAAATAGGGGTGACTTAGAAGATGTCAGATGGCTCACCTGTACAAAAATGTTTCATCATTAGGATATTATTTCCACCACTTACATTTTTTATGTGACCTAAAAGACATATGCATTTTGACTGGGCTAAGTTATTTTATAAGCCCATTTTCCTGGGTCATTCGAAAGCAAGTCTGAGTATAATATAGGGTTTAATCCTACTAAGTCCACCAATAAGACCATCTTTCCCTTGGCTACTTGGCAACTCCTATTCATCCTCTGAGGCATCATTCCTGCTATGAGGCCCTCCAATCTCCCTTCTCCAATTCCCTCCCCAATCAAAACGCACAATCCACCAGTATTCTTGTAGCTTCTCTATCACCATACTATAATTGACTTTTCTGTCTACCTTGCACATATAAGTATGTGAAAATCAAGCATCTTGCCTTAGGACCACAAACTGTGGCAGATGGTAGGTGGATGGTTGGAGAAAAGAATGAAGATGGTAGGTGGATGGTTGGAGAAAAGAATGAATAGAAGGCAGGCAGGCAATGAATGAACTCTAGACTCTTCGAGGACAGAGGCATGGTAGCATTTCTGAGGCACAGCCCACTTTTGAGGTAGTAAATGTCATTGAAGATGTCAAGCATTAGGCAGACAACTTTCTGGGAAAACTCCCATAGATGACATTCAGTTGTGGGTTAGCGGAACCACATGGTATTTAAAGGTTCCTTCCACCCTATAATTCTGTGTATTTGCTGTGTATCAAGTATAGTACCCGACGTGGTACATAAACATAGTTCACTTTCCCAGAATTCTGTCCCTTTCTTCTGAAACCAGCACTCTTTTCACCTACTTCCCATTGTTTTGTGTAGGTCAAAGGCCACCCATGCCTTTAGAGATGGACACATGACCCATCCTAGGCCAAGCAGGACCTCCCACCTCCCCCAACTCACTCCTGCTCCAGCTCCAGTGAGTGTTTCAGCAAAAGGCATGTGGCACACAACAGACCAATCACAGAAGTAGGAAGATCCCAACTCTGTGACAGCTGCTAGAACTCTTAAGAAAAGATCTTTTCTGCTGGAGTTGCTACAAAAACAGACTCATGAAAGGTTATCCTGCCACAACCAGGGAATCACCTCCATGAATGAATCCAACAAGGAGCACACAGCACGGCCAGGAGACTGCCACTAAGACTTAATGGCATGATTGGAACCGCCCGCTCCAGATTTCCCTGGAGCTAGTTCCACAATCCGACTTTTCAACATTATGAGCCAATTAATTGCCCTTTATGACTAAGCTGGTCACTCAGAACCTAAAAGACCTAAAATATGGTGAGCTCAGTATTTTAAGGCACTGACACTTTAGAAGTGGGCTGTCTACTCTTTGTGTTAACAAGGCAATATGAATACTTCAAACCTTTTAAGTCAAAATTGCTTATTTGTGGTCTCTTGAAACTGGCATTTATACATTCCATCAAGCCTAATATTTTACTAATATTTGAAGGTCAAAGTCCTTGGCATACAGTTTATAAACCTATAATTCTACCAACTAAGTAACCAAAGGTCTTCTACTCTGTCAGCCAGTGTTACCTTTCAGTACCCCAGATTCACCCTGGTAAATAAAAAGCCTTCCAGGTGAATGTTTCCAAGAACTAAAAGAACATTCTGAACCTGCTTGCTGGGAAAATGCCCAGGTACAGGACCGAAGCTTTGGGAGGGAGACCCTCTCGCTTTTCACACAGGTGATTGAGCAGAACAAATCAATTATTAGTTGGTCAGAGGCTAATATGAAGTAAAATGAGGGCTACAGAGATGAGGTTAATTAGAATAATGTCCCAGAGAAAAATGACTCAAAGATCTAGAGAAAATGTCTTAACAGGCACATCCAACTGGAGATAGAAGAATGGCAATTAAGTGGTTGTCCTTGTTCCTAATCAAATTGGGACATACTTTTATTTCCCATAGCTCCTGCGTTAGCAAAAAGAAAGTATTTGGAGAAGTCTAGTAAGATCAAGTAGGGCCTATTAGATAGCACTGAGGTATAACGGCTCCACATGCAGTCCCAGAGTGAAAAATTTATGTGAAAACAAAATAATGCCTGCACATCAACACCCCAAAAATACGTGTGCATGAGGAAGACCGCGTGGCACAGTGATTAAGAACCAGGGTACGGCTGGGTGTGGTCGCTCACACCTGTAATCTCAGCACTTTGGGAGGCTGAGGTGGATCACCTGAGGTCAGGAGTTTGAGACCAGCGTGGTCACCATGGCAAAACCATCTCTACCAAAAGTACAAAAATTAGCCAGGCGTGGTGGCATGCATCTGTAGTCCCAGCTACTCGGGAGGCTGAGGCAGGAGAATCGCTGGAACCAGGGAGGTGGAGGTTGCAGTGAGCCGAGACCACACCACTGCACTCCAACTCCAGCCTGGGCGACAGAGCGAGACACCATCTTAAAACAACAACAACAACAACAAAAAAAACAGGGTATGATGGGAAGGAGTTTCTAGGTTTAAATCCTAGCTTTGCTCCATATAAGCAGAGGGTTCTGGGTGAGTCATTTAACTCACTATTCTTCAGCTTCCTCACCTGTAAAATGAATTTTTAGAATGATGATTACTTCAGAGTTATTGTGAGTTGATAAATATCGAAGGTTTATTATCATGTCTGGCACACAGACAGTAAAGGTAGCTATTACAGGGTAGACCTTTCACAAGCTAGACTGTTTCTCTTAAACAACTGCTGTTTATTGAGATTTTTTAGGATTAGATATTTCATGAGTTTAGGAAATTCCACTTCCAACCTCTCCCTACTTTTTAAGCATGCAGAATATTGGTGATAGCATGAAATGCAAGTTCCTCTAGGTACATACATGTAGATAAACCTAAGAAGGTCTAAGCACCAGTTATTCTAGGAGTAGAATCCCAAAGAAACTGCCATGTTTAGGAAGTGAGTCAGGAGTGGGAGACTATTTTGTGTTACCATTAATGAACGACTGGGGACAGATGTGGACAAAGACAGGACACAGGTTCTCCTGGTTGGAATACCCAGGGCAAAACCTTTACTGATCCCCTGGGAAAGCTGGCATTGAGAAATTCAGCCCCAGAGCATCTTAACCAGAGTCACCTGGCACTGAGAGACTGCTGAACCAAACTGGACTCAGACAATGCAGCAAAATTTCAAAACATTAAAGAAAAAACCCTCAGAAAGTTCCTAATCTTCCCCACTGCTCCTCAGGCACCAGGGTATTGAGAAGAGGGCAGCACAAGACCCTCAAGCATCCCATGTAAACTGCCTGATCAAGTCTCATATTACACAGATCTGTTTCCCCTTTCATGAATTATTATTTTAGTGTCTGAAGTGATATTTGGCAACAGGGGTGTTATATATTTTTAGAGATGCGAAAAATCTGGGTGTTAGCCACTCTGAGGGTTATCATGAGTCTAACCAATGCATTTTTCTGATTTATTCACTTAGTTTGATTGAAACTTACTGGATTTCATCTTTTCCTTTCCTAAAAGGATATTAGTAACCATGTTTGATGCCTTAAACTATATTTTAATCATGTCCTTTTATTTTTAGGTTGCAAGAGCACACGTTATGAATTAAGAAAAGAAATGGCTATTTTAATTTCCTAGATTACCCCAGTTACTCCATAAGTCATATAAATAAGAGTATATGATTTGATAGATTTCATTCTTTTCTACCAGAAAGTCACGTGATACAGAGTGAGACAGGTCCCTCTCTCTGCTTCAGCTTTTACATAAAAAATTCACAACGAACAACAAATGTCAACCACTGACATGGTGGAATAACATAGCAAAAGTAATAGATCATCTTCAAGCAGGTGGAAGAAATCGGTGTTAACAATGAAAGATATTTATATCTAACTCCTTTCAGACTACATAGACTTTGGTTTTCTATCAAAAGAGAAGTTATGTGAATTTTCAGGACAGATGATATCAAGCATATATTTTTTTAAAAAAAGGAGAAGAGAATTGGGCTGGGCGCGGTGGCTCACACCTGTAATCCCAGCACTTTGGGAGGCTGAGATGTGTGGATCACAAGGTCAGGAGTTCAAAACCAGCCTGGCCAGCAAGGCAAAACCCCGCCTCTACTAAAAATACAAAAACTAGCTGGGCCTGTAGTCCCAGCTACTAGGGAGGCTGAGGCAGCCGAATCGCTTGAAGCCAGGAGCGGAGGTCGTGGTGAGCTGAGATGGCACCACTGCATTCCAGCCTGGGTGACACAGCAAGACTCCAACTCCAGAAAAAAATAAAAATAAAAAAAATAAGAGAGAGAGAGAAGAGAATTTACAGGAAATTTAAGATGCCCTCTATTGCAAGGCCAGCTCTGATTAACTTAAAGGCAAAACATATCCCCAGCAAGAAGGCATACAGACACTGCAGCACCCCAAACTCTCAATTTCCATGGTTTTCTGGATATGGGTCAGGCTCCAAACACTGAGTCACTGCAGCGCTTGAGGTTTCTAGCATGTTACCTGAGACAGGTTACGAATATCCAACAGTCAACGCGTCAACAACAAATATAAAACAGACTATCTCACTGCTTGCTTATTTTGTACTTTTAAAAGTTAATTCAGCACATGAAACATGAGCAAATATAATCGGGAATCAAGGTTCTTTGCCATCTTTGTCACCTCTAAAATGAACATCACAAGAAATCACAAGATGAGTTTTATCAGTGGAGGTCCCCAGAGCCTTTGCGGACACCCTTAAATCAACAGCACTGTTATTCTCATCCAGACCCTGTGCAAAGTGCTTTCTACATACCATCTAATTTAATCCTCACAATAGCTCAGTGGCTAGGTGATGCTATTACCCCTGCCCTAGGGAAGTAAACTGAGTCTTAGAGAGAGAAAATAATCTGTCCAAAAAAAGAGCCAATGAATGAGAGTGTTGGGGTTTGGGCTTGGATCCCAACATCCTTAATCAATTTGTACCACCCACCATATCCTTCAGGCTCAAATGGCAAATGATTCTGTCTTCATGGGGAAGATAATGTATAACCCCTTCTGGATGGGACACGCAGAGTATGCAGTACATAGTGGGAACTTTCCAGAGAAAATCCAAGATCTGTATTCTATTCCTACAATAAAGGTGATGTGTGTAACTTTGTTCCTTCTCTTACTCCCTCAACTGGATACAGTCCTCGTAGGTGCCATAAAAATACAGAAATTCACAGGGAAATCCCCAGACTTTGACTGATTCAACAAATACTGACAACATGCATACCTACCACATGTTAGGCACTGCTAGCCATGGAGAAGCCACACTGAATAAGACCTACTTCTTGCTTATTACCTGATAAACAGGTGAATTCATGAAGGGACAGGGCTGTAACATATGGAACAAACAAGAGGTTTGGATCAAGAAAAATAATAAAGGGCATGTCCCCTTTCATGTGGGTGGTCAGCAAAGGCATGTCCAAGGGGTTGATTTTTGAACTAAACACTAAGGGATGAGAAGGACTGAAGGTATCCCGTAGTTTGGAGGCAAGGGAGTTTTTATGGCATCTGAGAAGAGTAATGGGGTTTAAATAAAATATTGGAAACTACGTGGCAAAAGCTCAAAGTTTCCAAGAGTCTCTTGAACATGCAAGATCTTTAGCCACCATCTCCACACAGTGAACATGATGGAAGCAAAGCCTGTGTCAGGCAGATCCCTGATAAGTACTACCATAGGCTGGGGTCTGTCCCCCCAAAACCATCAATTCTGTGATATGGTGTCAATGTCAATGAATCAGCGCTGCAGGTTTGTTATTATAGGTGGTGTGATTCTTATCCGTCTCACAGAACAGGGCTCAAAAACTCAAGGGACAGCCAGGGTCACATGGTTGGCACTGTTTTTCAATCTGGGTACAAGTCACCAGTGGAGTCATCCATGAGTACTGCTGACATTCTTTGCCACGGACCTGTGGCAGCTTCTGTGTGCAGATGACACAGTTCTTTGAGGGCCATTTTCAAGATCTGTGGGGGACCAGGACCTGCTTTGCCAAGTCAGCACAGAGGCAGGGATGGGGGATGAGGTGGCAGAAGATTGACATCATGTAGCATCAGCCTGCACGAGCGAAACCCTACAGTTTCAGATTATCATCAGCAATACCAACTTGAAAGCAGTTAGTGAATTCTGCTTGCGAGGCAGGCCCATCGTCTGACTAACTTAAAAAAAAAAAAAAAAGGAATAAAAAAAGAACTGCATGCTTCTCAGGGGAAATCCTCAAAACAGGACCCAGAGACCTAAGCTCTGCTAACAAGGCTACAGCAGCTGTATACATAGCTGCACGTGTCCTTGAAGATGTGCATGAGGACAAGCTCCCAAGGCTCTACTTGCATTTACAAGGGAATATCAGGTGAGGCGCAATGGACTGCGAAACATGCATCATCTATCAGTAAAACGACGACCAGTGAACCAGCAACCGGATGGTAGAAGCTTGTCAGAGACAGAGATTTCCACCGTATCACCTGGGGTGCCTAGCACAATGCTGGAATTTATGATGTACCAGGATCTGTGCTAAGCTCTTTACAAGCATCACCTCTCTAACTCTTTGTGAGCTGGCTTCTATTTTTATCCCCTTTTCCGGATAAGGAGGCCATGGCACAGAAAGGTTAAGTAACTTGCCCAGGGTTGTTCAGCCAGGAAGTGGAAAAGGTGGAATCTGAGTCTAAGCCGATCTAATTTCAAAGCAGAAACTCTTAACCATGCTGTTACCCTGTATCCACAGCAGGCATTCAATGAGTGTCTGTGAATGCATCCATTACCCTAAGTTTTATGACTACTCATCACAGGCCAGTATAGGCAGAGAATGTATTATTAATACAAAGCATAGGGAAGTCTCATTCTATTCATTTTATGGGATAAAAAGTTTCAAAAGAATCATGTACAGGCCAATTTGGGACAGAAAATTTGGACAGGAGTGGCTTACTTCTCCCGTGCACCCCACTCCCATGGTAACCTTTCAGCACAGATACAGGGAGCAACGAATCACAGAAATGTAGGGTGGAGAGTTCTGTCCTGGCCTTGAGTCTGCATAAGTACAGAGGGACAGTGGAAAGCTGTCAGCAATGTCTCCTGCCCTTATAGGGGGAACAGAATTGGTTGTGAGTGCACGCCGCTAAGATCTCATGCTAATACTCAAGCCTTAAGGAAATCTTACATCCACAGGAAGGAAAACCCACTAGACGAGCATATTCAAGAGTTTAAATTTTGCTTTATAGCTCTCTTAATAAAGAAATTTATTTCTCAGATTTGCCATGGCGCGTTCAGTAAGAATATTATGGTCCTAAAATATTTACTGAGCTGTATCTCTGCTGAGAATTAAACAGGCTAAAATTCTAACATGTAAAATTCAAACAAGGCACAGTCAACAAAAGGCATTCATAGAAAATAAATAGAAATTAAAGATGTAAGCAAAATTGACAGCATGATTTCGTATAAGTAACCACAATGGTTGCTCAGTAAGCAGTCACCTTTTCTTAGTACTAGAACACAGAATTTACCTGGGACATCAAATTGTTCAAGTCTAAGGATTGCATTTCCCAGATACCCTTATAGTTAGGGGTGGCTAATAGGATATAAGCAGGCATCATTGGATAAGGCTGCAGGGAAAGTACTTTAAAAAGGCCTGCCTCAGCCGGGAAAACTACTCTTTGTCTCTTCCTTTCAGGATGTAGAGGCAATGGCCTGAGAGCCAGCAGCCACCCTGTGACCTTGAAGACGAAGGAACACACTTGAATAAGCAGAGCAGAAAGAAGACACAAACTGCTCCTCCTGGATGTTCTTATGACAGAATACTTAAATAATTGTTTCTACTCATGTAGTTATATCTCTCTTATTAGAAAACAATTCTTAACTAATATAATGATATGAAAACATATCTAAAGATGACACTACAATTTTCTCTGAGGGAAAAAAAAAAACTAGAAAATTCATGAATTGGGATTCTGATTAACCCTCTATTCCCAAAGCTGTTTGTTTAAGTATGACTTTCCTTCTTAATTAGTATTGCTAGCCCAGGGAAGCATATTTGCTGAGCCTGTCTCTCTGTTTTGACATGCAAGACTTGTGAAATTCAAACATACTTGTAGGCATCCCAAGCATTATTATTTATTAAGGCCTATATTAAAGGTGAGATCTTACAGCACTCTCAATTCTGATGATTAAAGGAAATTTAATCGCTCTTCATTGGCATTTGATCTTTAGCCTACCATAATCTACCCGTATATCCCTTCATCCATATTTGATACTAAAAAAAAAAAGACATTTCAACAGCTTATCCATCAATTGTAAAATAGAAGGAATGTACAGACAAACCACATTACTCAGAAAATAAGAGAGCTTTCCCCCACACTCATTTCGCTCATGAAAGCCCAATGTGATTAAAAAGGTGAAGAAGTCATACTCCACAAGGTGAACCGGAATGACTGTAGAGCCGATCATCACATTCGTAAGGAGTTTTGCAATTTTCAAAGTGCTTTCACGTGCATTATATCTTGTTTCATCCTTACAACACCATCTTTCAAGGTAGTAAGGGCAGGTATTTTTTTTTATTCCTGTTTCTCGCAGATAAATGGTTTGCTCAAGGTCAGATGGAGTGGTACCCAGCGAGGTGTCAGGTTTACAGGTCAAATGTCCCTTTTTGATGCATCAGATCAAGGGACAGCCTACTATAGTCTTCAGGCCAAATATGGCTTACTGTCTGTTTTTGTAAATGAAGTCTCTCTGGAGCAGAGTGACACCCATTTGCTTGTATATTATCTATAGCTGCTTTTGTGCTCTAAAGGCAGAGTTGGCTAGTTGGAAAAGACTGTATGGCTCATGAGGATGACAATATTTGCTATCTGGTCTCTTACAAATTTTACCAACCCCTGCATTAGGTCCCCTTCCCACAAATATGATCCAAGTTATGAACCCTATTCTTGAAAACCATAAAGCTATCATGGGGGGTAGCAGCATTCAAATGCCTGCTAGCTTCAGAATCAGGGCCTGATAATTAGAAAGGCCATTATCTTCTGCAGGATTACTATATCGACTGCTGGGTCCCCTGCGAAGGTAGATGGCAATTTTTAGGTGGTATACAGCATCAGTGGTGTCTGTCACTTACCCTGAAAATTTAACGTGTCTCACAGCCATAAAAAGCCTGGGGTCACTGGGAGGGGGCATGCATAATGCCACAGGACTGCAATACACAGAGGGAAGCTGAAAGCAAAAGAAAAGAAGAGGTTAAGTGAAGGGGCAAATGGTGATGCTTCAAAAGCAACATAGACACACGAGCCTTTGGTATCCCTCATTTACACACCACATTTATCTTCAGTATACAATCACATATCTAAGCATTTATTTTATCCTTTGCCTTCTAGAATCGGCATTCGACCTAGCTCACAATCTGAATTACAGGAGGAGGATGCAAAATGTTATGTAGGTGAGTAAACCTGTCACTCTTGAAGGCAATGACATCCACTTAGGAAGTTAAGTTCCTTTATCTTCCATACCGTAATTTCTATTTCTTTTCTTTTCTTTTTTCTGAGACAGGGTCTCGCTCTGTCATCCAGGCTGGAGTGCAGTGGCACATTCAGGGCTCACTGCAGCCTCAACTTCCCAGACTCAAGTGCTCCCAAGTAACTTGAACTACAGGTGTGCACCACCATGCCCAAATAATTTTGGAATTTTAGTAGATAGGCTAAATTTTAGTAGGCCGGCTAGTCTCAAACTCCTGAGCTCAAGTGATACTCCTGCCTCAGCCTACAAAGTGCTGCAATTACAGGTGTGTGCCACTCCTAGTAAATTTTCTTTCTTTCTATTTTTTTTTTCCAGGTAGAGTCTTGCTCTATCGCCAAGGCTAGAGGAGTGCAGTGGCACAATCTCGGCTCACTGCAACCTCCACCTCCCAGGTTCAAGAGATTCTCCTGCCACAGCCTCCCGAGTAGCTGGGATTACAGGTGTCCACCATCATGTCTGGCTAATTTTTGTACTTTTAGTAGAGACAGGGTTTCACCATGTTGGCCAGGCTGGTCTCAAACTCCTGACCTCAAATGATCCACCCGTCTTGGCCTCCCAAAGTGTTGGGATTACAGGCATGAGCCACCATGCTTGGCTTATAATTTCTTATTTCTGAAGATAAATTCTCATAATTACAGTGCTAACACATCCTGAGAAATAAGAAAAAGACGATTCATAGGTCCAAATGATGATTTTGCTATGAGTTTTGATCTTTCAGCCTGTCTCAATGCACCCAGTAGAAGAGACAGGAGGAAATAAGTACATACATGGACACAGGCACCCCGCTAGCAAAACATACAAGCTCTCTCCTGCCAGCCAAACTGAAAATCTTACTTGCCACAGTTAGCAACTCTTTTTTTTCAGTTGCATTTCAAATGCAGAAGGAGATTGTGACACAGCCTTCTCATGGAAACAGTCACTCTGTTCATGTGCTGAGACTGCAAAGCTTTCATCGCTTGGTTAGGTTATTAGTAGAATATTTACCAAATCCAATTCCAAGTAAGTTGAAGTTGCTGACAGATAAGTCAACTCATCCTCAAGCACTTTCAGAAAGTTTTTGTGAATAGCTGTCAGTAGCAAGGTTTCACATGCCAGGTCTTTTTTGCATAGATCCTTGAGATAATAATGGCATGTATATGGCCTTCAAGATTAAATAAAGGACTCTCACTAATACAGAAAAAAATGGAACTACAGAATGGGTAGAAAGCCTGAGCTTTCGGGGCACGTACATGTGTGTCTGTGTGCAGTGTTCTCTTTCAATAGTAAATGCAGGCAACACTTTGTGAATTTACATGTTTTTAACCTACTCAGATGGAGAAGTTGAAACTAAAAAGGAGATGCATGAAGTTTTACGATTTGAATAGTCACCTGTCTCCGGAAACTATGTGGGTTGTCTGCCTACCAGAACTCAGAAGAGAGTTAAGAGATGGTGTTCCCAGTGGGTGTCTCTTCTAGATATGAGATAAACTCAGGCCAGATTTGTCCACACTATGTTTTCTAGGTATCTGGTGTCTACTGTGCATGAACTGCCAAATATATCATGACTTCAGAATCTTCATTCTTGTGTGAGTTTAATGTGCTGTGTGGGCATTTTCCCTCTTGAGCAAGGGAGCTTAAGAGTATGATAAGAACGCATCAAAAATGTTTTTAAGATAATTTCAGTTGGTAAAGGCTGTAATCGTTCAAACTTAATTGGTGAACTCATTAATGAGCAACTGCCACTAAAAGAAAGACGACCATTGTCATCGACTTATCAGAGCAATGAGATAATGAAGTTAATTATATTGTTTTCAATGGATTTACACTGGCTGCCTTTTAGATTCTACATTTCCAAACATTTGTTCTGACACCCCATGTGTTTGGTCTCTTAACGAAAAACTATGAGCTGTGGACTCCTTAAGGAAAAGTCGGCAGATCACAGCCTCACGTCAGGGCAATGCAATTGGAAAACTTTTCTCCCCTTTATTATCTACTTGTAAAATGTTATAAGCCTGTAAACTAGTTAATTTATGAGCCATGTTAATAATTTGCTCACACTCGATCGCAGGTTTGGCAAACACAGTTTCCAAGGGATGTGGGAGGATAATTTGTAGGTCCGGCTTCTCTCCTAAGGGGACACTAACTAATTTGACACAGTAACATGACATTGATGGCAGGGCACACTAATGACCATTCTCCAAGACGGGGCTGTCAGCCTGTCGTTCCAGTGAGAAGCCGGTCTGCTTTCACGGCTGCTCAGGACTGGATGCTCAACTAATTACTCAGACAGCGACATTAATGAGAGCCCTCATGTTTATTTTCAACATACTAACCAGCGCTTAGCTTCCATTTGTCTGATATGGTCACTGATTAAAATGTGTTTCATGAATAGTAAATTTGAACTCTAATATAACAAAGAAGCACCAGAGAAAAATAAGGAACAGCTGACTGGAAAACCAACCTGGTCCACGCAACTTGTTTTCTGCCTCATATATTGTCAAGGACAAAGTGACAGGTAGTGGGAAATGCCATGGAGTACCAAGAAAAGTGAGAGGAGTATTTTTAATTACACATGTCTGTAGACCAGTCTGACTTTTGCCCAAGGCCCCTGGATCACAATACGGCCAAGAGCAGCTTCCATCTCAAACAAACATCACTAACTGTATGATACTGAATGAAAATTTGTGTTTTATTATTTATTCGTTTATTTATTTATTTTTGAGATGGAGTCTCACTCTGTCACCAGGCTGGAGTGCAGTGGTGTGATCTCGGCTCACTGCAACCTCCACCTCCCGGGTTCAAGCGATTCTCCTGCCTCAACCTCCCAAGCACTTGGGACTACAGGTGCCCACCACAATGCCTGGCTAATTTTTCGTATTTTTAGTAGAGGCGGGGTTTCGTCGTGTTAGCCAGGATGGTGTGGATCTCCTGAACTTGTGATCCACCTGCCTCAGCCTCCCAAAGTGCCAGGATTACAGGCATGAGTCACCATACCCAGCCCTATTCTTTACTTTTTTGAGACAGGGTCTCACTCTGTTGCTCAGGCTGCATTGCAGTGGCATGATCTCTGCTCTTTGCAGCCTCAACCTCCCAAGCTCAAGCCATCCTCCCACCTCAGGCCTCCCAGGTAGCTGAGACTACAGGCAGGTGTCATTATGTTGGGCTAATTTTTGTAGAGACAGTGTCTCACCGTGCTGCCAGGCTGGTCTCAAACTCTTGGACTCAAGCAATCCGCCTGCCTTTGTCTCCCAAAGTGCTGGGACTACAGGCATGAGCCACCATGCCTGGCCTGGATGAATATATTTAAAGTTAGTTTTTTCCAGGAAATGACCAAAATTTGCTTATATGTGTTTTTTGAACCTTACAAAAGTTTGATCTTTGATTTGTCTATAATATGATCTTCACAAACATTAATAAATGCTGTTGTATTTTTTTGAAAACTACTGTAAAACTATACTGCTGAGGGTGTTTTAAAAAGTGTTTTTTAATATCCTCTTTGATGTCTTGTTTCTAATCTACTAAACCTTGCAATCAAGTTCTTTGTACTTTAAATTAAATTTCTATTTTAGTATGATAAATTTTGTCCTTCATTTTAGGGTGATTATAATTCTAAAATATTCATATAATCATGATTTAAAATGAATAACTTTCAAAAAAAGGTGGGCTTAGATCTATTAAAGGTGTTAAAAAATTGAAAATGCTTCTGGTATAGTTCATTGTAAAATGTGCAATTCGAAATAAATAACAGTGGTAGTATTTCAACAGATGTTCTATCTGCCATCACGGATAAAGAATTCTACTCAATATTGTGTACAACTTCTGATTTTATAAAATAGCAAAATAAATATGAGTTCCTGTAGATCACTTTGGGAAGGAAAATGTCATTGCATGCAACACTTCTTAAGTATGTATTCCTAAACTTACTCACTCTGAGATAGATCTGTAATTTTAGAACACCAAAATGCCTAAATGGCACACAACATGTGGGAAGCAGATTCACAGTGCAGGCTAATTTTTAAAATATATTTAAACAAGTATGTAGATAAATTGTTCCAAACCAGCATGACTGTCTCTGAATACTGCCCTTCCCAGGGGACTTGTTGGAGACAGGTTCTCAGATTATCAGCACCTCTGGGCAGTTTATGTATGGTAAGCATTTGTCCTCCGTAATAATACAAGAAAATGTGGTCAGTGTGTGGCAGAGACTGGCTAAACGTTCATCAAATCCATTTCTTTCTCCTGAACACACAGCTGGAATGCATTTCCCAGCATCCCTTGTAGTTAGGTGGGGCCTGATGACTGAGTTCTAACCAAACAGATGGAAGTGGGTATACACTACTTTCATTCAGATCCTGAAGCCTCTGGAACCATGCTTAATGACTGCTTTCTTCCCTGGACTGTGGGCCCAGAGATCCAGTGAAGAACTCCTACTTCCTGGGGATAGTGGAGTCACTGGATGGAATTTGCCTGGGTCCCTGAAAGACCACATGGAGCAGAGCCACCACCACTCCTGTACCCCTCAACCAGCACTAGACTGTGAGGTACTCATGAATTAAACCGCACTGAGTTAAGCTCCCGAGCAGCTGGGACTACAGGCGCGTGCCACCACGCCCGGCTAATTTCAAAAATTTCAAATTTTGGAATGTTGGTTACAGCTGCTAGTATCTCTTACCCAAATACACGGATCTTTCCAATTTCTCCCTGGCTTTTACTTGGGTCTCCAGGTAACCATAAGTAAGCAGAAGCTGTGTCAATTTGGAAAATTTTCTGAAAATATTTCATAGTTATGATTATTTGCTCCTCTAACACAGCTAAGGGTAGTAAAAGGAAAGGGAACCAACAGCTAATGTATTCCCAAAATGTGTCAGGCAGGGCTTTCCTTACTTAACCTTCACGTAGCCCAGTAAGGAAGTTTGATTCCCGTTTTACAGATGAGAATACTGAGCTTCTAAGAAGTGAAATAAAACCAAATGCCACAGAATATTGATCCAGTTGACAGTTTCCTAGTTGAATGCCTTTTATTGTTGTTGCTGAATTGGCTTTTAATATCCAAACTTTACAGAAAATACAGGTTTTATTTATTTCTAAATAAAACAGTTTTGTCTGCTGCTATTATAAAATAAAAAATCCTATCACAGCCTTCAAATTTAATGTAACATTTTTAATGAAATGGGTGAAGGTTAAGCGTCACACTGCAGTACAATTGGTAGAATATCAGAAACTTCCCTAGAGGTTTTGAAAACCCAGCCACAAAAGTGATGTGTCTCAGACGTTCTTCATAATTAAAAAAGAAGTCACATTTCAAACAAAACAAATGCATGTTGAGATCATATTAATTGTTGAGTAACTAATGTTTTTTTTTTTTTTTTTTTTTGAGACGGAGTCTCGCTCTGTAGCCCAGGCTGGAGTGCGGTGGCCGGATCTCAGCTCACTGCAAGCTCCGCCTCCCGGGTTCACGCCATTCTCCGGCCTCAGCCTCCCGAGTAGCTGGGACTACAGGCGCCCGCCACCTCGCCCAGCTAGTTTTTTGTATTTCTTAGTAGAGACGGGGTTTCACCGTGTTAGCCAGGATGGTCTCGATCTCCTGACCTCGTGATCCACCCGTCTCAGCCTCCCAAAGTGCTGGGATTACAGGCTTGAGCCACCGCGCCCGGCGAGTAACTAATGTTTTAAACATTTTTACATCCTTAACATGATAGCTGTGTACACATAAGACAAGTTCCTATCTTTTAATCATATTTTAGAAAAGAGTTGGTAAACTTTTTGTGTAGAGGAACACTTAGTGGATATTTTAGACTTTGGTGCCACAAGTTCTCTATTGCAACTACTCGGGTATTATAGTAGAAAAGTAATCATATGTAAACAAGTGGGTGTTGTTGTGTTCTAGCAAAACTTTATTTACACAAACTGGCAGTGGGCTGGATTTGCCAACTTCTGCTTCAGAACATTGATTGGGGGTTTTACACATTGACACATAACACATTAAAATTTGTCCTACGTAAAATAATGGGAAATAGACTCTGGGCAGCATTTTCACTCAGGATATCTGACTGCCAGGGATGGACTACTGATGGTAAGGGTAATTGCCTTAATTTGCCAAAGGGTTAAGAGATGAGTGCTGGCAGGCTCAGCTTCCACTCACTCACCCCATGCCTGGTTCTTTCCCCTAAGTCATGCCACCTTTCCAAGGGCCCATGCGCCCACATAGAGAGCTTACTGGAATCCCGGGCCATTCTGAACAAAAATCCAAGGAATACTTGCAACAACCAAAAAAAAAAAAAGCTGAAGCTTTTTCTCATCAATACAGTCAAGCCCCTGTGTTAAGAGAGTGTAGGTAACAGTCACCTTAAAGTGACTTTATGTTGGACCTTTTTTAAAAAAGCAAAATAAACAACAGGTAGATTTTAGATGTCACTGGAAGAGTGAGACAGAAATGACATCTGCTAAAAGTTTCAAAATCAGGCATGAAGTTTCCCTAAATTAGAAGCAAACCGCTTTCTTGGATTTAAAGGACGTTCCAGCCGGGCACGGTAGCTCTCACCTGTAATCCCAGCACTCTGGGAGGCTGAGGCGGGCGAATCACAAGGTCAAGAGATGGAGACCAGCCTGGCCAACATGGTGAAACCCCGTCTCTACTAAAAATACAAAATTTAGCCGGGCGAGGTGACGGGCGCCTGTAGTCCCAGCTACTACGGAGGCTGAGGCAGGAGAATTGCTTGAACCTGGAAGGCAGAGGTTGCAGTGAGCCGAGATCATGCCACTGCACTCCAGCCTGGCGACAGAACAAGACTCCGTTTTAAAAACAAAACAAAACAAAAAAAAAAACAAGATTTATTTTATTTTTTTTTTTTTGAGACGGAGTCTCGCTCTGTCGCCCAGGCTGGAGTGCAGTGGCCGGATCTCAGCTCACTGCAAGCTCCGCCTCCCGGGTTTACGCCATTCTCCTGCCTCAGCCTCCCGAGTAGCTGGGACTACAGGCGCCCGCCACCTCGCCCGGCTAGTTTTTGTATTTTTAGTAGAGATGGGAGTTCCCTGTGTTAGCCAGGATGGTCTCGATCTCCTGACCTCGTGATCCGCCTGCCTCAGCCTCCCAAAGTGCTGGGATTACAGGCGTGAGCCACTGTGCCTGGTCATAAGACGTTCTGTCTTAACCAATTTCAGGGTAGGAGCTACGTGTCCAGTGATAGAATATGCCAGAAACAATGAGTCAAATGTATTATTCCCCCACTATTCTCTCAAGGATGTACAATTATTTTAACGATGACTTGGTCCGCTTTTTTTTCGTTTTGGATGGCAAAGCTCAGAGACATACATACAGAGAGATTTTTTTTTTTTAATCTCATTTCCCTATTAATGTTTTATTGTAACAGTTAAGTGTAAAAGATGATGTGAGACATAAAATGAGTAAATTTTATGAATCTGGCTTATCTTAAATGTCTATCAAAACAGAACAAAAGCAAGTAAATGATAATCCAGTCTGACAAAGGAATATTTTGTAGGTTGTAGTCATTAAAAATGGGGAAATGTGTGCAAATGCTTGTTACAATGTGACATAAAATAAGCAAGATAGGAAAACTGTATCTACAGTAATTCTCAGCTGTGTAAAAATATATGCCAATGAAGAACAGAAAAAAATAAAATTCACAGTATTTGTCCAAGATCAATGGGATTAAGGTTAGGATTTTTCTTTAGAATTTTTTGTATTCTCTAGATTTTCCAAAACAAAGTAATATCCAAAATAACTGTTATACAATTTGAAACAATGGTTTCGACTTTAAAAAGGAAGAAACATTTTGCACATTTCTACTCATTTATTAATGGCTTTTGACTGTCTTGTTTCCAGACTAGAAGTGTCTTGAGAGCAGAGATTCATTCGTGTTACTTCTCATGCCCCAAACACAATGTTTATGGCATCTTATGCACTCAATTAACATTCCTTGAAGCAACTGAATAGACCACCTTACTTTTTAAAAGTCCTCTTAATGAGATTCCCTAAATAAATTAAATTTTTATACTTCAAGCCTTTACAAGAAATTAAATAATTTTGTTTAAAGAGGTTGATTGCTTGCGGATTATGGCTGTAAATAAATTGCTTGATGTAAAATTATACTTTCTCCTCTTCCCTTTTTCCATGATGGCACACAATAATTTGTCTTTTAATAACCTCAAACAATTCTGAGTCATTTGCTCATTAAAAACAAAATACATCTTGATCACGAAGCTTGGCATTTCATAAATATTTACCCCAAATGCACTGCCTGCTTTGAAGCTGGGATGGTAAGCTCCTGATTGACAAGCAACTTCTGTGCAGAAGGAGGGAGGAGACCTCTCCTGTCAGCTGGGAGAAAGGCACCACACTGCCTTTGCACCTCCTCTCTCCTGCGGAGGCTCCTTCCCCACAGCCAAAAAACCCACAATAAATGTGATCATCACTTATCAGTGTCTCTCTCACATACATATACACACTCCCTCTCTCTCACTTTGCATTCACTCCCTGTTTGCATTCTCTCAATGGCTTCCCAGTAGTGTCAGGACAGTGACCAACAGCATTCCCATAGTTTACAAGGTCCTGTATGACCCCTGTTGACCTCTCTGGCCTCCCGCTTAACTACATATCTCCACTACAAGCTTCTCACTGAGTCTTCATACTGAGCTGGAAGGACGGCAGGGAGGGATATTGAAGATTAGATAAAAGTTTTCAGCTCCTATCCTGAGAACAACGATGGTGAGCAAGACAGTGGGGAAAACAAGATATCTTTCCCTAAGAAAATCCAAAAACAACAATAAAGAACAGTGTACCATAAACACTCTATTGTATGTTTTCCTCCATGAAATATATCATGGATCATTTTTCATATCCTTTTCTGGATGAAAATACGCGACATAAGTAAACAGAAAATTCAAATCTTAAAAGCAACTTCAATTTTCTCCTTAAGAAATAAGAATTTGACCACCAGGCCTTTCCAAGACCATAATGATGGCTAGTGGTAATGGACTAGTTAGTCCTCTGCAATACCACCAAACTTTTTCCCAGAGTTGTCAACTCCAGGAGCAGAAGAAAAAAATAATGCCAACCATAGAACACAAGCTGATATTGTCCTGTGAGAGCCGATCTGTGTGGATTCACGCTTGTTCACCACTTAGGGTTGAATATTTCATTTGATGACGTAAGGACTGCATGCCACAACTGGACCCTCAACAAATTACCCTGGTGAATCCCACAGAGGAAGATAGGCTCTTAGTTGGGACTTATTTATTTTTTAATTTTCATTTTTTTTTTATTTTTTATTATTTATTTTTTTTTTTGAGACAGAGTCTCGCTCTGTTGCCCAGGCTGGAGTGCAGTGGCGCAATCTCAGCTCACTGCAAGCTCCGCCTCCCGGGTTCACGCCATTCTCCTGCCTCAGCCTCCTGAGTAGCTGGGACTACAGGCGCCCGCCACCGCGCCCGGCTAATTTTTTGTATTTTTTTAGTAGAAACGGGGTTTCACCGTGGTCTCGATCTCCTGACCTTGTGATCCGCCCGCCTCGGCCTCCCAAAGTGCTGGTATTACAGGCGTGAGCCACCGCGCCCGGCTTATTTTTTATTTATTTATTTTTTTGAGATGGAGATTCACTCTGTTGCCCAGGCTGGAGTACAATGGTGTAATCTCGGCTCACTGCAAACTCTGCTCTCAGGTTCAAAGGATTCTCCTGCCTCAGCCTCCTGAGTAGCTGGGATAACAGGTGTGTGACACGATGCCCGGCTAATTTTTGTATTTTTTGTAGAGATGGGGTTTCACCATGTTGGCCAAGCTGGTCTCGAACTTCCTGACCACACGCGATCTGCCTGCTTTGGCCTCCCAAAGTGCTGGGATTACAGGCACGAGCCACCATGCCTGGCCTTAGTTAGGATTTAAATGAAAGACATCCTCTTCATGACATGCAAAAGTTAAGAACCACTGCAGGTCATCACTCTCATTAGTCTCTGGGAAAAAAAGGGGTACTGATATATGAACAGGCTATAAAAATAGGAGGTGTGCTTTATTTTGATCAAACCTCAGTAGCTAAAACCAAAATAATCATTTGTTTGGGACTGTCACATGACAACTAATTTCACTGTACTAAATTCATCCTGGGTACACAGGAAGATGACATTTCCAATTCCAATCCCAGTTTCACTGGCATTTATACATGTCAGGACCATGTGACTGATTTCTGGTCAATGGGATGTGAGCAGTAGCAAGGGGCACCACTTCCAAGCCCATGATGGCAGGTCAACTGCACTCCCTGTTCTTCTTCCCCACCAACTGCTGAGACCCCACAGCAAGAGTAAGATGGAGGAGGTTCAACAGACATGAAGGGAAGATAACATATACCTTATTATGGAAAGTTACCAAAATCTGTGTGTTAGTCACAGCAGCTAACACACTGTAAGTGTATACCACATTAGAATCTGCCTCAAAGAAATACTTATTTCTGGCTTTGTCTCTACTTCTCCCATCTTGACCCCAGGGGAGCATGTCTTTTTTTTTTTTTTTTTGAAACGGAGTCTCGCTCTGTTGCCCGGGCTGGAGTACAATGGCACGATCTCAGCTCACTGCAACCTCTGCCTCCTGGGTTCAAGCAATTCTCCTGCCTCCGCCTCCTGAGTATCTGGGATTACAGGCATGCACCACCATGCCCAGCTAATTTTTGTATTTTTAGTAGAGACAGGGTTTCACCATGTTGGTCAGGCTGGTCTCAAACTCCTAACCTCGTGATCTGCCCGCCTCAGTCTCCCAAAGTGCTGGGATTACAAGCATGAGCCACCACGACCGGCAGGGACCATGTCTTAATATCTGGTGTAACCTCCTTTTAGGAAGAACCCACCACTATGTCTTCCAAAGATTGACCATAGAGTGTAATCAACTCAGAGGGAAAGCATCCACGAAACAGCTACTTTCTCAGTACCACCACATGCCAGACCACTGTATTTGAAGCGCAATATAGCTTGAACTTGAGACAAATGAGGTTTCAGACCTCCTGGAGCCCACAGACTATCAGGAAACACCAACAAAAGCACATGGGAATGATTAACACACAGATGTAACCTAAGCACAAGGGGTCAGAAAAGATTTCGTGGAAGAAATGACCTGCAAGCCATTAAATTAGAAGTTGGTGGGTGTTAGCCAGGTAGAGAGTACTGGGTGGAGGGTGAGGGAAATGATCCTAGGATTTTCTGACAGCGCTGTTGGCCAAAGCAGATAGGAGCAAGCACAAATACCAGGCCTGAAAATAATCAATCTTCTGCCTTCTTCCATGACACTAAAAACATAACTTGGGAGTGCCAGGACTTCCAAAACCAAAACAAGGCCAAATAGATTGAGTAATACAGAAATAAAAGAATGCTATTACACTCTGCTAAGTGTCTCAGTGGTGTAACTTAAGACAAAAACACTTGTTTTTCTACCAGTGACAGGGAGAAAGGGGTGAGTTATTCATACTGACATTGTTTTTCTAAATTATCTGAGAAAATAGTAGCACGAGAAACGAGGTCGTCTGAGTTCACACACCATAGCACTTGTCCTTAAACATCCACCCAACTCCTCCTTTAGAAATATCATAATTATCCTTAAAAAAACAAAGTTAGTTTTGTTTATTCTTTCACTCCATAAACACTTGAGGAAAGGGCACTAGAACAGAGTCACAAGACCCAGGTTCTGATCGGCACTGGGGCACCACTTAGCTATGGCCCTTTACAGTGTCTGTCTTATCTTCCCATGAGACTAGTGCATTTGTAGTAAGTCCCAAGTCTTTTCTCCTGGTCTTCCACAAACACCGTATAACCGGCTTCTCAAACTTGCATGCTCATCAGAATCACCTGGAGGTCTTGTTACAAGCAGACTGCTAGGTCCCAACCTGAGAGTTTTGTTTTGTTTTGTTTTGTTTTGTTTTGTTTGTGTGTGAGATGGAATCTTGCTCTGTGGTCCTGGTTCAATGCAGTGGCACGATCTCAGCTCACTGCAACCTCTGCCTCCCAGGTTCACACCGTTCTCCTGCCTCAGCCACCCGAGTAGCTGGGACTACAGGCCCCCGCCACCACACCCGGCTAATTTTTTGTATTTTTAGTGGAGACGGAGTTTCACCGTGTTAGCCAAGATGGTCTCGATCTCCTGACCTCGTGATCCACCCACCTCGGTCTCCCAAAGTGCTGGGATTACAGGCGTGAGCCACTGCGCCCGGCCTCCAAACCCAGAGTTTCTGATTCACTATGGCTGCAGTGAGGCCAGAAAACTTCAATTTCTAACAAGTTCTCAGGTGCTGCTCCTGCCGCTGCTGCTGTTCAGGCACCACACTTGCAAGACTGTGCTCTAAAGCACTGTGCTTCCAACCTTGTATTGGTGTGTAGCTGCATCTCACCGCCAGTTAGAAAAGGGTTTTCTTGCTTCACCAGGGCCAGCTGAGTCTGTCTCAGGTGTGGCATCTTCCAGGATTCCTTGCCCAACCTCAGGGAACCAGAATCTCGGCCTCTCCCACAAGGAAGCCTACTCTCAAGAACGCACCTGAAAATGCAATCCATTCCCCAGTCTACACAGTTTGTTGTCACACCTGAATCAGAAGTCACTGCCTCCAATTGCTTTGCATCCATTTCAGAATAAAATCCAGGCTGGGTGCAGTGACTCATGCCTGAAATCCCAATATTTTGTGAGGCTGAGGCAGGAGGATCGCTTGAAGTCAGGAGCTTGAGATTAGCCTGGGCAACACGGCGAGATCCCATCACTATAAAAAAATTTAAAAAATTACGCAGGCATGGTGGCACACCCACCTGTGGTCCTAGCTGCTTGGGAGGCTGAGGTGGGAGGATCACCTGAGCCCAGGAGTTTGAGGCTGTGGGGAGCTACAACTGCATCACTGCACTCCAGCCTAGATGGCAGAAAATAAAACCCAGTCCTTCGCCCTGGTATACAGGGTCCTGCTGACCCCCGAACCTCTCCCACACCATCCTCACTCCCCACCTTCTTCTCGAATAACACTTGGAGCCACACACACTGGTCTTTCTGATCCCATGCCACACTCAGCTTATTCCTAACTCTGAGGCTTAGCCCTCTTCATTCTCTGCCTGAAAGGTTCTTCCCCTGGCTCCTTGTACACGAGGAGCATTCTTTCGTCTTTTTTTTTTTTTTGAGATGGAGTCTTGCTCTGTCACCCAGGCTGGTGTGCAGTGGTGCAATCTCGGCTCACTGCAACCTCCACCTCCAGGGTTCAAGCGATTCTCCTGCCTCAGCCTCCCAAGTAGCTGGGATTACAAGTGCACACCACCATACCCAGATTTTTCTTTTTTTTTCTTTTTTTGTATTTTTACTGGAGATGGGGTTTCGCCTTGTTAGTCAGGCTGGTCTCGAACTCCTGACCTCAGGTGATCCGCCCGCCTCAGCCTGCCAAAGTGCTGGGATTACAGGCGTGAGCCACTGCACCTGGCTGAAGATCATTCTTTAAGTCTTAAATAGAAAGTGACCTTTTCCAAGAGGCCTTCCCTGGCTAGACAGGCTTTCCCAAGGTCTGTGCTTTCCACTGTATCCTGCATGAACTCCCATTCCATGTAGATATCTTGTTCCTTCGTTTCACTTGCGCTCTCTGCTTCTTTATACTAGAGGACAAACGGCAGGAGAACAGAGCCCTGGTGGAGCTCTCAGAGGGTTTGCCCTCTAGTAGAAAGAAGCCAAGAGGGCAAAGGTCTGCTTCCTGCCTTGCTATGCACTCCTCCCCCTGCCACCTAAAGCACAATGACTGTCACACAGCAGGCACTCAGCAGATATGCGTTGAATGGATGAATTACTAAATCTAAATATACCATGCTATCCTTCCATTGAATAAAAAGCTAAGAAAAAAGAAAAACTCACTCGAAGCTATAATGTAACAAGTTATAAATGCCAGAGTGATTTGCAAATGCACATGACAAGATCAGTTACAGAAATGATGCATCTAGGCTTGGAATTCAGGCATCAGAAATTGACGTGGGTTGAGGACTGGAAGAGATTCTCCCTTATACGTCGCAAATGACCTGAGAGGCCCACCCTGCCCTCTACAAGCCATCTCAAATAATGTCAGCAAGGTGGGATCCTTAACTTTTGACTTCTTGAACTTCTTTTTAATGCCACTCACTCCCAGTGCCAGGTGCAAGAAGAAAAGTAGGTACTAAAATTGTCTGCACGCTGAGCTCCTCCACCCTGGACGACTCTGAAAAACCACTTGTAAGTATTCTATGTTAACCACAGTTCGTAATTTTGTCACAGGTGTTTGACTAAAAAGGGGACAAAGCCTTTTAAGATAGTACACCCATATTATGTCATTGTGTATATTCCGGACCACACCTAAAAGCTGACAAAATCTTTTCTTCCTATGCCATGGCAACCAGGAGAGTTAATGCTGCATGATTTTGCTAAGAGCATCCTATATGCTCCAAAATGTTCGCTTTCACAAAAAAACATGTTAAAGTAGAATTTTAACACAACTTGTCATAAAAGCTGACACTAGTACACTGGAGAGGAAACCAAATGACATGAGTTGTACCTGGCAGTTCAACAGAATATAGGATCAATACTCTTTGTAAGGCAGCCAAAGCATTGGTTAGAAGTTCAAGTAAGGAGGATGAAGTGAATGAATATTCAAAGTATACTATACCAAATGATTTTTCTATAGTTATAAAAAAATCATTAAAATGCACTAAGCTTCACAAAAAGCAGCATAGTGAGGTGACACTGGTGCCAATCCTGGTTTGGACATTAATTTACTTCTTTTGTGGCTTTGGAAAAGTCTTGCACTCTCTCTGAAACACATTATCAGGAGAAGGTTTAATGAACTCGATCATCTCAAAGTTTCTTACTAGTTGACATTCTTGTTGAGTCTATGAATGTTTCTGGACACGCATCTTAGGTGGAAAGACACAAAGAAAAGGGTGAACTCACCTCCACCCTGCTAATGATAAAACAAATGCTATGACAACTGTCGTCTTCTAGCAAAGACAAAGGTGTGGGGTGACTATACACTGGGGTTTGTTGAATCTTTTCAAATGAAGTTGTTTCTATATACTGCAGGAGGGTGAGTTGATGTAGTAATTACCTGTTACTCTTGACAAGTAAGGTAATTAATGTAGCAAAATACCACTGCAATGTGTGTAAATTTAGACCACCATAATTAAAGCACCCGTCTGTTCAACAAACTGTTCAATTAAGAAAAAATATTGACGGTGTACGTTTTTTGAAATTAGAAAACGTATGGAATGAATGAATCTCCCTTGGTTGACATCCGTTTCTAGAATGTGTTCTCAGCAGGGTGCATCCATAAAGGGTATATAATGGAGTAACTTCCACTGAAACACAGAAGTATTTTTGTACATCTACTATTAAGACAAGAGTCTCCTGTGGAAGTCTTTTATTTAGAATTTGCATTCTGTAAAACCTACATCTGGGCCATGTGTGGTGGCTCATGCCTGTAATCCCGCCACTTTGGGAGGCCGAGGCAGGCAAATCACTTGAGGTCAGGAGTTCGAGGCCAGCCTGGCCAACAAGGTGAAACCCCGTCTGTACTAAAAGTAAAAAAATTAGCTGGGTATGGTGGCACACACTTGTAATCCCAGCTACTTGGGAGGCTGAGGCAGGAGAATCACTTGAACCTGGGAGACAGAGGTTGCAGTGAGCCAAGAGTGCGCCACTACACTCCAGCCTGGATGACAGAGCAAGACTCTGTCTCAAAAAAAAAAAAAAAAACTACATCTGTCAGAAAATGAATTCTAGGAGTATCTGAACCCCAAAGCTATTGGAGGTAGCAAAAAGGTGAGAAATAATTATTGTGCAAGTATTCAAGTAACTATGCCTGTCCCCAGTGTATCATAACCTAAAAGTACCATTATCTACCTGCCAATTTTAAAGAGCTGGAGACACTGAACACACAATGTGCAAATAAAATAGCTGCAAAGCACCTGGTACTTTCTGAACAGATAGGCAATGGTATGAAAGTTGGCTTCACTACTCTTTTATTCTCATTCCTTCCTGTATCTACTAGCCATTTCCAGACGCAAATGTTAACATCTTGAACAAGAAGACTACCTGGCCTTTCACTCTATAGCAAAGTGTATCTCCTTGCTACTCTAGATTTAGATTTTCTAGATTTATTCTAGATTTTCTAGAGTAGAAATTCTAGAAATTTTCTAGATTTCTACTCTAGAAAATCTAGAAAATCTCTAGCCACGTCAAGAGTTAAATGCCCAAATAAATTAAACGAGAACTACTGTGAGACTAAGAAGAGAAAAAAATCTATTACCAGTTCAGTAGAAAAGTGGTTACCTCTAAATTCATTCATAGTGGGTTGGGAGGTGGGAGGAAAGAACAGAAAAGAGCTTCTGATATCTACATGGTAAAGTAGAGAACTAAACAAGGGTTCTCGCAGCTCACTCTGAGAAGAAAACCCAAGGGATTCCTCTCTTAATTCTTCCACTCAGATAGAGGAAGACACAACAAATTGGCCTGAGTAAAGAAACAGCTGAAATTCTGACAGACTAAACAGTGTGAGATGAGAAAGAGATGGTATATGATTTTGGTGTTATTTAATGATGTATATACACGTTTCGTTTTTTCATTTTTCATATTTTTGTATAGCATTCCTTACCTTAGGAGATGTAAACTCTAGAGGGGTAACTAAAAGGTAACTTCAAGTCAATTCTCAGCTTAACATCCTGAAATTAAGTCCTAAATGTTCCATATCTGAGAACTTGGATGTATCCCCAAGTAAAGAATAAAGAGTACAAGGAGGCATTCTAGACTAAAACACGTTGAGGAAATGAAATGGTTTCTCCAAGTCAAATACTCCAATTTCACACTTGGAAATAATAACAATGTCATTAAAAGACAAGGATGAAGAAATCACTGTTCTAGCTGTTGATATAAATAAAGCTAGACATCATGACTTTTACAAAATCAGATGATTCTCTAGAAGGAAACAGGACTTGGTAAAAGTCGCCTTAGAGCTTTCATTATATGGTGGCACTGGGGTGTTAACCTTTAAAATGAGCATTTTTCAAAAACTGTATGGTTTCAAAGGAGGCTAATTCTATAGTATGGTAGGGATGCAGACATGAAGGGACATGATTTGGGGTTCTGATGTAAGATTCATGGACTGTAAACTAAAATTTCTGACTTTCAAATGCTGAAGAACCATCCGAAGAACCAAGGAAGGTCAATACTGTTTTTGCTCACAGGGTACATTTAAGAGAGATGAAATCCCCACAAGCATCTATTTCAAAGATTACATCAAATGTCATTGATGGGCCAGAATAATGTAACAAAATATTACTGAACTATATATTTCACCTCCATTCCATCACGTGATCCTCACAAACCATTGGAGTAAGCTTAATTCCATCTTATAGACAAGTAAAGTAACGCCCAGAAGCAGCTACATGATGTGACTGAGTTCCCAAAAAGCTGCTGTACTGAAACAATTTGTTCTTCATGGAATGGGATAAATACTTGTCTCCACTGAGTCCATTTACAGAGAATATGTCAATGATGTGTTTGCCTTAATACTTACAGTTCAGACTTGTGTCTTAAAAAATATATCTTAAAATTACCAGTGATACTGGCTAGTACCTTCAAAAGCAATGGTAGTATACATTGTTGAGATTAGAACAAAGATCTGGTTTCAAATTCTGGCTTATTCATTTAGTAGAAATACCAAATTGGAGCTTGTGGCCATCTGAACTTAAAACAGCGTAAGAAGCCAATTATGCCTATAATTTGCTTTGCCACAAAAGGGGGCTCAAAGGAAACAACACCATCAGCTTCAATTTTCAACTTTACATAAATCAGTTCTTCGTTTAACTTCCTCTTAGCCTTTTCCTCTTAACCCCTCGATGGCATCACGCCGTGGTCCCCTTTCATCCGACAGACAGAATCTGAGAAGCATGGAGTCGGAGGATGATTTTTACACCTCATGTACATTCTCCAGATGTAGAAACTAATGCAAGAAACTGAAAAAAGGTCAGGGTATACAACGAAGTGAAGATAAAGAATTATCACAATTATATCTATCATATATATTCATTTTTTTTTTTACCTACAGAAACTCAAAAGTGAGCAAAATGCAAAATAGATCATCTGTGTTTTATTCTCAAAATTAATAAAAACTGGAGAAAAAAATGAAATGGTGACTAGGTGAGCAAGTGCAACTGAACTGACGTTAAGGTGTTAAAACGTGAGTCAATGTTTCCTTGGGTTAAGCAAATTTAAGAGAGTTCAGCGGGCCACAAAGACTCACTGATGCGAAGGCACCCAAATTCTGTCATACATGCGAACTTCAGGCATTACGGCCTCTTTACATAAGGGAAAATTACTTAAACTGAGTATTAAAAATACCAAAAGGTAAAATGGATGTTTAAAGTGCTGTTTACTCCTAGAATTAAATGTCCTCTAATATTTAACTCCAGCTTAGGCATTCAGCAAAACAACACTCGGAAATATTTTTTATTTAATCAGGTATATAAATATCATGTAAAGGAAATATTACTTTGATGTGCCATGTGCTACACTAAGAACTATTTTTACATAATCACATTCAACCAATGGCATTTGATAAACTATAATATTTTCAGCTCCTACAATGAGGTAAGAGCTTTTTCATCCCCATCAGCAGATGAGAAAACTGAGGCTTAAAATATTAAGTAACTCCCCCAAGGTCACAGAGTTCCTAAGTAGCTAAACCAGAATTTGAAACTAGATCTTTTTTCCCAACTTGGGTAATTACTTAACAACTATACTATCACACTTTAGAACGTATCAGCTAATACGCCTGGTGTAAGGTTTCCTGGCTCATGTTGATACTGGAAAGTAATGCAACTTGAAAAAACAACTCTGTTTTAAGAAGCTGTTTTGAAATTAAGAACATCTTTTGAGCTGGTAACACGAAGACATTATTTTTCACGTTACATTAATAATTGTTACCCTATGAACGCTATGCACAAATGCTTCCTTGATACTGAAGATCACATTTTCCTCAGAATTTCCACAGTTTTTGTCTATCAGAATATAAAGCAAAACATTAGATTATTGTGAACATCTAAATTCTTTCATCCCCCAGACATCTAAATTTATGAGATGAAGCCACACTGGTCCTGTGTTTTTTGTTTGTTTGTTTGTTTTTTAACAGAATTTTGTGGAGAAATAACTCAAGGATCCCTTTCCAAATCGTATTCAAAAAGGAAATCAATAAAGGCCAAGAAAAAAAAAAGATTTGAGATTTAACATCAGATGGACCAACACAAAGGCAGGCAAAAAGTGGGTGGATAAAGAGACTCTTTTCTGGGTCACTAGCTTCTCTTGTTCCTTTTGCCAGGGGAGGGGAAATACTAATATCAGTAACTGAGAGAACAACACATAAATACCTAAGAAGGTACCGCTTGGGAGGTAGATTAGTAACATACAGTATCATATACTATGATACAGTAGAGTCTGCTCTTATCCATGGTTTTGCTTTCCAGGGTCTCAGCTACCCACAGACAACCAGGGTCTGAAAATATTAAACGGAAAATTCCATAAATTTTCAATTGTCCACCATTCTGAGAAGCGTGAGGATATTTCTCCCTGTTCCGCTCTGTGCTGCCTGCATGAGTCATTGCTTTGTCCAGGGTCTCCATACTGTCTACACTGACTGCCCACTAGTCACTTAGTAGCCATATTGGTTATCAGATCAACTGTGATTATATCCCAGAGCTTGTGTTCAAGGTACCCTCATTTTACCTAATAATGGCCTCAAAGTCGAAGAGTAGTGATGCTGGCATATTGTTAGAATTGTGGCCGGGCGTGGTGGCTCAAGCCTGTAATCCCAGCACTTTGGGAGGCCAAGACGGGTGGATCACTAGGTCAGGAGATCGAGACCATCCTGGCTAACACTGTGAAACCCCGTCTCTACTAAAAAATACAAAAAAAAACTAGCCGGGCGTGTTGGCGGGCGCCTGTAGTCCCAGCTACTCTGGAGGCTGAGGCAGGAGAATGGCATGAACCCGGGAGGCGGAGCTTGCAGTGAGCTGAGATCCGGCCACTGCACTTCAGCCTGGGCGACAGAGCCAGACTTCGTCTCAAAATAAATAAATAAATAAATAAATGTTTTATTTTAAATAAATTAAATATAATTGTTTTATTGTTTACAAATATAACTGTTATATTGTTTAATTTTATTATTAGTTATTATTAATTTATTTCTGTACCTGTTATAAATTAAATATTATATGTATGTATCTACGTATAGAAGAAAACATAGCCCCTACAGGGTTTAGTACTATCTGCAGTTTCAGGCATTCACTGGGGGTCTTGGAATGTATCCCCCATGAATAAGGGGGAACTATTTACTATATGATACTATCAGAAAAAGGAAAGAGAGTCATGGATAAATTGGCAAAATATTTAAGTTTTGGCTAACTTCTGGTCTCAGAACTTCTTCCTTTCTTTCTTCAGATATTTACTCCTTTGTAAAAATCAGTCATTCTTTCAGTCCTTCTTCCCTCTGCCCTCATCACTGATCTTGGCGGTTTTTAGTTAATGTTGAAAACTCTTGCTTTCACTGCCTCTCATTTCACTAATGCTCTATTTGCATCTATTTTTTCATGTTATCTGTGTGATGGCTGGGAGAACAACTGGGTAGAACAAGCAGACAATGGCAATATTTCCTAAGGCTCCAGACTTGAACCTCTAAGATTCAGGTTGGACAGACATAGTAACAAATTACACTGGATCGCATATTTAGGAAGTTGTTCTCTTTCCAAGTCCACTTAAACACTTCAAATTATGTCAAAGACAAAGTCTCATTTGGGTCCTGGTCTAATGCCTAATACATGTTAAAGTCCATTTTTAACAAAGCAAGAACCTCTCCAGCTCAGTTATTTTAGGTAGAAGTAGGCAACTGTAGACAGCAAGAATTTTATGCCAGGGTCAGCAAATTATAGTCCATGGGCCAAATCCAGCCTGCTGATAATCTCTATACAGCCCATGAGCTAAGAATGAATTTTATGTTTTTAAATTGTTGAGGGAAATAATCTAACGAAGAGGCAATATTTCATGACATAAAAAAAAAATTACATGAAAATCAAATTGCTGTGTCCATAAACGGAGTTTTGTTGGGACACCACCATTCCCACTCATCTATGTATTTCTTCTTGCTGATCTGGGGCAATGTAGTGGAATTGAGTGGTTGCAACAAAGACCAGGTGGCCTGTGAAGCCAAAAATATTTACTACCTGGCCTTTACAAAAACAGTTTTCCCACTCCTATTTACACCATTGTTCTGGCTTCATAATATTTATTTTAGGTAACCATCTAGCTGCGGCAACTGATACTATTTCTTTTAAGGAAATAAGGCTTTCTTTTAAAGCCTTCTTCTAGATAGACTAATTTATATTCTAACAAGTGAGGGGATTGCAGGGGATATAGAAGCAAGTAGAGTATAGGTGGTTTTTAGATCAACATCGTGGAAAATACAAGCAAAATCTCCAAGAATGCCTGAGCATGGCAAAGTCTAAAGAATAATAAACCAAGAAGATGGGGCGGACAGGCAGGGAGGAGCTGGGATATAAAACTGAAGACTATGTAAATAAGACATCCAGATGTAGCAATCTGTCTTCCAAGGTCAGAGTGGAGTCAGAAATGTGGACCCCTAGTGGACAGAGGTCAGGGAGACTACCCAAGAGCATCAGGTTGGCCAGCCTCATCATGGTGAGCCACAGGTTCTAATTTTACATCCACAATACCCTGACACACTGGCCAAGAATTCCTAGTCTGGCAACTGGGAAGGCAGTAGATCCAAAACAACCAATGTTGTGTAAGTCAGGTAAAACAACAGCGAAGGCCAAGAGGCTCAGCATGAGCCTAGGCCAAAGGCTTCCCAGAAAATATGGCTTGGCAGGGTATTGTATCCAGTATAGTTTAAGAAGGTTCCCTTTGCTTTCTTTTCACTCTGATGGAAATGTTGTTTCTAAAATGCATTGAGCACGAAGCATTTCCGGCAACTTAGAATAAGTTCACATTACCATCGACAACACTTTCCACTCTTCAATGTTTGATATGCACAATGTTTACTTTTTAACAATGAAGTTTCCTCCGCAGTTTGACTAAACTCTTTTTAGACATTTTTTTTTTCTTTTTTGCAAAACAATCTTATGGTATTGTGTTTGCCTCTCATTACTCTTACTGAATATGCATCTCTTCTGTGGCCTTTCAACCAAACAATTTTCCCCCAAGACAGAATTGTTTTTTGCTGGTTCCACTAACAACAATTTCTGTTGTTGAGTCATAGACGCTATTGTAGTGGTGTTAAAATGCATCATATTTTTCTTTCCATATGATTAATGTTTTTAAAACATGCTAGTAAAACTTAAAACTTGCCATATCTGGAAAAAAAAGGGACTTGAAACATTGAATTTAAAATTTTGGAAATAAGACTAGTACAAATGAATGTCCTTTTTTCCTTTATCCACATCTGCACAACATTTGACCTGGTCATCCCTTCTTGCCATCTTAGGTAAATTACAATTAGTTTTATCTGCTATTGACTCAGAAATCTGAGACATGAGGTTCTCTTTTTTTTTTTTTTTTTTTTTTTTTTGGAGACAGGGTCTTACTATGTCACCCAGGCTGGAGTGCAGTAGCACGATCACAGCTCACTGCAGCCTCAACCTCCTTGGGCTCAAGTGAGCCTCCTACCTCAGCCTCCCAAATATCTGGGACTACAGGGACACACCACCACTCCCAGCTAATTTTTCTATTTTTTTTTTGTAGAGACAGGGTCCCTCTATGTTGCCCAGGCTGGTCTCAAACTCCTGGGCTCAAGCAATCCACCCACCTCAGTTTCCCAAAGTGCGGGGATTATAAGCATGAGCTATCATGCCCAGCCCTCTTTTGTTTTTAACCACAAAGAACCCCTTTTAGTAAATTCTAAGCACTCCTACCAACTTAGATGCTAAGTTTCAGAAGATTCTACCAACATTTATTTGCTAAGTATTAATTCATAGGAAACATCTACCAAATTGCCAGTCAGAGCTCACAGACTAAAATGTTTATGACCAAAAGCCAAGGAAATTGACATTTGATTAACCTAAAAGTCTTATGCAAATAACTGAATTAACATTAGCCTTTAAAAATATGAAAACAGGCCCAGCTCACACCTGTAAATGCAATAATACTTCAGGAGGCCTAGGCAGGCGAGTCGCTTGAGTTCAAGGCTTCAAGACCAGCCTGAGCAACACGGCGAGACCTCGTCTCTACAAAAAATCCAAAATATTTTGGCTGGGCATGGTGGTGCATGCCTATAGTCCCAGCTACTTGGGAAGCTGAGGTGGGAGAATTGCTTGAGCCCAGGAGGTGGAGGCAGCATTGAGCCATGATGGCGCCCCTGCACTCCCAACACAGGCGACAGAGACCTGTCTCCAAAAGAAGGAAAAATGAGGGGGAAGAAAAAACAGATCAATGAAATAACCATTTAAGGCTGTGTCCCTAACATCTTTTTCTCTAAACCACTTCCAAACGGGACCAACTGACAAATGGGAAGTCATGGGATTTTGCAGAAGTTGATTCCACCCCAGCTCCAGTGGCGGAAACACATAGCCTAAAACATGCCAGCTAATATATTCCATCTCCCTGGCCACAGGGAGGGTGGTATGTGGCAGAAACAAGTCCAACTAGAGTTTCAATAACTTTTCTGAAAATCTTAAGAAAATATTCCCTTTCCCACTCTCCTGCTTCACATGTTCAAGGAAATCTACAGCTTGACAGTTGCTAGGAATCATCTTAAGACTGCAAATAGGGCCACCCTGAAGATAAGCCAACACGAGGAAAAGCAGAGCAGAGGGAGAGATGGATCAAGTGTCTCCTGCAGCCTACCTACTAAGGACTTGCCAGTTACACTCTTTAAGCCTGCCTTTACTGGACTTTCTGTTGAGTACAACCAAACTCATCCTAACTTAAATACTGAAAAACACCAGGACAACATCTTCTAATCCTTTGATGGCATCTCCTGGGATTTGGGGATCCCAGGCCTTGGAAGCCACTGCTCTGATGAGAAATACATCTTATACATTTAGGTGTGGGTATGAGAACTTGAAAAATACCAATAAGGGTGCACTTCAAGCTTAGATGATGTTTTTCAGAGTTTTTGTAACCCCAAGTCAGGAACATCACTGTGAAAGCTGTGAAAGATAACACCATCAGGAAACTGCCTGATGTTCCTCATCTAATTATGAGATACCCATGCTGGCTGACATTATTATGGTAAACTGACATGAGAGGATGGGCCAGCTCCAGGTGGTCCTTGAACAGCAAATACTTTCTGCTAGCTCTGCATCAAACAGCACCACTTTACCCTTTCATTGGCATCCTTAATTTCTAGGGGAATGGGAAGAATTCATTATCAGAGAAGACTCGATTAAAGAATGGGATATAAAGTGTTAAACTTTACACAGAAGACTGGATAACCAATGATACAAATAAAATGCTGTGAGGCTGGTATTTTGGTTTTTGGCCTAGTATTTAGGGCAGACATTGTTGGTCTAGTATCAGAAAATAAGTATCAATGAGAAAATGTTAGTATTTAGGGCATGCACTTAGAATCAATCTATTTGATTAAAGGGAAATAAATGAAAAGAATAGAGAGTGGTAGGTCCAGTCAAAATAGGTAAAACCCTAGTATGTCTTTTTCCATGCAAAGTAGCTTCAGTTTTTGCTACACTTATGGGAGAGAGAGTGGAGGGAGAAAAGGCAGGGGTGTCTGTGCACGTGTACTTAACTGAAAAGATCATCATTTTACTAGTCAGCTCATCCTTGACACATCGCTTGAAACATGGAAGACAAGGCCCCCCTTGAATCTGGTTTGGAAGGAAATGGTGAGACAGAAAGAGAAAACTAAATTGCTGTTTTTAAGAAACATGAGTTGGTAACAGAAACCAGAAGAATGAGAGGTGAAAAGACAGATAAAAGAGGGTAGGTCAGGCAATTTGGAGGTCATGATGTATAGAGAAAGCGCTTCAGGGATAACTACGTATGTGCAAACATACAAGGCTGGCCGGGCACAGTGGCTCACGCCTGTAATCCCAGCACTTTAGGAGGCTGAGATGGGCGGATCACCTGAGGCAGGAGTCCCAGACCAGCCTGGCCAACATGGTGTAAGCCTGTCTCTATTAAAACTACAAAAAAATTAGCCAGGCATGGTGGTGTAAGCCTGTAGTCCCAGCTATGTGGCAGGCTGAGGTAGGAGAATAACTTGAACCACCAGAGGTAGAGGTTGCAGTGAGCTGAGATCGCCCACTGCAATCTGGGCAACAGAGTGGGACTCCGTCTCAGAAAGAAAAAAAAAAAAAACCAGGCTGTTAAACACCCTTCCAAATTTCTCTGATGCAAACTTCCTCCAATTCCCTAAACTTCCATGGTCTGTGTGAGCTGTGCAGAAGGAAATTGTGGAAAGAAGCTAATTTCTAACTCTGAGAGGAGAGAGAAAGTCAATTGAAAGAAGGAATATCAAGAGTTCTCTAACAAAAATCAACCATGAAAACAAAGCCTCCAGAAATGCTTGTTGGAATTCCCACAGGGTATAAGACAAAAGTTCAAGCCAATTTTATTAGAATCTCAAAAGTCAAAGTGACCTCAGTTGATAAATGACTTAAAGCATTATGACAAAGCTCTCAGTAATGTGGCCAATAGGAGACTCTCAGAAGAAACATGAACGATATTCTGAGTTGTCACTGGTATGAGGACCTGCAGCATTTTATCACATACATTTTCCTAAAACAATGATCACCAACTGTAAAGGGTTCAGGTGAATTTCACGTCACTGGCAGTCTGAGTGATGGAGTGGGTGGCACTAAAGCTTTTTCATTTTAAAGTGTTCCAAATACTCTAACCACTTAGGAAATGGCCATGTAAGGAATTAAGAAGTAGAAGCTTAAGGCTACTAGCATGGGAAGGCAATTTTTGTCAGGGTGACACATTTTCTAAACCTTAAAAGGAAATCACTTAGTGGTATCTTGAAAGAAAAAGAAACAGGGACTCTCTCAGCTCTTCAGTCAACAACACAAAACAGACTTGAGCAATAATACAGCATTTCTTTGGCTGTAGGAAAAACAAAAACAGAACACAACACAACATCAGTGACCCTGAAGTGTGTGCTGTTAACCTTCTCAGTAATTAAGAAGGGGCACGGGAAAGGGAAGTAAAAAAAAAAAAATATATATATATATATATATATATATATAAACTGCAATCCTTCATTGGCAAAAGCAATGCTTCTCATATGCATTTCAGCAGATGAATGGATTTGCAAAGGAGAGACATACCAACCCAAATGAAAAGTTAACACATTTACTGACCACACTTTCAGCCCTTATTTCACAATATAATGGTAATCTTGCTGAATTCTTTAAAACTGTATTATAAATCACCTAACATTTACTAGAGCATTTAAAGTTGCCAGGCTTCTGTGGAGGAATGCATTTTGAGGGGTATAAAATTCTGCGTGTTGGCCTGAACCACACATACACACAAAGTAAACCCCATCTTCCCTCTACTGCTCTCAAACTGCAGCAGCATGGAGCAGAACCTGCCCCAATCAGTTGCTCTCAGGAGAGACTGACGCCTATCCTACCCTTTCTCTCCCCACTTGCTGAGGTGGGAAAGGCTCCCAAGAATACATATGTGAGCATAAGAGAACAGCGCATGCTCATGAATAAGATACATATACAAACACACACAGTAATACATATGAATGTATATAGGAATACATATATAAATATGTACATGAATATGTATACAAACATGAATATGTATAGGTATGTGTCTGAAGCATGGCCTACAAATCTGTCATCTCCAATGTGCAGAAAGATTTTTCTTTATCTCCTAAGACAGATTTATATCATGGTCTCCTTCTCCAGCCACTGTCTTTTCCCCGCACCTCTCTAAATGTACCAGTCTCGCTCTTTCTACTGGCTTCTGTGGCTTCAGATCCACATCTCCAGCTCTGTCTTCCTAACCTCTAGTTCAATGGGTATTTCATCACCTTCCAAAAGACTCTGCCTGCACCTCAAGCCACATCCAAACCTCAGCTCATCCCTTCCCAGCCTGTCCTCTCTCCTCTTCCGTTAGCAAGGGCTAAGAATACCAACCCCATTCTCCCAATCATCTGTCTTTCACACCAAGTCCCGCCCAAAATGTTAAGGATTTGGGGACCTCTCCATCACCGCCTTTCCAATCTCATCAAACACTCAACTGCAGAGTGTAGTTGCTGCTCTTCACAACATCAAATTTCCTTCTATCTGGGCTCCTCACTTTATTGCTTTAAAATATGACAGATGAATTATCCCAGAGCACAGTTCTGACCAGTGACTCCTCTGCTCAAAAATCCCTGGTTGTGCCCACTGGCAATAGTCAGTCCTCAAAAGGCTGATTCTTAAGCCGCAGAGTCTAATATGAAATCTTGGCTCCATCTGACCATTGTGTGCCCAGGGTAAGATCACACGACTTTTCCAAGACTCAGTCTTCTCATCTCTATTAACTACGGATAATAATAGAATCACTGGCCTGTGCGGTGGCTCATGCCTGCAATCCCATTACTTTGGGAGGCCGAGGCAGGCGGATCACGACATCAAGAGATCAAGACCATCCTGACCACTATGGTGAAACCCCGTCTCTACTAAAAATATAAACAAATTAGCTGGGCATGGTGGGTGCGTGCCTGTAGTCCCAGCTACTCAGGAGGCTAAGGCAAGAGAATCGCTTGCACCCAGGAGGTGGAAGTGGCAGTGAGCCAAGATGGCGCCACTGAACTACAGCCTGGTGACAAAGTGAGATTCCATCTCAAAAAAAAAAAAAAAAAAAAGAATCACCTTCCTTGGAAGCGTATTAGCAGTAAAATAATACAAAGAATTTTCAACCACTAAGCTTGATGCCTTGCCCACAGCAAATGTTATCTGCCATTAGTATTTAATATTAATATTAATTAATGTTAATGAATTCTTTACTTTTTAACCCTGAATTTGAGGTTCTCCATGATCTTACATCAGCTACCTTTCCAACGTATTAATATTTTCTCTTTTTTCCTCTATGAGCTCTATGAGCTCTGTGTACCAACCAAAGGAATTGTGTGTTGTTCTGAGTACCGAGATTTTGAGACTTTGTTGCTTATTCACCAAACTGCCATGAACCAGAAATCCCCTAACCCAAATCTCTAACATTTATATTTTCAGCAAGCTCTAGCTTAAATTCTTCATGAGGGTAACAAAATGTTTTATTTCTTTTGACACTTTATTCCTAAGGACAGAATTTAAGTATGAATTTTTGTTTTTTCAAAGTTGCCTACATAAACATCAGAATAGGGCAGGAGGTACCAGAATCACATGCTGGTCTCATGCACACAATGGGGCAGAGTGCATCTCTCAGAACACCAAAGTCTAAAACTGGGTTAATAACTTTATCACCTTGAAGTCTTCCACCATTAGTTAGTAAACATATCGCCTTTTCTTGGTTAACTCATATTGTATTGCTATAATTGGAATAATTAATGATTTTATAGCTAAGACATCTAACATTGTATTTTTCCTTTTCTCATTATAGTAAGGATTTTAGATGTTTTAATGAGCCATCATAACAAGTTTTAGCTATCAGTGAAACCACTTCATACCTAAATGACTTAATATGGTCTGTAATCTGTCTCTTTGAATTCGTATCTTTTCCATAAAAATGTATCTTCTTGCTGTGCAGTATCAACGAATGTATAACAATTCTTAAAAGCGATATATGCATGTGTGATGATTGCACATTATAAACTCAATAACCACACCCATGTGTCATCTTCAAATGGTATTTATTAAGGAAGGACCCATGTGTTCATGTGGCATGACAGAAACAAAGTCGTTCTTCAATCCAGCTCCTATTTATTTCAATGTCTAATGCTCTTAAGAGAATGGGTGGTTCTCTGTTGTTGAAAAAAAGTTTGTAACTGTCAAAACAAGAAACTGACTTGGTTACAGTCAGATGCTTGTGATGCCAATACCAAACCAATACCAGAACATATAATAAAAAGAAAAGTTCTGTCAATGTTTCCCGAAAGTCTGTTTCTATGCATTACCCATATATCCAGCCAATTCAAAAGGGATGAAAAGTAAAAATTCTCTGCTGTAATACAGCCAATGCAGCCAGTGGATTTCCTTTTCTAACTTTATTTTTTTTAATGTCCTGTAGACTCATCGTAAATCATTTCCAATCTAATTCTCTGGCTTCCCAATTTTAACTGTCGGCCTTATTTAAAGAATGGCCTCTATATTTAACAGATTCCATATCCATTCTGAGAGCTAGTAAGCTAAAAAAGATGTTCTAAATGCATCATTCAACTGCGTGACTTTTTAAGCAGCTTAAATGTTAAACGGCCCAATTGTCTTACCTAGCAGTGATTTGAAAACTATATAGATGGCTTTCTACTAATGAAGAAAATTATAGTTTAGCGCACATTCCGAAGCTCGCCCTTCTAAATTTCAGGTGAAACGTTTTTTATAGCCATGTATTCTCTAAATACACCCGAACAAGCATTACTTCATCAACAACAGAAAACATAAGAATTCAAAATTAACATAAGTACAAATTTTCCTTTTATCTGAAGATACACATTGTAACACCGGTTATTATTATTTCTTTTAACCTGTTGACTATTAGGGCTTTTATTAAAATGAAAACTTAAATGAAGTTTCCTAAAGCACAAGGTAACAGTTGCTTTCAAGGGTGCTCAAGGGAGAAAAAAGGAAGAAGAAAAAAATGTAGTGACAGTTACAACAAATTAACAACATATAATAAAAATGCCATAAACATGCGGCATACATAATAAATCTAATCAAGTCTACAAGGCGGGCAGATAAAAATGATTAACTGCCACTATCCTTGAAAAGAAAAGAAAAATTTTGTCCCTAGCTATTCATCACAGCTAATGTTCTGACCCTAAATCTAACGTGTAGAGCGAATGGTCTTTACAGTAACACACTGTACCAACTAGAATGGCCTTTTCACTTCCTATTTTATTTTCTGAGAAATCAAGATAACAAAGATGTCAGAGCTACTTTTTAACTAAAGGTGTGGCTTTGGGGGGATGTTAGTAAAGGTTCTCAGAATCTTTATCTCTATTATTAGAAATTTTTAAATAACCAAAAAAAAATTAAGTATTTGTGTATTGATAGGACAAAAATATTACCTATCTTGAGGCAACATTCCATCACTTTTTATTGGCTGACTGCATTCATTTCCTGATTCCGACATGGTGCAAATTCAGTGAGGCCTCCAGTCAATTCGGACTCCACAGGCTAAATCTGTAAGGGGCGGGTTATAAATTTCACCCAAAGGAAATGTAGGAAAACTGAGGCTTTCCTACAAGGGAGGTTCTGTGGCTCACAAAGGCCTGCATCACTTTCATGAGCACCACATGGGTTCCTCTTGGCATAGGATCATCTTGACAGGTAGCAGGTTTATGACTGCTTTGCTTTTATAAGTGCTGTGGCAATAAGGGTTACCTGAAGTGAGGATGAACACAATGACAGGTACAAAACAAATATAATAAAATAAGTTAAATAAGGTGGAAAAGAACTGAAGTGGTTCAAATGAGCAAACTCCTACTTGCTCCTCAAAGAAAAAACAAAGAGCTTTCAGAAACATCTCCTCTGAGAGATGCAAGAGAATGTGAGTAAATTACAACAATTAAAAACCATTAAAGGTAGAATAATTGAGAATACCTGTTTAGGTAACAATGACTTTCTTGAATGCCTCATAACAGAGGGTCTATTTTTAATCATTCTTTTTGCAAAAACTTGCATAATTTAACAATAATTGTGGATTTTTAATTTTTATACATCCACAAGAACATGAAGTGAAAACCATAAATTATACTGACTCCAGCTGTTAAATGTTGGCATTTTGTCTTTAAAAAAAAAAAGTTCAAAAATCTGTTTCCTTAAACCAAGGAAATGTGGGAAAAGGCCATCCTGCCAGTGGAAACCTTCAGCAGCAGAAAGCTCGGGCTGCGGTTTCTTGCCGAGGCAGCAAACTCCACTGAAAGAGAAGTCGCTGCCAACTCAAATACTGTTTGCTTTCACACCCAAGAACAAACTGTGTGCATGGCGAAGGCATCGAAGGGCTCGGAGCAGCTGGAGCGGACTGCAGAAAGGTAACAGTAGTGTCAGAGCTACTGTAAACTGGTTCTCGCTTTTCTATCAGCAAGTTAGCATCCAGGAAAACAACGCGATGCCTTCACCTTGCATCCCAGCAGCCCTGAGTCAGGACCTACTGTAACTCAAAACCTCCTCTTTCCAAGTCAACAAGCCAAGGGACTTTTCAGAAAAAGAAAAAAGAAAAAACGACCCAGACAAAAGAAACACATACTTCAACAGTGGGATTCTAAGGGCCAAGAGGTTCAGGCTTGAAATGGAGTCACGAGGAATTTCCATATCTCAGTGCAACATGCAACCCACCTTCTCTGTAAGCAGGAAATGCAAAGGAAGTGTTCACTGCAACTTTGTAAACCAAAGGCAGAAAGCTCTGCCAAAGCAAATATCCTCACTGCAAGGCTTCTGCTTAAAAGGTCCTGCAAGTTACAGTTGTGCTTCATGGATGGGCGTCAGTAAGGATGTGTGTGTGTAGGGGGGGTTGGGGGGGGGCGGGCGCAGTCAAGAATTCTATAGGAAGAGAAAAACAATCCAAATCTCCAAAAAGCGAAAGGCTTATTCCGTGATGACATTCTGTTCCAGTTTCAAGTAAACAAAGGCCAACTTCTTGTAGACATGGCACCATTGAAGGCCCAAGTCAAAAAAGGTTAAATAAGAAAGATTTTAAAATTTCCTTTGTGCATGCTGCTTTGAAATAAATAGTTCAAATTCTTCTGCAGTGCTGTGTAGGCAGGAAGGGAACAGCCCCCCCATCTGAGACAAGCCTCACGTTATCAAAACCTGCCTCCCCATGCCTGGCCTGTTGCAAATCCAGAATCAAACACTGTTAATTATTTGCAGAAAAAATAATTTTTAAAGTAAAAACTCAAATTGTTTTTTCAAAAACTCCTACTCCATCTAAGTTCCCCCTCCCGCTGAACATCATTACTTCAAAGAGCTCGCAAAAATGTCATGGCCTCCAAACACGTATACGAAGGAAATGGTGAATGAATGGAAGATCTAAGTATTCTCCACTTGTAATAATAACATTTACCTAAAGCAAAAATATCACAGATTTCCAATTCTAGATTGGACCTTGTCAGGTTTCAAAATTAAGAGTCAACTTTATTGACTTCCTCCACTTTAAATTTAGAAACCTTTTTCTTACTGTCTTAACCACCCATGCCTACTTGCCCCCACTACAAAAAGTTTCATGGTTTAGACACAGGTTGAAAAATCTGCCTAACTATTTTAAATAAACAAAGACTGCCTTTCCTTCCAAATAAAAAGGAGTTTAAGAATTTGCCTCTCTGTTCCCCCAAGACACAATCATATAGCCAATTCGCCCACCTCCACCATGATTGATGTGATGTCTTTCCTTTCTTTCATCATTCCCTACCTTGTCTGGTCGCTGGTGAAAACCAGGAAGCCACAGACACACACTTTGGTCTTTTGCTTGTGCGGGCCTCAATTCTCCAATGCCAGGTTGCTGCCAATGTCCTTGCAGCCAATGGTAAACAGGCCACAAGGTTCAAGTTAACTGCAGAGCGTTACTACACTGAACATCTGGTCATGAATGAACGGATTGCCCACTAACTCTCAGCATTGGGCAGCTGATGAAAAATTCAACATTTTCCTTGTTGGCACAGTTGTTTTGGAGAATTCTCTAGAGCTTCCTGAATTATATTAAGAAAATTTCACTGCAGCAATCTATATCTGTGAGAACAGCTGGTGTTGAAAGGGATCTGCTGCTCTCTCTCTGTGCTGGGGGACTTCATGTTGGATCAGGACACTTTTACTACATTTGTCCTTGAAAACTTAGCCTTCGTTCAGGGGTGCAGGGTAAAGCAGGAAAGACAGCTCACGGATGCTGGATTCCACACAGACGAACATCTTAATTCAGAGTGAAAAATCTATTACTCAGTTAAGAAGGTATTAAGATCAAAACAGTTCATTAGAAATAGACCTGTCTCTGAATTTTCTTTAGCAAATGTATCTAATCAAAATTATTGTTGGGTTATGAAATCAGATTGGTCCTATCAGCATGGCACATTTCCTGAAGATTTTCAGTAGAAAATAATAGTCCTTTATAAAACTCAACTAGATGCAATGTGTCCAAACATTACTTTTTCACCACATAACTGATTTTAAACGCAGCAAAGTGTTTTATTAAACCTAAGGGTGACACAATTAGAGCAAACCCGATGTAATATGTTATATTATACTCAGCACTGGAAGAGGTCACAGTGACAGAGGTGTCTGAGGCTTAAGAAAAGAAATTCTCTAAAAATATAACGGTCGCGTTTAAAGGAATTAACTTGTTAATGGATATACGTGATATATTATTATTCTTTTTGTTTAAAAAAAAGGAAGTGGTAAACTTAAGTCAAGCTAAATTTAGGCTATTATCTATGCAGCATAAATTTCACTTCTGTGTATAAATGCTAACTTGCATATTTCTCCATGGTAACTAAACTATGATTAAAACAACAGTGAAACCAGCCTTTAAAGCCACCTGTTTAACTAGGAACAACCTAATTTACAAAAATACTTAAACTTTGGAAATTTCATGGGCATCTATACCGTGCTTTTCCCAGGAGAAAGCTCACTTTTCCATGAACATATAATTGCAATGCATTTGGCCGAGGTCGCAATCATTCTTTTTTTAACTAGTGTAATTTTGTTCACGTATTGTTCATGCTAACATAAGTGGTATTTAAGATTATAAAGAATAAGACTCTAATAACGCTTTCCAAGAAGGAAGTTATTTTACCGTTTGGAAGGGATTAATTTACCTAGAAAGTATCTTCACATTTTACAAAAAGAACAAATGAAAAAAGTGAGAAAATTCCAAACTGAAATGACTCTTTGAGATGGCAAGTCACATTCAAACTAATTTTTTTATTAAGATAGCCTGGTAATTTACTAATGAAGAAGTGGGCTATTTTATTGGTGAAATTAAAGAAATAATTATAATATGCCCAAGAATAGTAAAAATGTAGGTATAAGCAGTATTTTCTTATTTAATTATAAAACATAAAAGTAGATTTGAATGTGAATCATTTTGAAACCTTAGAACTGGGTTTACAATTTAAATACTGAAAACCCCATGAAGTTGAAGCATAATCATAATAGGTCAGGTTTGGTGTGAAAATCATGACTCATATTCATGACACATATTCAGAAATGCCTCATACTAAAACTTTATTATAATCAAAAATTGATCCTCAGTTTTTTTTTTTTTTTTTTGGTCTCCTGGTCTTTACATGATGTAATGTCTAAGACCACATTTCACACTGTTAAGTAATGATGACTATAGAAGACTCATAATAAAAAAAAAACTCATAAAATGTCACAATTTATAATTTTATGTATACTTGCCTCTCTAATATCACGTACATTTGCGCAATGGATGCTAATTAGATAACAATGGTATTACTATAATGTCTATAAAACCTGCCTTTAAAACCAAATTCTGTTAAAAATAGTCTTTTCAAGCTGACATAGCCCATTTCCAGGGTCATATTTAAAATAATTAGCACCATTGCTAGTAAATGTTCTAATAAAACTTGAAAATGATTTCTAAGCAAAATGCAAAATTCTCTAAAACTTAACAGGAAAGTCTTCCAGTAATCTGAGATAATCTTTTGAAGGGATGTCTATGAAATCAAAGAAGTTTTAACATTTTAAAGTTCAGATTCTCTAGGACCACTTACATGGCTCCTGAAAACTACTCTTGGAGAACCTGACCTGTGGACTCTCTTATCCCATCTGATTCTTTTTCATTTTTTAAATTTTTTTGTAGAGATGGGATCTTGCTGTGTTGCCCAGGCAATGGTGCTAATTATTTTAAATATGACCCTGGAAATGGGCTATGTCAGCTTGAAAAGACTATTTTTAACAGAATTTGGTTTTAAAGGCAGGTTTTATAGACATTATAGTAATACCACTGTTACTAATTAGCATCCATTGCATAAATGTACGTGATATTAGAAAGCCAAGTATACATAAAATTATAAATTATGACATTTTATGAGTTTTTTTTTATTATTATTATGAGTCTTCTATAGTCATCATTACTTAACAGTGTGAAATGTGGTCTTACACATTACATCATGTAAAGACCAGATCTTGAACTCCTGGGCTCAAGTGATCATGCAGCCTCAGCCTCCCAAGGTGATGGGGTTACAGGCATGAGCCACTGCACCCAGCCCCATATACTTCTTTGACACATACAAATGTCCGCGGAGCAGAGCAAGAGTTTCTGAGAAGCAGATGGAAACAAATGCCTACACACCTGCATCAACAATGTCCACTAAAGAGCCCCAATTTCCAGGAGAGTCACCAGCTCCCCAAGAGCAGAATGTAAATTGTTCATATGCACCAGCCCAACTCCAAGGCAATCCAGCAGTTATTTTTAGAAGTCCAGGATTTTTGTTTTCTCAGAACAATGATGAGTCTTCTTGAGAGACAGGTTTTTAAAACCAACAGTCAACTCTCCTTTTTAAGCCTTCCCATATTTCAAGTCGAGTTCAGCTATGGGACAAAAAATCTAGAAGAAAGAATTCCATAGGCAGTGGTCATTTGTTCTTTAATACATCCCAGACCTTAGAAGAAAAGGTCAAACAGGTTATCCGTGAGTGTGAAGCAATGCCTAGGAACCAATGAGGGAAGCAGGTAACTATACCCACCATGAATTTGTCTGCTAGGTTTCTCCCAATATGATATAAAGCCTCTTCAATGGATCAAAGATACATTTTTATAATTTTAAAAATAGACATTTTGATAGATAAGGTGATCAAATTGAAGGATCATCAATAATAGCAACTTTGTATTTTGTATATGACTTTGCATTTGTCAGGTAGCTGCCATTTCATCATTATACCAACCCTTGTGTCAAAGGTACTGTCAGTCTCACAGATGGATGACTGTGGAAAAACTAAATGGCTTGTCCCAAAACTGCTGGGATTTGTTTGGGGACTCCAATTCCAGTGCTCCTTTCACTATTATGGCTCTTAACTAAAGAACTGAACTGGAGGCTGGGCGCGGTGGCTCACGCCTGTAATCCCAGCACTTCTGGAGGCCAAGGCAGGCGGCTCACCTGAGGTCAGGATTTCGAGACCAGGCTGACCAACACGGAGAAACCCTGTCTCTACAAAAAATACAGAATTAACCAGGTGTGGTGGCGCATGCCTGTAATCCCAGCTACTTGGGAGGCTGAGGCAGGAGAATTGCTTGAACCCAGGAGGTGGAGGTTGCGGTGAGCCAAGATCATGCAATTGCACTCCAGTCTGGGCAACAAGAGTGAAACTCCGTCACAAAAAAAAAAAAAAAAAAAAATTGAACTGGATAATCCAGACAAAACCATCTACTTCCCCCTAGTTAATATCTGGAGACTGTTTCACTGATTCTATTATTTGGCTCGTGGCTGAACAGATTCCTAGTTCCCCTTTAGCATTAAAATAACAGGTAGAAAAACAAAGCTCGGTATCTTATGACCCTGGTTTCCCAAGTCTGTAAGATCAGGCCCCAACTAATTCTGCTGCCTTGAGTCTTTCTGCTCTCCATCTTGTACGCCTTTTTTCTGTTCCTCAAACCCACCCAGTTCGTGATATCCCAGGGTCTGAACACTAGTTGTTCCCTACGTCTGGAGTGCTTTTCTTCCAAGCTGCTCCTGGCTGCCTCCCTCTTGCCATTCAGACCTCAGCTCTAAAGTCACCTCCTCTAAGAAGCCTTACCTGGCTACCTCATCTACACTGGCCCAGGGGTACTCCTTATTCCATCATTCTGTTTTATTTCTCTGCACAGCACTTTCCTCTGATACTGTTCTTTGTTGTTTGTTTAGTATCTGTACCCTACTAGAATACCGGCAACACAACAGCAAGGTTCTTGGCAGTCTTGTTAACAGTTATACTCCCAGTACTTACAACACTGCCTGGCACACAAAAAGTCTTCAATAAGTAATTGCTAAATGAATGAATGAATCATATCCCACATCGTATCAGTCTCCAATAATGTATCCTCCCTCTTCGTAATGTAGAGCCCTTTGATATGGTCAATGTTGTGCAAATTTCCTGTAATGAATGGGGGAGGTTGGTTATGAATGACGTAGCTATATTAAAATGTATTATAAATGCCCTGCAGATAAAAAAGACTGGTTTCTTTAATGATGTATCGAGTAAGAGGCATCTTTGCACCCACTGGGAAACATAGATGGGTTACAAAAATGCAGAGTTTAGTTACACAAATCCTTTCTATATTAATCAACCATCTAACATAAAAGAGAAGGCTTAAAGAAGAGCAGCTAGGGCCTCATTCAGGAGAAGGGATAGGGCAAAGCTGAGTCAAGTCTTAGAGTGCAGTCTATCTTGAACTCTGCCACCAGACTACACAGAACCTTGAGTGCTGGAACAGTAGAGCATCAAAGCAGGGGCAAGAATCCTGAAACTTTTGGAGCTGTCACAAAGAGCACGAAGCTCAGTAAGTGTCAGGTGCAACCAGGAATATGGTGCCCGATGATTGCAACCATACCTAGCAGAAATGGATTGCTCAGCTCTAACACATGCACCTGGGATGTTAGTTCAATCAACTCAAGTCTAGGAAGCAGACACAGTATTATCATCTCCATTTGGTAAATGAGGAAACTGGGCTTGGAAAGTTTAAGTAACTGACCCAGTTGCAGAGCCAGGATTTGACCCAGGAAGTCTGAGTCAAAGCCAAGCTCTTCACCCACAGGCTTGTGTCCTGTGAGGACAAGCTTCCTACCAAGCACTAAATAAAGACTCCTAAAGGAGCCACGGTCAGCTAAGATCAGGCCTAAAGCAACCTACCTGCAAGTAACACAAATTTCAGTGAAGACTAACTACACAATGTATGGGGCCCATGGCACAATGAACAGTTGGGACCCCTTGTCCAAAGATTTAAAAAATGTTTAAGAAGACAGCAACAGCAGAGCCTTAAACCGAGCGTGGGTCCCTTTTAAGTGCCAGGTCTTGTGAGATTAAGCATGTCTCACACCCACGAATACAGCTCTGATTTTAAGTGTTTTATTTCTTCAAAACTTTACTCCCTGTACTTCAACTGCATTCATCTCTGTATAAGGTTCAACGTATGAGTCATAAGGAATATATATATATATATATATATATACACACACATTTAAATGGAACCAACAGAGTCTAGGAGGGAGGGATTAGAAGCACGTGTACCTTTCCCACTTTATATTTTGAATTGTCTAAGCCATCAAGTGGCAGTCCCTGGAATTGCATGGAGAGAGCTTAGGAGGCAAAAACCCATTCAGAAGGAACCAGATCTAACTGGATTCCAAGGTTCTAAACGTTAAGAGGGTTGCAAAAGAGCCATCTACACTGCTCCACAGATTATGTGGACAAGCATTTATAATTTGGGAACGTTTTATCTGGATGGATTTTGCTAGTGTTTTCCAAGTGATATTCTGAATGTAGGTATTGTTGCCTGTGGTTCTTTGGACTGTTCAACAAATACTTTCTGAATGTACATTATGTGCCAGGGAATGTGACAGGCCTTGGGGCCACAGTTTTTGCCTCTGCGGAACTTACAGACTGAACACCGGGAAATAAATGTTAAACAAATAATGTTACAAATAGACATATAATTACAATGTATGGTCAAGTCTACAAGAGCTATCAAGTCTGCAGTACCATGGGAGAAAACAATAGGAGGACCCTGTATTTTCAGCTGAGAGGACAAGGAAGGAAAACCCCATCAAAGCTCTCACTGATTTCACAGAATTAATCTAGAAACCTTCGATGTCTTCAACGTATACTATTTAGAATAATTTCTCCATCTGCACTGGAAAAGACAGGAAAGTTCCTACGTCTAGTATAATTCCAGGTCCTAAGCTGTACAGACAGACCCAATCCTACAGTTTAACTGTTCTCCGTATAACATTTTACAGGGATGCAAGGGAAGAAGGGAGAAGGTAGAGAGAGGGAAAGAGGGAAGAGGCAGAGAGAGTGGGGGGAGAGAGAGAGAAAGGGAGAGGAAGGAAGGAAAACCAGAAAGATCACTACCTTCTGTCCACAGAATACCTTTTAAGATCTAACCATTTTCTTTCTTTATCCTCCTCCAAAAGCTTGAAAACACTTCGTACCACTCATAGCTTCTATCACTCCAATGTCTTAACATTATTTTAAAAGAGCTTTGTGTGTGCAAATAATGCTAAAACCAGAAATTGTGCCTCTTTCCTTAGAAGCATCTATCTAATCTGATTGTATATATGTCAAGTCGATGTGTGCAATATGTATGTCAACAGTGCTTAAGTAATATCTTGTCTCCACTTGCTTCTGATTTCTTTGAATTCTCATATTAACCACTCTCATTTTTTTTTTTTAAACAGTGCTGGGATTTTCCCTCTTTGAAACTTGACAGAAACATAAGATATTTCAGTTCTTGCTATGAAGCACTAAGCACGCTGAAAACATCGCCAGCCCTTTAGTCTCATTAGTTTCCTTTAAACACCTACTTTGCTGGTATAAGCTAATGTGAACCCTTTTCACCCTGTTTAAATTCCAACATAAAATTTGTACACAACAATAAAACATGTGGCTCATTTGTCACGCTTGCAGGAGCAACTATGTCACTCACACCAAGAACCACGGGCTGGGTGTGCAGAGTGATTTCGCTCCCATTTCACATCACTCAATTGTACCTTCTGTAGAAAAGCTTTTAACAACCACATCTGGCCTTTAATAAATCACTGCACTTTGTCTTCCTGCCAAAACTCCTCCTTTATCTAACTTACATCTTCATGATGAGATAGGAAATCACGCATTATGGTGGTGACAAACAATTGTAATTATGTCATTAGTAGCCATTTAGTCTACAAAGGTGCTCAAAAAGGAAATACAATGGAAACTAAGAAATATAGGGTAACACACTGATCACAGTTCTAATCCGCTTTTACTTCATGAGTGTAAAAAGCTGGCATAATTCTTGGGCACAGCAGGCAGTAATGGCATACCACTTTATGAACTATACAGCTATTTTATTCCCCTATCTACTTAAAAATAAAAAAGCATTTAATAGCTTGATTTAGACATAAAAGTTATTTGTGATGCCTCACTGATTATAATATTTATTTTTCAACTGTTCGTAGAAGTGACTTTCTGTGTTAGGAAAGAAACTTGAGTTATTTGGGTTTATGAAATTTAACAGCCATATGTGTGTGTATGTATCTACATACACACGTGTATATGTGTGGGTATACAGGTATGTACATATGTGTAGGTGTATACATATGCATATGTGAATATGTATACACAAAACACATTAAGACACATCTCTAAAGGAGTCAAACAACTTCACAGTATGATACATTCTGTAAAGTTCCCAAGTCATGAAGAAACAAAACTACAAACCAGAAATTTAAGAAAATGTGACTACCCTTAAGGAAAGTATAAAATACCCTTTATTCCACCATCTCCCACCATACATTTTAGAAACAAGAAATTCAAGCAGGTTTCAAAATAAGCAGCTCTTTGGGTATACCTGAAGTTCTAAAATCCTATGCATTTCACTAAAGTCGATAAAAATCAACTCCCAGATTCCACACGGAACATAGTTCCAACATTCACCCAGACGGAAGCACTACTGACAACCAGGGTAGGGAACGGGGGTTTGCAACCTTTGATAACCTACAACCTTCTGAGATGGAGCATGATGAAATTTCCTCTTACCACATCTCAACCTTTGAAATGCATACACCTAAAATATGTAAGTAAAATGAATCCGAAAGCAGTGTGGTCAAACATTAGCAAGGGCAATTTTATGTATAACTACAGTCAGCCAATTCACTCTCCACACCTCTTACAAACCTTCATTTTACTGGGAAATCTTTCCATGAAACTCTGTAAATAACTCTACAAATCATTTAAAAATTTCTCCAATGGTTAATTTGAAAACTATTTAGCAAACGCCTAGTATGTTCCACATCAATCTGTGAATCCCAAGATAATTAAAATGTAAACCCAGGGACAAAAAATTGAAACTCAAAACACCGATGCCAAATCTAACTAACGCTGTGTTAATAATTATGACCATTATTTCCAGATATATAAATTTTTCATGTGATAAGCTTTCATTTTTTTACCTTGCACTTGGCAGTGTATGTTTTCCTGGGAGGGTCTGGGGCTAAACCCATTAAAAAAAATTGGGGGCAAGTACGTAAAAAATGTTTATGTCACCATAATATTGAGGCAAATCTTTTTTTTTTTTTTTTTTTTTTTGAGACGGAGTCTCGCTCTGTCGCCCAGGCTGGAGTGCAGTGGCCTGATCTCAGCTCACTGCAAGCTCCGCCTCCTGGGTTCACGCCATTCTCCTGCCTCAGCCTCCCGAGTAGCTGGGACTACAGGCGCCCGCCACCTCGCCCGGCTAGTTTTTTTTTGTAGTTTTTTTAGTAGAGACGGGGTTTCACTGTGTTCACCAGGATGGTCTCGATCTCCTGACCTCGTGATCCACCCGTCTCGGCCTCCCAAAGTGCTGGGATTACAGGCTTGAGCCACCGCGCCCGGCCGGTGAGGTAAATCTTATTGATATCATTACCTGGCTGATTCAACCCAGTGCTGGCATGAACACAATGAAACCAATTTTTTCAAAATTTTCATGGACTTAATCTAATAACCAGGTAGTTAGCTGTACTGGGTGTTTCTAAGGCATATACTTTCTGTTTTATTAATTTATGTATAATTTTTTTTTTGAGACGGAGTCTCGTTCTGTCACCCAGGCTGGAATGCAGTGGTGCAATCTCAGCTCATTGCAACCTCCAAACTCCTGAGTTCAATCAATTCTCGTGCCTCAGCCTCCTGAGTAGCTGGGATTACAGGCACGAGCCACCATGCCTGGCTAATTTTTGTATGTTTGTAGAGACGGGGTTTCACCATGTTGGCAAGGCTGGTCTTGAAATCCTGGCCTCAAGTGGTCCGCCCGCCTTGGCCTCCCAAAATTCTGGGATTACAGGCGTGAGCCACCGCAGCCGGCCAATTTATGTGTAATTAATGCTTTGTGTTGACTTGCATCTGAATACAGGACCACACATTTTCAAAAGATGCTTGGGAAGTAAAAGAAGCTGAATTTTTCCCCATCATTTTTGTTTAAAAAGAGAACAATCTCCCATATCAATGATCTACATTGTGTTAGAGGTAGAAGCCACACCACAATTTTTTTTGAGGAAAATTAGAAAGTGACTATTTCAGACAAAGAAAGTAATCTCCCAATAATAAACAGAGGCTTCAGGAGAGCACATAAGGAGGAGGGAAGTCTACGTTTCATAAAAACAGAACAATCTTCAGTCAAATTTACCTACATGCTGTCAGCTTGCTTTTCTCTTCATCAGTCTGTCTCTTGTCTAAGATGAATCCTTCCGCACAGGAGTCTCCGCCACCCCTACTCAAAAAACTTTGACATTTAAAATTTTACTTTTTCTAAGAAAAGCTTATCTGAAAACTCACATGCTTCTCTAGTTACATATGAAAGAAACTGTACTTACATCAACATTATCTTTATTTATCAACTCCCCTGCACATTGCCCCCTGGGTACCAACAGTTCAAAAGTTCAAAAAGGGTTTTGAAAATAAACCAAGATAGAAAACAGGCACCAACTCCTATTTGGAACTTACATTCTCGTGCCTTCTAGCATTCTCTGGATGATGGATCAAGAGGAATGATAAAAGAGACAGAGAGAGAGGCAGCTGCCAGGGGAGGGTATCAATTGGTGTGGATAGCATTTCTCACACCGACTGAAAAATTCGTGTTGTCCCCAGAAGCTGTCAAGCTAAGCAAGGGACAGATCTACATATCACACCTCAGGATGAGAGGCAGCAGCTGAAAGCCTCATTCACTCAGAAATCCTGCCTCTCTTTTATTCTTACATTTTCCTTGTTTTTAATGCTATTTTTATTTGGCTTCCAACATTCCTCTCTGGGTTTCTGTTAACCTCTTAAAAGGGATGTGGGACACAGCACATGAACAGGTCTGTATGCAGGACAACCTGTGCTGGGCATCTGGAACTATCTCTGCTCTAGTGCTGCACTAATTGGTTGATACCTTCCTTCACTAAATCTTGTTACAACCTGCAACTAAAGAGGAGGCTCTCCCCATTCAATCAATGAAGCGGGATCTCTCTCTTCAAACAGACAAAGTGAATGGACACAACACAAATTTGAATCTGTCTGTTATCAGACACCGGGGCCCAGGCAGCCATTACTTCCTCCCTGGAGCACCAATTCAGTCCAGCTGGGAAACAGTTATTCTGCACATGGAGTTATCCCTCACCCCTACCCCCACCCCAATCCTGCTCCTCACCAGGCTCCAAACGCTGTGAGAGAAGGAATGGCACACAAACATCTTCCTCACTGGAGTGGTAGCAGGCTCTGAACTGAGGATCAAGAAACCTTAGTGAGTGCAGTTTACTGTCCTAATTCTACTTCCAGGTATTTACTCTAAAGCAGTTCTTGCACATGCCAATGACGTTTATTGCTTTAAAAATAAAATCATAGGCCGGGCACGGTGGCTCACACCTATAATCCCAGCACTTTGGGAGGCTGAGACAGGTGGATCACTTGAGCCCAGAAGTTTGAGACCAGCCTGGGCAACACGGCAAAACCCTGTCTCTACTAAAAATACAAAAATTAGCCAGCCATGGTGGTGCACGCCTGTAGTCCCAGCTACCTGGGGGGCTGAACTGGGAGGATCGCTTGAGCCTGGAAGGTTGAGACTGTAGTAAGCCATGTTCGCGCCACTGCACTCCAGCCTGGACAACAAAATGAGACCCTCTCTTAATCTAATCATAAATGTCTATCATCTGTGGAATGAATAAGCATAATTCATTGATAAATGACAGAATACTTTGTACATTTCTAGCAGCGTTCGTGAGATCTACACGTCAACATGATACTTTTTTCAAAATCATGCCTGAATACAGCATGAAGTAGTTAGGATACAATATAGTTTGACACTAAACTTGTAAATGAAATACACACTCTCAGAAAAGGCTACCTGTGTACAGAAGTGTATATAAATGGAATGGAACGGGTACCCCAAGCTCCTGATGGAATGTGCTGCTGAGAAGTGGAAAGGGGAAAAGTTAAAAGAGATCTTAGGTGTTGCTGACATGTTTTATTCCTTTTAAATACATCTAGAAGCAAATAGGACAAGCTGCTAAGAAGGGTTCCTTCAGGGTGGAGGGGATGCAGATGACTGCTAACCCTGTACATTCCTCTAACTTGTACATGTCTCAGGCTCTCCACTGAATCCCCTCCCTGCCAAGTGAATTCTGAAGATGGTTTGAAAAATCCCTCTATCAACTAGGTTGTCTTTTTACACATATTTAGCCAAGTACCCTCTTCGTCAGATAAGAGATTTTATAAGCAAAACTAAATTAGTTTCTCAAAAGAGGAAGTTTAGTTTTTTGTTGTGTTTTTTCTATTTGGTAGAAATATCATAACCCCGATTATCAAGTGATCAGGAATAGTGAAGCTGGATCTTCTCCAAGTCACAAAATCCTCGTGTGTTCATGTGTGGCATGTACATGTCTTCCAGTCTGATGTAGTGAAGAACACAAACTGTTCTTCACAGTTCTAGCTGGGGCTAGGAGTATGGAACCCTGATTTAACAAAAAGCTCTCCTGGATCTCTGAGCTGGAGATGGTGTTTTCAAAAAGTGATGTGGCTCATCACTGAAAGTTTTCAGGGTAACGGCTCATAAATGGTGAAGAAAGAAAGGCAACAGAAAAACGAGGGAACAGTTTCAAGATTTGGACTGGGATTAAACGAGGATTACTGATGTGAGGGGTGTGTGTGTGTGTGTGTGCGTGTATGTGCGTGTGTGTGCGTGTGCGTGCGTGTGCGTGCATGTGTGTGTGCATGTGTGTGCGTGCGCATGCCCTATGTTTATAGGAAAGAGTTTAATTCTCTCTCTGATAAGAATAAAGGACCCGGCCTGGGCACGGTGGCTCACGCCTGTAATTCCAATACTTTGGGAGGCCAAGATGGGTGGATCACTTGCACCCAGGAATTCAAGACCAGCCTGGGCAACATGGCGAAACCCCATCTCCACTAAAAATACAAAAAAAATAGCCCGATGTGGTGGCAGGCACCTGTAGTCCCAGCTACTTGGGAGGCTGAGGTGGGAAGATTGTTTGAGTCCAAGAGGTGGAGGTTGTAGTGAGCCAAGATCACACCACTGCACTCCAGCCTGGGCAACAGAGCAAGACACTGTCTCAAAAACAGCAACAACAACAAAAAAGTAAAGGATCCAAGAAATGATAGAATTCCAAATATGATAAAACTGCCCATCAAAATAGATGGCATGTGAAGAAAAGAATGTAAAATTCCTTTTGCTTTCAATAATATTAACATGAATGATAACAAAAGATGTCTTTCTAAAACAAAGAAGACATATGGCTATGGCCTACAGATAATTACCTTAGAGGAGGGGATGGGCAATGGAGATCCCCGTGTATTGGGTTATTTCTTTTTTTTTTTTTTAAGATGGAGTTTCGCTCTTGTTGCCCAGGCTGGAGTGCAATGGCGTGATCTTGGCTCACCACAACCTCTGCCTCCCAGGTTCAAGTGATTCTCCTGCCTCAGCCTCCCGAGTAGCCGGGATTACAAGCAATGCACCACCATGCTTGGTTAATTTTGTATTTTTACTAGAGACAGGGTTTCTCCATGTTGGCCGGGCTGGTCTCGAACTCCTGACCTCAGCTGATCCGCCCACCTCAGTCTCCCAAAGTGCTGGAATTACAGGCATGAGCCACCAGGCCAGCCTGTGTTGGGTTATGTCTTTTGGAAACAAGACTTTATTGTTACTTTTGATACTATTAATTTGTTTCCCAAGAATGCCAGAGCCAAAGCACAAGTTTTGTTAGTGACACCTGACCAAGTTTCTAAAAATGTTGTACAAAGGCCATTAAGAAGAAAAAAAAAATAATTGTTGACTTTAAATATGCAGGCAAAAGTCACAGTAAATAACAATAATTTGCTTGGAATATTGTTCCATACGGCATTTCACAGAAATCCAGCATACAATTTACAAGAAAGTGCAGGCAAATTAATTGTATACTTTCACCTTTTCTTCTCAATTCACATATGAGAAGAATAACATTTTACCCCACGCAGAGAAGCCCCATAGGCCGCATAGGGTTTTGAAAAGAGACTAATCAATAGTATCAACTGAACCTGAGATTAGATTAAACGGCAGACAGAGGCAAACAGCCTATAACCATTAAGAATCCTCATTCCCATGGCTTTCAACCTCCTTTTCCCTGATGGCAGGCAACATGGCAATATGGTTTATCATGCAGAGACTGAATCCAGTACAAAATGCCACCCCCAGCCCAAGGACTGACACTGGTAATGGTTTGTGAAACACCTCCAAAGGTGCCGCACCAGCGTGCAGCCACCAACTTCCACATTTCCATACATCTGCCTTGCCAGCCTTTACGTGGAGGTCTTCCAAAGACAAGGGGCAAGGAGGCATGGCCCCAGACTCACAGTAAGCCTTGGGTTCAAGTCCAGGTTCCCATGTTTAGTCGCTGTGCGAGACTGTGGAAGAGTGGTTGGCCTTTTCTGATGCCTGCCATCCTCCCCTCTGGAAAGGATATAGTATCAGCAACTACCTCAGAAGGCAGGTGTGAATGTAGGGTGTATAAATTAGTTAGCCAGACATCAGGGTAATCTATATTCTGTGCATCCAAATCATCACCTTAAGAGTAAAAACAGTAGCTGCCATTTATTGAGCAATGATCATGTGAGACACACAAAAGCCCTTTCACATTTCTGGACTACACCACCCTGGGTAGAAGTTCACAGTATTCCCAGTTTGCAGATGGAAAAACTGAAGCTAAAAGAATAATCTGCCCCGACAGCCAGCCAGGAGGAGGCAGATGTTGGCTAGGAGGCCAGGTTGATCTGAATTTAAAGCTTTAGGCCCTAAACCAGAGTTCCACGTTCCCGGCTGCACCTCAGAATCACTTGGGAAGCTTATAAAAGGCCAATGTCCAGGTCAACCTCCAAGCCAATTAAATTGTAATCTCTAAGATTAAGGGCCCAGGCAGCATTTTTTTTTTTTTTTTTTTTTTTGAGACGAAGTTTCACTCTTGTCACCCAGGCTGAAGTGCAGTGGCTCAATCTTGGCTCACTACAACCGCTGCCTCTTGGGTTCAAGCAATTATCTTGCCTCAGCCTCCCGAGTAGCTGGGATTACAGGTGTCCACCACCACGTCTGGCTAACTTTTTGTATTTTTAGTAGAGATGGGGTTTCACCATGTTGGGCAGGGTGGTCTTGAACTCCTGACCTCAGGTGATCCACCCGCCTCGGCCTCCCAAAGTGCTGGGATTACAGGCGTGATCCACCACGCCCGGCCAGGCAGCAGTATTTTTTAAAGCTTTTCACTCCAACATGCAGCCTTGTTGGAGAACAACTGTTCCAGTCACCATACCATACCAGACAAGTGGTCCTTCCCTGATGAATTAGTTTCATTTTGCTGTGTAACAAATTACTGCAAATTCAAGGGCTTAAAACAACACACATTTCTTATCTTACAGTTCTGGAGGTCAGAAGTCTGAGATGGGCTCCAATGGGCTGAAATCAAGGACCCTGTTCCTTCCAGTGGAGAATCTGCTTCCTCACCATTTCCAGCTTCTCAGAGCTGCTCACATCCCTTGGCCTGTGGCCTCTTCCTGAATTATTTTCGTTATATTTTTCTTTTGTTTTTAATTGACACATAATAATGGTACATATATATATATATGGTACAGTATGATTTTTTGACACATGCATATCTTGTGTGAAAAGCAAATCAGGGTATTCCATTTCCAAAGTCAGCAACATTGAGCCAAGTCCTTCTCGTGATGCTATCTCTCAGGCTCTCTTCTCTCTTCAGCCGCCTTCTTCTACTTTTAAGAACACTGGTGATTCTGCAGGGCTCACCCAGATACTCCAAGATAACCTCCCCTTCTCAAGGGGGCAGGTGATCAGCAACCTTAATTCCATTTGCAACCTTAATTCTCCCTTGCCATGTAACATACCATATTCCCAGGTCCAAGGGATTAGGATGTAGAGCTCTTTGGGATGTGTCACTCTGCCTTCCACACCTGACAATTCTGCCTCCAGATCAGGATCACACGCACAAGTGACACATTCTGACAATAACATGAAAGTGGGTCTCGGTATACAAGCCTCCTGCTTGCTTTACAGTCTTACGGTGAGTATTTTACCTGCCCCTGCAACTCAGGTACCAAGCACAGTGCTTGCAGCACACCAGGGGCTCAACAGATGTTTGTGGAGGGAAAAAAAGAAAGGATCTTGCATTTCTCCCGCCACAACAGTTTATATCAGATATGCTATCATGTTCAATAAGGAAAGAGATAACCCGGGCTGTTTCTAATTGGATAGTCACAGGAGAAATTACTGCTTGATTCTAAATGCAGCAACTCCACTCTGTTTCTTGCATTGGGAACGGCACGCCACCCATTCTCCCTAGCACACAGAAGCCTGCATCTAATTTTACAAGAGCTTGAAAGTAATATGTCCTCTAACTTGAATTTTCTTTGCCAGTGGCCACCACAAAAACAAATGACTTTCAGTAGTGTGTGTTTCACTGGGTTTGTGTATTGGGTTGTTTTTTGGAGGCTGGGGATGGGGGGGTGGCGGGAACACACATTTAAAAAATCATGCTTCTAATCCTTAAAAAGACTAAAATAGTTTCATCCTTTCATAACCTGTCATCACGCATGTTTTTCTAAAATTAAACACATATGGCTCAAGCCAGAGTTACATTATGCACCATATTATGTAATTATCTTTTCAATTTATTACTCCTCAAAATAGAAAAAGATTAGCCCATGTTTCTTAAGTCTGAGTAAACATATGGCCTGAGGATTGTAAATGACATCCTATCTTTAAAAGAAGTTCCAAGACTAAACAACATACAATACTCCCTTCGGAAAGGCCATATGTGGTATCAGGGTTGTGAGATACAGAAGAACTGTGTCTGTCTGTGTGTGTGTGTGTGTGTGCGTGTGTGTATACATCTTTTTGCTTTCTGGCCATGTCTTTGATGCCGTGAAATATTCCTGCTGGCGGATCATAAACAGCACAAAAATAGGGACCAAAAAAAAAAATCTCCATTTCAGCATTTCCCATTAGCCTAGTGCACTTGAGTCCTGTTTCATCCATAAGGAAAAGGTTCCCAGTCATCTGGGTGTTCGTACAAGAATTATCTTTCTCTCTACAATTCAGGGGCTTTGTACCCGCTTCCTCGGCAGCCTGTGTACATCCCATTCTTCATGTTCCCTGGTGATTTAAGACCTCCTTTGAGACCCTGTGCTTGATCACTGTCCTTTTCTTCCTCGTCAGGAAAGAGAGCAGTCAAGCAGGGATCCTCATCGCTGCCAACGACTCCCTTCCCTACAACTACATTAAAGTTATTCCGGAGGCTCCCAGCAGTGTGTGGCTTAGTTAAGGGTCTGACAACGTCCCTATTATCAGAACCTTTCTTCAGGGGGGTTTGTAACTCGAAGACTTTTAATTTGCAACAGGCGGAAATTTTTGCATGGGGCTGCCAAGCATAAAGGAAATATTTCAGAGGCCATTCAAAGTGAAATCAGTTTAATTGTTTATTCCGTATTGAGGGATATCAGAAATGAAATGCTGTGAGTGGGTTTCTGATGCCTTTATGCTCCTCTTAACTAGAAAGGATGGTTTTGAAAAATAATTTTAAAGAAAGCCAAGCAAGTTGAAAACCAGCTAATCAGGCTCGCACACAGCCGTTACCATGCGTACATTCACGAGGTTTTTAAATATACATTGTGCCATGAATGTCCAGCAGGAATTCGTGGATTTCAGACTTTTCTTCAAGAAAATATCATTCCCAATGGGCTGATACCAACAATTTCTAATGGTACAGCCAAGCAAATTTTAGGAACAGAGCATCTGATAACATTGTATTGACTAAAGCGGAACCATTTAGATGAGATAGTAAAACAGTTCGCAGATGGTCTGCTCTGCCATGATGCAAGAGTTTCTCTTTTTCAGAGCATAAAGGCAATCCTTTTCATTTGCTCTAAATGGGTAAGTAGAGGCAAGGGGCAGCAGACACCCTGTCATAACCATTCCACAGTGCAGCATATAGATCCTGGTTTTTAATTACTAGGATGAGACTACAGTCCACTAAAAATAAACCACTAAGTTGGCTAGAAAAAGACATATCTTAGAGGCAGAATCGATGAACAAATCTTTTGGGCTACATCCTATGTTTACTGAATCTTTGGAACCAGAAATGCCACGTTTAGCTTATTTAGCACCTCATTATTTAATGCAGATCAATGCTGACATTCCCCCAGAGAAATGTATAATAGTCCAATCAGGAAGGAATATGAAGTGCAGATTAACGTGCACAGCAGGTTTTATCCTTTATGAGCAGGCTCTCACTGCTGGGCCTTTGCACTTGCTGTTCTCATTCAGGAATGCTCTTCCCTCAAATAGTCTCATGGCCCCCTCAGGTCTGTCTTTTTCTTTCTTAATGTTCCTAAGTAAAAACAGCACATTCCTCACCCACAGTCTCCATTTCTTTATCCTGATTTATTTTCTCCATGCCACTTACCACCAAGAGAAACATTATATATATTGTTTGATTTGTTTCCCCATCTAGGATACAAGCATCATGAGATCAGGGAGTAGTTTTGGCCACTGCTGCATACTAATCTGTGAACTAGTACCTAGAATGTAACCAGCACTGAGATATTTACTGAGTAAAGAAATAAACAAGAGAATGAATGAATGAATATGCTAATACAACCGCCTCTGTATCCTCTTTGGTAGGCGGAAGGCAAGAAGCGCGCTAATCTGTCTATGGAGGCAAAACTGCACTAAGACTCACCTATCTTTTTGGAATGAAGAATGGCTTGAATCTAAGTTATTTACCTTGAGGAAAAAAAAAGCTATTTCAGGCTATTCTGACATTAACAGTGAGAAAATTAAAAACAAAAAACCTGGAAGTAAAAGTAATGTAGTCCAGCAGTTCGGGGTTTTAACTCTGGGGTTAAACTGCCTGGGTTCAAGTCTCAGTTCCTCTCCTTAAAAACAGTGTGCTGTAATCCCAGCACTTTGGGAGGCTGAGGCATACGAATCACTTGAGCTCAGGAGTTTGAGACCAGCCTGGGCAACATGGCAAAACCCTGTCTCTGCTAAAAATACAAAAAATTAGCCAGGTGTGGTGGCATGTGCCTGTAGTCTCAGCTACCTGGGAGGGTGAGACTGGAGGATAACCTGAGACCCAGAGATCAAGGCTGTGGTGAGCTGTGATCGCACCCCTGCTCTCCAGCCTGAACAACAGCATGAGACCCTCTCTCGAAACCAACAACAACAGCAACAACAAAACAACAAAAAATAGTGTGGCGTGGCCAGTTATTTCACGTCTCTCAGTGTCAGCTCCCTCACCTATAAAATATGGCCAAGAACAGGACTTAATCACTCAGAGTTTTCACGAGGATGCAATAAGCTACTTCAAATAAGCACAGTGCCTGGTATAAGATAATTGTCACAACATTGTACCTACGAGTTATTTTCCATTTTAAAAAAGCAAATATCTACCAGACTGAAGATTCTGAGATATAGAATCAGAAAAGACTCTGATCTTTTGATATTTTTTACTGAATCAACTGCCCACAATTCTTTTTAAGTTAAAAAGTCTGTTTCCTTATTGGAGCTAGTTAGTTGTAACATTTATAGATTTCAGGTGGATTATTATCTTTGTTTCCAACTTTTTTTCTATTCCAAGAAATTATGGTATGCTTCTAGTTGTGGCTTATCCTTCCTGATGTAATTTTACTTACTTGCAAGAGGCACAACCTCCTTCATTCACAATAAGCTGTGTCCTTATGATTATGTAGCTAAAAAGGCATCCACGGGTTTTTTAAATTGTACGCACACATCGTATCAATGTTTCATGTGTCCTCTCAAAGGAATTATGAAACAAATATCAAGCCTCGCTTTAATACATTTTTTAAAATTTCCCCAAACATTGATTTTACGTTTCTGATCTCTAAGAGGGATATATCACGGAAGAATCAGGACTTCAAGTGGAATAGGCTTTGTTCTATAATACCTTACCTTTTCAAAGTTGAAAGACACATCATATTTTTGTCCTTTGTATAAAAAAGCAATAAATGTCTTTTTCCCAGAACAAACATTTTTCTATGGCTTTTCTTAAGAATGGCTGGTATTTGTCTATTTCCTCGCCTACTTCTCATGTTAGAAGCTGACTAGAAGTATGCCTTATCACGTGTGGCTTCATACATGTAGTAAAACAGACAAACAGGCAAGCCATTTACTCCCAAAGATGCTGATTATTAGGGCTTTCCTTAGGAGCTCCAATGTTAGTCATGTGCAAAGATGTAATTGAATTAATCCACTCTCTATGGAGCACAACAGGATGTAAAATAACTTTTAAATTCCCATATATGAAATATCCATGGTTATTACCCTTTGACATCACACAATATGTAGGAAGTCTACAAATTTGTAACCCCTAACTCCGTTCACATATTTCTTATGCATCTGCTCCAGTTCCCCCTCCAGAGTGGACGAACTTGTTGTGGACTTAAACCAGAGGCTGAATGGTCGCGCATGCGTGTGTGTGTGTGTGTGTGTGTGTGTGTGTGTGTGTGTGTGTGTGAGACAGAGTCTCGCTCTGTCACCCAGGCTGGAGTGCAGTGGTGCAATCTCAGCTCACTGCATGCTCCGCCTCCCAGGTTCAAGCTATTCTCTTGCCGCAGCCTCCCAAGTAGCTGGGACTACAGGCACCTGCCACCATGCCCGGCTAATTTTTTGTATTTTTAGTAGAGACGGGGTTTCACCGTGTTAGCCAGGATAGTCTCGATCTCCTGACCTCATGATCTGTCCGCCTTGCTCTCCCAAAGTGCTAGGATTACAGGCATAAGCCACCGCGCCCGGCTGAATGGTCTTTATACCATGTCTTCTGATCACCTGATGCTGGCAGGTGGCAGGCAAAGCCCCTCATAAAGAAGGACCCATCAAGAGTGGCATCAGTTAGTCCGCTCCAGTGTGGCAGTGCAAATAAGCACCACTGGCTTTTGAATGAGGGAAACCTCAGTTCCAATACTGCCTCTGCCACTTAAAGCTCTGATCCTGGGCAAGTCACTTCATCTTTATACACCTCCATTTCTTCATCAATCATCTGGAGTAGGGGAAGCGGGCATCCCATCACCCATCTGCCGACTGAGATGTGGCTGTGTCAAATGAGATAATTTACATTACAAATCCCAACACTGTGACTAAAAGTAAAGCCCAAAAGTCTCAAAAATAATGAAGAATGTTATTACTATTAAAAGCGGAAGTGCTTCTAAACAGAAGTCACTGTGTCTTACACTACAGCACCTGTCTCCCCCTGCAGTCTTTGAAATGACCTCTGTTTTCTGGACAAATCATTCTTTTTCCTGTTTGGCAATCTATTCAAAATCCTTGGGACACTTAAGAGGGGCAGGTCACATGGTGCAGGGGATCTGGAGACACCTAGACTTGCTCCTGGCACCTGGATGCCTTTGGGCAAGTTATTTAATGTGTCTTGGTCTCAGATGCTTTCTTTGCCTGGAACTCCATGAGGGCTCAAAGTTACTATCTCCCAAACTACCTTCTGCAAAGAAATGATGGGGTTTATAGGGTGGGGTGAAGCGCAGGTTTCTAGGACTGAAGTACTGCTCATGTTGGGGGGCATGTTCTTATCGAATGGGCCCCCAAGGCTGCTTCTGCCTTGATCTCCATGTTATGACTCTGTTAAGGAGGTTAAAAAGATCACAGTGGCCGGGCGCGGTGGCTCAAGCCTGTAATCCCAGCACTTTGGGAGGCCCAGACGGGCGGATCACGAGGTCAGGAGATCGAGACCATCCTGGCTAACACGGTGAAACCCTGTCTCTACTAAAAGATACAAAAAACTAGCCGGGCGAGGTGGCGGGAGCCTGTAGTCCCAGCTACTCGGGAGGCTGAGGCAGGAGAATGGGGTGAACCCGGGAGGCGGAGCTTGCAGTGAGCTGAGATCCGGCCACTGCACTCCAGCCTGGGCGACAGAGCGAGACTCCGTCTCAAAAAAAAAAAAAAAAAGATCACAGTATTCTGGCCAAAGTGGGTCAGACTAGGGACTAAAACATAAAGCCAAAGAAAATCACAAATGGGGCATAAGAACGCCCAACTACCCTTTGAAGAAAATGTTACCCAAGAGGGACGCACCATTCTGAAGACTTCAACATGACGCAACCAAACCTTGTCCTTGGGTGAGTAGAAACAAAAGACATAGAAAGGAAAATGGGTCCTTAAAAGAGGCTGTAGTCCCAAGAAACACTGGGCTCACCCTTCACATCTTGTGAACTCCACCATAGACTTACCCCACCTCTCCTCTACCTTCTCCCTGGGAACCCAGGCACCAATACAACAACTCGTAATGCATGTATTTTTTTAAAAAATTGGGCCGGGCGCGGTGGCTCAAGCGTGTAATCCCAGCACTTTGGGAGGCCCAGACGGGCGGATCACGAGGTCAGGAGATCGAGACCATCCTGGCTAACACGGTGAAACCCCGTCTCTAGTTAAAAGAAATACAAAAAACTAGCCGGGCGAGGTGGCGGGCGCCTGTAGTCCCAGCTACTCGGGAGGCTGAGACAGGAGAATGGCGTGAACCCGGGAGGCGGAGCTTGCAGTGAGCTGAGATCCGGCCACTGCACTTCAGCCTGGGTGACAGAGCGAGACTCCGTCTCAAAAAAAAAAAAAAAATAAAACTGACAAGGAAGAATAAACATATTTGGGGGTGAATATGTTTGTCTAATTAAAAATATTTTCCTGCTTAATATAGCTAACCGGCTGGAGAATTAATGTGCCGCCTGTGCACATACGTAGTAAGAGTTAAAAAAAAAAAAAAAAAAAAGGAGGAATTTCAGGAGGTGCTTTGTCTTCTGATGTACAGAAATGAACGCCCAAATTCATACACAGGGCTTCGTCTTTGAAAAACACACGAAGGTGGAGGAGGCAACAAACCAACCAAAAAACCGACAAACAGCCAACTGGCTATTCAGCTAATTAAAACACACATACACACACCCCAAATAGCCACACACACCCCAAATAGACACACACACGCACACCCCAGACACACACACCCCACCCCAAATAGCCAACCAGTACGGAACTGGCTAAATAAATGACACTTCATCCACATGACACAATGCTGCCGCTGCCATTACGAAGAATGATATATACCCACACTACTGATAGAGCAGAATGGCACACACACAGACTTGCCCACACACACATATACACACATACTGTACTTTTACTACTTGTTTAATTTCTGTCTTCTTTCCGTCACTAAACTTCCCCCCACCCTGCAAAATTTTATTATAAAAATGTTCAAACATCCAGACAAGTTGAAAGGACAACATATGGAACACCCATACACCTGCCTCTTAGATGTTGCCAATTAACATTTTACTTTACTTGCTTTAGCCTATCTTCGTTCATCTATTTTGGTTTTTGACACAGATCACAGCAAGTTCCATGATATATTTTCAAGGAAAAAGACAAACTACCAAACACATGTACAGTATGACCTCATTTTGAAAATATATATACATGGGTGTGTGTGCTTACATACCTAGAAAAAAAACAATAGAAGGAAATACCACACAATGTTACCAGTAACATTTTATATATTTTTTCCCCTCATTACCTATATGTACTTTTTTCTTTTATCTCTCATTTAAGCCATCAACATTTATTCCTTGTGAAATAAATAGATATGGAATTACGAGAAGGAGCCAAGGATGAGGGGAGGAATGTGAAGCAGGCAGGAAGGATGTAGGGCAGAAAGGGAAGATTCAAAGCCATCCATCCATTCCTCCCTGGGCTGCGGAGGCTCATGCTAAAGCCACCCAAGGCAAAGAAAAGCCACCGAGAAGCAGGCCAACTCTCGGTCTTGCCAGCCATCCACATTGTTTTAATATCAGGTTCACGATTTTTCAGATGCAGTTTTAAAACAATTTCCAACCACCTCCCTGAGATTGTCTGTGGAACGTGATGGGGATTTCCTGTTTCCAGACTCTGCCTGTTGGCTAGCTGTCATAAAGAATCCACCACATCAGGTTCCCAGTGCCCCAGTTCAACAAGGCCACCCCGTTCTGTGCCTCCACACCCAGCTCAGCGCCCTGCACATTGGAAAGCACTTGGTCAGCATCCACCTGGGCCCCAGCCTCTGTCTTTAGAAGGCCAGGAAAATCGCAGTCACAGATGCACTGCCCAGACCTGCAGCACCATCCACACCCACACTGCAGGGGATGCAGCCCCAGGCTTTTGCCGCCCACCAATATATTTGTGTGCCAATTCGAGGACTTACTGGGTAAGATTTAGGTCTCACTTCCAATTGTTAAAAGAAGGGAACAAATAAAGGGAATTGCCTCTGCTCCAAGGGATATTCTAATGTGGCTCTTGGAGTCTTCTAGACGTGCCCAAGCCTGCAGAGGGGGAGTGAGGGGAGAGGGCACGAGGAGGACAAGCAGAGCCCTGGCCTCAAAGGCACCTCTTAGGAGCCTTGCTGGGAAACACCGGGTGTGCCTAAGACAATGCCATGGGTGATGACTAAAAAGACAATCACAGAACATGCAAAATAAAAATGGTAACTTAGATGATGCCCGAGAATTTTTAAACAGCACTCGCTGATGGAGCAGCAGAATTGCATAGCTTCAGGGTTTAGCACTCAAATCCTGCCTCTGGCTTCATGTTAATAATCCATTACCATGTTCCCATTCCAAATACTACATTTTCCCAGCACTTTGTTTCTGTTGTTCACTTAAAAAAAAATTAAGACACACTCAAACTATCTATTATCTCACCCTAAGAAAAATCTAGGTACTTGAAAACGACATTAAGCTGTCATTCATATCTTAAGAGTCACCTATATCTGAACTACCTCTTCCACACACACATGGGCATTCTGAAGTAAAAAGGGAATCTGTGTTCAAGAAAGTAAGTATGCAATACCCCAACTCTAGGAAATTCATTCGACACATGTCTGTATCAGACGCTCTGAGACGTTCTCAATTTAAAACAATCCTCCATAGATTACCTATTTAAAATCCCATGAAAAAACACTGAGAAATGAGGATCCCAGAAATTTAATCTGATTAATATCTTTCAGTATAATTTTTTAATCTATAAATTGTGATTATAATTTTCACTCCTGTTGATAACAAAATATGTTTTAAAAAACCATGAGGCTTTATACAATGTAGACATAAAAACATGTTTTTTGAACCTGGGTCTTTGATGTGAGAGCCAGTATTTATACAAACAAAATCTAGACTATCTGAGCAAAAAAGGAATGTAGAAATCATGGATTCCAAATCCCTGATTTCACAGAGAAGGACACTGAGGCTGAGAGATTTAAGTGGCTTTAATGGCACAGGACATAAATGGTCCCATAACATCAAGTGAACACAGAAAATGAGGCAGAAACAGACAGACACATCATTAGGAAGTGTAAGTGTAAGCAGAACATAACTCAATCATTAGTTGTTCTTTTTTTTTTTTTCTATTAAGGGTTTTAGTATCTGATGTTTGGGTCTTTGACTATAAAACAGTCATGACCACAAACTGTCCTTAACACCGCAAAACACATAATCACTCCTCAAAAAGAACCTCAGCCCTGTAACATAAAGTCAACTTTAGAAAACTGATAAAACAAACCACTTAAAGAGTAACCACTTGGTTTGTAAGTAAACTATTTGGTATGGTTTTAAAAGAGGACTTCAAAGGGGTTGAAGATAATAGAAAGCTGGGACTTCGGCATCTTTCATCACAGGAATGATAGACCAACAACGATCAATCACCATTTGCTGAAGGAATATTTACAAATTACCTACTTTGTGCCAGGTATTGTACTCAGAGACCAAAACACAACAAAAAGAACCTGTAAAGTTACATTCTTGACTTTTGGGGCTGGGGAGAAGACAGACATTAATCAAAACAGAAACAAAGATGTATTTAAAACCTACAGGGATGAATGCCACAAAAAGCAAGTTATATAGGTCCAGGAGAAAATTTAAGGGAGGCATTAGGATCGTCAGGGGCTGGGCACAGTGACTTACACCTGTAATCCCAGTACTTTGGGAGGATGAGGCAGGAGGGTTGCTTGAGGCCAGGAGTTCAAGACGAACCTGGCAAATACAGTAAGACCCCTGTCTCTACAAACAATTTTAAAATAAAAACTTGCCAGGTATGGTGGTGTACACCACCTGTAATCCCAGCTAATTGTGGAGATGAGGCAGAAGAATCACTTGAGCCCAGGACATTGAGGCTGCAGGGAGCTATGATCATACTACTGCACTCCAGCCTGGGCTACAGAACAAAACCCTGTCTCAAAAACAACAACAACAAAATGTATAGTCAGGCAGGATAGGGAAGGCTTCCCTGAGGAGGTGACAACTGAGCTGAGAGCAGAAGGATAAGTAGCAGGTAACTGGGTGAAGAGTGAAGAGGAGAGGGAGGCATATTACAGGCAGAAGGAACTGCATATGCAAATACCCTGTGGCACCTGGAAGCACAGTTAAGATGTAACGAAGGTGGTTGCAGCAGGAATAAAAAGGGGTGGGGGTGGTGGCCACATAGAAGGAAAAGAGGCAGAACTCACACTATAGAGGCTGTCCTGAAATTACAGAACTTTCCCTTTATCATAAGGGTAATGGGAGGCCAGTGAAGGGACCTCAGTCTGGTGACCAGGTGAGTGGAACATGATCACATTTGCATTTTGAAAAAAAAAAAATCATTCAAGCTGATGAACGAAGGGGAGACTGGAGCAGAACCAGTCAGTCTCTGATAGAAACAAAAGTCCAATCTTATTCGCTGAATTCCTGGTATATGCAAAAAACTAGAGGAGGTCCTTACAAAATGCTCAAAGCAATTCTGCAAATACACTTCAGACCACAGGTGGAGCTGGGGCTGGAAAGGAGTGTGCTGAAGTCAAATGGTACAGACTCGCGGCATCCTCCAAGCTGAGCCCACTCGTCCACACGATGCAAATAAACATTTTGAGTCCCCACCTCACCCACCATGAAATTTACAGATGGTTTATTCCGGCATCTGTTTCGCATTGGCGCTATTCCATGGTTATTGATTTTAGACTCCCAATTATCTCTGTATTTGAGCTTGTGGACTAAGACGTGTAAGACCCGGCACCAAAACCAAAACCATAAACCATAAACCCTTCCAAGTTGTCCTCCTAAAAATGAGCACTGGGCTTCTGGACTATCTTCCTCAGCAGATGCTAAGGATGGCAGAGGGAAATAATAGACCATCCACACAAGATTTTAATATCAGAACTTATCTGCCTAAAAACCACATGGAGCTTCTTGTGATTTTTTTTTTTTTTCACATCTGAAACAATCTCAAAGTATTACGCTTCCAGCTTTTAGGAGACAAAAAATTGACTATATTTTATGTGGAGCTAAATTCCTTTCAACCAAAAGGTTGGGAAACAGTTAATGCATCATTTTTATTTTTCTATGCAGATCTGCAAATGGGGACAGGCATCTTAGCTGGCCCTGGACTAGTACAAGTTTGGACAGAGCTGAGGCTGTTGGGTTTAATTTGGCCAAATAAAGGAACTCTCAACCCAACGAGCATTTGGTCCGCATAGCCGATTCACTTCATATTACAGATCGAGGACACCAGCAGTACTGTTTAGAAAAACTGGCAATGCTGTTTAGACAAACACCCCCAAGAAGACAGACTGTGGATAGGAAATGTGGTCTGTTGCACTGTTATCCTAGTTTTTTTTTTCCCTTCTTCCTTCCCTCATGAGTGCTTTTCATGTAATTTTTACTCACGAAGTTGCCAGTGTTAATTTCTACAGGCCAAATTTGGCTCACTTATTCCTTGCCAATTCCACAGTGAAATTCTGTGTGCTTGTGGGGTGCGTGCGTGCGTGCGTGTGTGTGTGTGTGTGTGTGTGTGTATTTCCACTGAATTGCACCTAAAGCCAAAGGGATTTCTATGACCATACACTTGAGAAGAATGTAGGCAGAATCACACTTGGGTGTCTCTAATGACAAAATCTGTCTCTATTAGCAAAAACAATCAAACCCTCCGAGCTGGCACAAGGCCCAACTCAACAAGATGCATGGATCCCCACAGAACCTTTACAAGGCTGTGACAGGGCGGCCACAGAAAGGCCATTTGCATATTCTCCTGCACAGGAAAAAGGCAAAGCAGCATTTTTAAAAAATTTTCCCTCATGGGCTCCATAATTTAAATCTACCATTCATTTTAGGGAGCTAGGTTCAAACGGCAAGGGTAGAAAGCAAAAATTTGTTTCCTTTAATCATTCAATGCTAGTTCTTTTTTCTATAATTATTTTGAAGTGTTAAAAGGGGTGCATTTTCCCCTTCACTCAGAAGAGCTAACAGGGGAAGAAATTAGTAACTGTCAGAACCAACATATTTTATCATGCCCACCTCAGATCTAAACACTACTTACTGTCAATTATCAAAATTCAAAGGTAGGATATAAATCTAAACCAAAAGATTAATTTGGGGCCACAGTAATATTTTGTCCAGTTAGCCATTTGAGACCAATACCACTGTCACTATCATAAGAATTAAGAAGTCACAATATCACTGTCACTATCACAAAAATTAAGAAAGCATCTGCCAGGCATGGTGGCTAACACCTACAATACCAGATACTCAGGAGGGTGAAACCAGGAATTCGAGACCAACCTCTGCAACATACGCAAGACCTGTCTCCAAAAAAAAAAAAAAGCCAGAAAAGGCCAGGTGCAGTGGCTCACACCTATCATCCCAGTTCTTTGGGAGGTCAAGGCAGGTGAATCACCTGAGGTCAGGAGTTCAAGACCAGCCTGACCAACATGGTGAAACCCTGTCTCTACTAAAAATACAAAAAATTAGCCAGGCGTGGTGGCAGGCACCTGTAATCCCAGCTACTTGGGAGGCTGAGGCAGAAGAATCATTTGAAACTGGGAGGAAGATGTTGCAGTGAGCTGGGATTGCACCACTGCATTCCAGCCTGGGTGACAGAGGGAGACTCCATCGGAAAAAAAAAAAAAAGAGTAAGATTAGCCAGGCCTGGTGGCACATGCCTGCAGTCCCAGCTACTCAGAGGCAGAGGTGGGAAGATCCCTTGAGCCCAGGAGGTTGAGGCTGCCATGAGCTATGTACTGCACTGGCTAGCTGTGGTGGAGTGCTACTGCACTCCAGGCTGGGTGACAGAGGGAGAACCTGTCAAAAAAAAAAAAAAAAAGAAGAAGAAGGAAGGGGAGGGGAAGGGAGGAGAGAGAAGGGAGGGGAGCGGAGGGGAGCGGAGGAGAGGGGAGGGGAGAGGAGGGGAGGGGAGAGGAGGGGAGGGGAGGAGAGGGGAGGGGAGGGGAGGGGGGGAGGGGAGGGGAGGGGAGGGAAGGGAAGGGAAGGGAAGGGAAGGGAAGGGAAGGGAAGGGAAGGGAAGGGAAGGGAAGGGAAGGGAAAACACAGCGTCTATTCAATCAGTTATATATTTTTGAAAGGTTATATATCTTAAGAACTTAAGAATTAGAAGTTAGTGACACATAAGGGGAATGAAAGAAAAACAATATTCCCAATAACAGCCTCTAATCTTTGTAGAAGAACTGAAAAGAAAAAAAAAATAATAAAGTAGATATTTACAGAGGCTGTGGGCCCTGGGTAAAACTGGGCTGGTCTGACTCAAGGCTATACCTAACACCTGCTCTCAACAGGTAAGAAAGAAACTGGATCTCCATGAACATTCTTAGTCTCAACCATCAGTGTACCAAGGGCAATGACATTTAGAGACTCGTCTCTCCATTCACCACATCATTTGCAAACTGATTTGGAGGTTTCTAGTCTAACTCAGCATTTCCCAGAGTGTGCTGCAAGTACCCCGGGTGGTAAGTGGGATGGTTTTAGGTGGCAAATGGATGAGCATATACACATACATGTACATACACATACATATATACACCCACACATTTTAGGAGCTAGGTATTTATTATTATTATTTTTTTGAGACGGAGTCTCGCTCTTGTCGCCCAGGTTAGAGTGTAGTGGCATGATCTCGGCTCACTGCAACCTCTGCCTCCCGGGTTCAAGCGATTCTCGTGCCTCAGCCTCCTGAGTAGTTGAGATTACAGGCACCCGCCACCACACCCCTGGCTAACTTTTGTACTTTTAGTAGAGACGGAGTTTCACCATGTTGGCCAGGCTGGTCTCAAACTCCTGATCTCAGGTGACCTGCCCACCTTGGCCTCCCAAAGTGCTGGGATTACAGGTGTGAGCCACCGTGCCCGGCCAGGTATTTTTTTTATTTTTTTATTTTTTTTGAGACAGAGTCTCGCTCTGTCGCCCAGGCTGGAGTGCAGTGGCCGGATCTCAGCTCACTGCAAGCTCCACCTCCCGGGTTTACGCCATTCTCCTGCCTCAGCCTCCCAAGTAGCTGGGACTATAGGCGCCCGCCACCTCGCCCAGCTAGTTTTTTGTATTTTTTAGTAGAGACGGGGTTTCACCGTGTTAGCCAGGATGGTCTCCATCTCCTGACCTCGTGATCCGCCCGTCTCGGCAGGTATTTATTTTTATAGTGTTCTTCTTTTTCTGGCCCACCATCATATTAGTTTTCCATTTACAGCCAAATTCTGAAGTTTCCTTTTATGAAAAATGTTCAAATAACTAGTAACGAAAACTTAAAAAGCAATTTACAGGATAAATACTAGGTATAATACAAATGTATAAATAGATGGAAAAAATGAGGGTGTGGAGTTTGACAAGCAATGGCCTAGCCACACAAAGAGTGACATGGAAAGTGATGAGACTAATATTAGAGCAAGTAGCATGAAGGTGGCATGATTTCTAATTCCACCAGGATGCTACAGGGGCCACTTCACCTCTCTGAGCATCAGTGTCCTCATCTGTGTAGGACATGAAGTCTATGCATCCCAAATGTTCCTATTACGGGACTTCCTTAAAATGGTGAAAAAAAATCTATGCATACACATAAACACATACAGATACACGCACCTATAAACATATATACATACATAGTCACACATTTTACATATATGTATGTACAACAACCAGACCCTGCCCAAGTGGATCAGCAAAGTAAACAAAAGGATTATGAATAAAGTGGCTTTTCCTGTCTGACCCTAAGCATCTGAGTTTCTTTCCTTTTTCTTTTCTTTCTTTCTTTCTTTCTTTTTTTTTTTGAGACAGGGTCTCACTCTGTCCCCCCAGGCCGGAATGCAGTGAAGCAATCATGGCTCACTGTAGCTTTGACCTCCTGGGCTCAAGCAATTCTCTCACCTGAGTACCTAGAACTATATGTACATGCCACCATGTCCGGCTAATTTTTAAAATTTTTTGTAGAGACAGAGTCTTGCTATGTTGCCCAGGCTAACATGTGAGTTCTACCTCCTGTCTTAACCATGTCTGGTAAGCCCTATGCCCAGGGAATGAAATAATAGACTACAAGTTTCTTTACATTCCTCTCAAGCTCTATAATGTTAGAACACTACAAAGCCTCCCCCTAGGATAGCGCTGAGATGAGACTAGAAATGCCCATGGCCCCCAGGATGCTATTGGACCGCAAGGGACAGACACAGCAAAGGAAAATCTGTCACCATCATTCCCAAAGTTAGGTGTTTCCTGAAGAAGAGACCTGAGCAACAAATTCTTTGGGAAAAACCAAGTAAGAATGTGCAAAGCAAGAAAGAAACTACAGGGGAAAGTGAATAAATATCATTTTCCTTGATTCTGACATCAGGATAAAAAAAATTAAACACTAAAGGTGAATTTAGCTAGGCGACGTCATCCTCTACCCTCAGGTAAATGTATGCCCTGTTCATAATTTCAGGAAAAAAAGAATACAGCTGCACATGGTTTCAATATTTTTTTCTGTGCTAGAATAATCTAGTTATCTTTTTATTCAATAAGAACACCAAAATCGCTTGTGTTCCCTAAATAATCTTGAATTCATATAATTTGACATTTTTTTCAAAGAAGCATAAATTGTGTGAGGGCCATCTCCCCAGCGTAGGACAATAAATGGCAGGGCATCCTATTTTAGGATAACCACAATATGCAAACGTCAGAACCCAGCCAACTCAGGACAGAGACACCTGCGTAATGAATGGTTCACACTAGAAACAGAGAGGCCACTGGTCTCAGGACCTGCTGACCAAAGAAAGGCTGGCTTGACTCTTCTTTCATCCAAGTGAGATGATGTCACCAAGCCACTGCCCAAACCTTCTCTCAGAATGGCAGACTTACTCTTAAAACCATCACCACCTACCATAATTCTCTTAAACAAAAACAGACCAGTGTTGGCCCTCCTAATTAGCCTCCCAGCTGTCTCTGAACTGCTGATGGAGCACCTCCATGTGAACAGCTCAGAAGGCAAGTCATAATCTGATCCCCTCTTGACGTGGCCTTGGTTTCCTATTTTATCATTTTAGGAGATGCTTCCTTTTGAAATTTTCAAAAAACCCTGCCCAACTTTTAAGACAGTCTGCAGTCACCCCGCGATTGGGATGCTGAACATCTTTTACTTTCAAGCACTGCGACATCTTAATGGTGTGATATGGAACAGGAAACATTAACTCACCCGCTAGTTTCAGTCACACTTCATAGCTTTCTAACACAAGTCAAAGACAACACGTAAGGAAGTCAGAAGTCAAGGGGAGTGATAATGCAAGCACTTCAGAAGACAGAAGCATGCAACAGCATCAGCATAAACACGAACTTCTCAACCAACAACAACCCCCCCCTTTTCACTCCTATTAGAAAAACTACACACAACCCAAAATGTTCTAGTGTTCCTTAAACCTGAATGTATATGAGTCACCTGACCATCTTGGCAAAAGACTGATTCAGTCGGTCTGGGGTGGGGCCCAAGACCCTGCATTTCTAACAAGAACTCAGGTGATGCTGCGGCTGCTGCTCGTTTGAGGACCACACTTTGAGCAGTGAGGGCATGGGGTCCCTCCCCCACGTCCTCACCTCTCTTCTCACCCTTCCAGTGAGGTCAGGAGAGCCCACAACTGAAAACAGGTTTCCACCTGAGCAAGGCTGAAAACCTGTTTCGAATGAATCTAAAGTGTGGGAAAATAATCGAAAAGAAAGCCAAAAAGAGTAATCGCCTGAGCTGCAACAAGTCCTTCCAATTATACAGAGAAGGAACTCACTGATAGTGCTGTAAAGCTCCCACACTTCAGAGAAGGATCTAGGGACAAACTTAACCAATGGAAGAAAAAAAGGGTGAATGTCCTCTCTCTTCGCTGTGTAAGCCTTGAAATTATTTCATCTCAGTGAGTTACCTACAAATTCTGGGTACAGACACACACACACCCACACATACCCCTTCCTTTCATATGGAGAAAACACAAACCAAAACTCCAATACAAACCCCCGTGTGTAAGCTAAGACAAGTCAAGATTTCCTTGGAGAAAATGAAAACTCGTTCAGGAGCCAGGAAATAGCTGCCTGAAGCCCAACACCCAGCCCAAAATCTGAGGCCTCCAACTCCCCAGCTGCTACAGGCAACCCAGGAAGACGCCGATGTCTCTGGTTCAGCAGGTTTAGAACACCTCCAAGTCCCCAGAGACAATTTCACATCTTCAAAGCTCTCACTGAGGGTGAATTCATGAATCCACACAGCACCTGCAAGTTCTTCCTTCCCTAGGCGCTATTAAGCCCATTTCACAGATGAGGAAGCAGAGAGAGACACAAGACTTGTGGCAACTTGCCAAGCGCATCGCAGAGCAAGACCAAGCGTGCATCCAAAGTGAGGAGGCTCCAGGCTCTCACTCCCAAGACCGACGCAGCCACTCAGAACATCCTAGTCACAGGCCCTGAAGCAGTGTTCCTTTGGCAAAGACAGAGGTTCACCTTGGACTTCTGCCAAGGAAAAACACATTAGTCCTAAAGGCGTGTCCTCTGTCTCCCCTCGCAAACTGCTCGACTTTATAGGATATCCGGGATTAGACCAGCTTCTGCCCACACAAAGAGTATCCTCCCGCTGGCTGGCATGCTCAGGCATGGTTCTACCAGGGGCACAAAGCACACCTGACAAAGAGTCACAGGCCACGGAACCAGCATTAGAGAGGTAGCTGGCCATGGGGCCAACACAGGGGCCTCCCAGGCTGGCCTGTGTGGATTTCACAGTCACATTATCTGCATCCCGGGCACACTGTATCTCCCACCTCACTGAGCCCTTCAGTAACCCCGGCAGGGAAGTGCTGTGACGCTCCTCTGCCGCCCCGCCCATTCTATGTGTGATCTAGCGGAGCCTGACACATCTTCAGTTGTATTGAATCAGCTTGTCTTAGGTCACATGATTTCATAAATGGCCCTAAATATACCCGCAAGTCTATAAAGATGCACCAGCAGAAATATATTTCTATTTTTATTTCTTACTTATTTTATGTACGTATTTATTTTTTAGAGATGAGATCTCCTTATGCTGCCCAGGTTTATCTGGAATTCTTGGCCTCAAGTGGTCTTCCCGCTTCAGCCTCCCAAGTCGCTGGATTACAGGCCCAAGCTGTCAGGCCTGGCTTAGAAACATTTCTAATGCTAACATTTCTGCCAGAATACCAACCTTTTTCAATAAGTAACAAAGAACTGCGCTGAAGGATGCTGCTTTAACCACAGTCTCGCCAACAGCAGGAAAGAAGGGACAATGATTCTGGCAACCAGGCAAACAGAGACATCACCTCCTCTGCAGTCCAACAGGGAAGACCATAAATCCCAGTTTGGGCTTTCAAGTCATAATTAGGATAATGTCCGTCTTTTGCAAGCTCTGGTGATGTTGCAGGCACCGGGGAGGGTGCCTTCCCTATCTCATTTGTAATCCCCACCATAGCTTTGCAATGTTACCAATGAGGAAACGAGTTGAGACAGGTGCTTTGCCCAGTGCCCACAGCCAGGTAAAGAGGATTCCATGTCTGGTTCTCCTGACTCTAAATTTGTGATATTTCCACCACACCATGGAAATTAGGTGCTTCTGTAAGAACACCAGGGAGCACCATGCCTAAGAATCTTAAAATGCAGCTAACTTCCAGAGGTTTATTAATCAAACCCAAAACTGTCGCAAGGTTTTTAAAAACCCACAAAAATCCACACTCCAATTTTGCCACTAATCTCCAAGCCATCATAGGAAAACCACCAAAACAAGGTCGGTGTCACTGCCGAGCTGAAGAAGTGGTCCTCAGAATTCATCCAGCAACTGCTGCCTATGCGGGCTGGCTTCTGTAAGCAAAAGTGGAGGACACAACCCTGGCCTTCAAGAATCCAATGTCCCCATCAGAGAAGCCAAACACTTTCATGAAACAACCTCCAGCCTGGGGCGGGAGGAAATTACAAGCCAATTGTAAGAGGTAAGAAGTGATCAAGAAGAGGGAAAGCTTTTTTCTAGGAAGAGGGAAATGCGTATGGCATTTGCCATACTCTCAGCGTTTACTCAGAAAAAGAAAAAAAGCACTACCTTGAATTTGTATTCATATACTGGAAATCTACTAACTTGCAAGTGTCAGATAATCATCTACAAGATGTCCTCATTTTCCTGTTCTTTTTTTTTTTTTAAGAGAGGGTCTCACTCTGTTGCCCAGGCTGGACTGCAATGGCACAATCTTGGCTCACTGCAGCATCTGCCTCCCAAGTTTAAGCAATTCTCCCATCTCAGCCTCCTGAGTAGCTGGGATTATAGGCATGTGCCACCACGCCTGGTTAATTTTTATTTTTATTTTTATTTTTGTAGTTTTAGTAGAGACAGGGTTTAACTATGTTGGCCCAGCTGATCTCGAACTCCTGACCTCAAGTGATCTACAGGCCTCGGCCTCCCAAAGTGCTGGAATTACAGGCGTGAGCCACCACACCCAGCCATTTTACTGTTTTTAATACAGACTATGGTTTCCAAAATCCATTCCAAGGGGTCACTGTGGTGTGGAGGGTGGGGAAGGGAGACCAACTTCTCAGAGCTGGAAGTCCCTCAACTTCCTGGTATATAACCGTCTCCTCAGCTCCTAGCAGAGTCCCTGGCAAAATAAGTGCTTAATAAGTATCTGCTGAATGAAAAAAACAAGAAGGAGAAGCTTTGAACTCATGCCCTTACTCAACCATAATAACTCAACTTTTGTTTATTTTAAAGGTGGGGGGCCCTGAGTAAGATTTAATTTGGTCAAGGCAATCAAACCACTTAAAAAAAAAAAGAACTGAAAAAGACATGAGATTTATGAGTATCTATGAATATCTCAACATCTGCCCTCATTTCTTTCTCTACCATGACATTCATCCAACATGAAGGGCCATTAAATTGAGCTTATTCAAACTCTTGCAAATTTCCAGGATCCCAACCATGTACACTCATCCATGTATAGCTGAACCACATCAATCAATAGTGTGGCCTGTTTAAGACCATAGCCTGCAGGCCAGCTGGGTTTGACTAACATGCTGGCTCATCCAGGTCTCTGCCCAGGACTGAAAATACCCTAGCATCAGCTCAATGCATGAGCCTCTGATCATGCCAGCTCTGACCCTATGAGATGTTGAAAGAGGATATTAACTTGATGGTAATACCTCTTGACCTAAGAGCTGGAAAACAGGGCACTCTCTGGAAATGCAGGTAGGTCTGAGGATTGAAAAGATCCTACGAACATTGAAAAAATCAGGCAAAGGAGTCAGGGGAGGGAATTAACACTATAAGCTCAACTCCTGGCTAATGGTAAGCTATTTTCCTAAATATATATGCGGCCCCAGTAAATCACCAAATATTCTGTAAATTCTTGTTAGATGGGAGTCTCTCCTTGCAAAGATGTCAGGAAGGACCATGGAAACGCATGGTATATAGTCACTGCCCTCAAAGAATTCAGGGGATGCTCATTCAAAAAATTTAGTATTAGGCAAAAAGGAAAAGTATTCTACGAGAGGACCCAAGTGGAATGAATGCACAGGGTAAGCAGAGATGAATCCAGCTGAGCCAACTAAATATGGTTTCTGATAACGGGAGGGTTATTGTGGCTATATGAAGGAAAAATGGAAACTTAACATGGAAAGTGCTAGAGTTTTTCCATTCCTTCAACACATGCTCATCCCACCATAAGGTCTCCTCTGCCTAAAAGGCTCTTTCTCAATTCTATGCATGGTGTTCTTCCTCTCATCCTCCAATACTTCATGTAAAAATTACCTTCTTGGGGAGTCCTTCTAAATTAGTTCCCCTTCTTGCACTGTCTCTTAAAACATCAGATGCAGCCAGGTACAGTGGCTCACGCCTGTAATCCCAGCACTTTGGGAGGCCGAGATGGATGGATCACAGGGTCAGGAGTTCGAGACCAGCCTGACCAACATGGTGAAACCCCATCTCTACTAAAATACAAAAATTAGCCAGGCATGGTGGTACATGCCTGTAATCCCAGCTACTCAGGAGGCTAAGGCAGGAGAATCGTTTGAACCTGGGAGGCAGAGGCTGCAGTGAGCCAAGATTGCACCACTGCACTCTGGCCTGGGTGACAGAGCAAGACTCTATCTCAAAAAAAAAAAAAAATCAGATGCATTTTTTTCATATAATCACCCCAATTTATGCTTATATGTCTCTTGGTTTATTTATTATTTGACTCTTCCCTTAACAGATCATAAAGGCAAGAATCGCAGCTGTTTGGGTCACCACCATATATCTCATATGTAGCCCACGGTCTGGCACAAAGTTAGTACTCAATCCATGGCTGCAGAATACATGAATGAATAAAAGGATACAAAATGGAGAAGGGAGAGAAAGCATTTCACACAGAGCAAAAGGAGCAGGGACACACGCACAGGAGAGTGTCAGTGATGTTAGAGGTATCCCAGGGAGAGGGTCTGGCTGCAGAGAAGGGCAGGTAAAGCGTAAAGCTAGGGAGAACCGGAAACCATGCCGCAGACGGAGTTGGCAGGGAGATTACAGAAGGCCCTGAATGCCGGGCTAGGGAGCCTGGGCTCTCTTGGGAACAAAAGGAGCTATGGAGGTTCTGAACAAACACACGTGATATGATTTGGGTTCTTCCAGGAAGGACATATAAAGGCAGAGTTGTCAGCCTCAGGCTATTACAATTACATGGACAAAACGTACCAAGGACCAGAATGAGAGGAGATGCTCAGCAAGGAGAATGAAACAACAGATGGACAGAAGTCACAGAATTCAGGAACTAAGGGAACATGAGGGGTGAGGGGTCAAAAACAATAAAGAGGACTCCTGGCTTTCAGGCATGAATGACTGGACAGATGAGGATGAAATCAGCAAATGCAAGCAACCCAGGAGGATGAGCAGGCACCAAAGAAAAGATGACAAATCCCACCTCAGAAATGCCTATGTGGAGATCTGAATGAAGGTTGGGGGGATTCTTTGTGAAAATAGCTTCCAGGAACCTGAAAACAAATTCCAAGAAAAAGATCGGCTCAAAACAGGGCAATCTCAGAGTCCTCTACACTGAGGTGAAGAGTGGAACTGGGAGACAGGAGGGTAAATTAAGTCAGAAACAAGTTCCATCTTCAGGCACTGCTGTCATAGCTTTTAATCAAGTTGATAAATACTATGCGATAAGGGAAGAGCCCCTTTCCTCCCACAGGAGGGTGAGACTGTCCCATCTGCATTCAAAGCCCTCATACTCTCAGAACAAGACATTCCGCAATAAAAGACTGAACATCATTCTGCCCAACAGGACCATGAACATCAGAAAGGTATTAAGAAGCAATTCTGAAAACTGCGTCTCCCGCCCGCCTAACCTCCAAACGGGACACTCTGTGTCAAGTCCTCTGTAATCCCTTCTTGATTTTAAAAACGCCCTTGTTCCAAATGTTTCCTGCTCTAACCAAATTAATGGAACAGTACAGATATGCATGCCAGTGCAAAATATGGCAGCAGTAAAAGTTGACAGAGCTAATTTTCAATTGTTTTGGCAAAACAGCTTGGTCCACCCCTTCGGGTTTGGAAAGCAATCAGCTTATTAGCAGAGAATGGGCTACTGTATCTTAACAAGTCTCGTTCAGAGGCCTGCTTTCTGGTTTTTAATGTCATGAGAAGTCCCTATTGAGAGCCCATTGTTCTAAAGAGGCTTCCCTATGAAATGTCTTTCATGCCTAAGGTTTGAAAAGAGCCCTTCAAGAAGCAGAGTCATAAAACAATAATAGTTAGGCAAGTCATGAGATTAAAAGGAAATTAAACATTTGTGATCTCTATGATGAGAGATGTAGTCTGGACACACATACACACAAAAGAAACTTGAAGGGGAACATTGGAGAGAAAGGGTTAAGCACACACTTCACCTTGGGCTGCAACTGCTCAGTGAGCTCTCCCCACACCCTGGCTGGGCCAGGAGGCACTGCTGAAGCCGGGGCTTTCCTGGCCCTGAGGTCCCGTTCAGCTCGTCCATTCTACTGTGCAATTACAGAATCAATAAAACATCCCTTTGAAACTCCCTGGACTAGTGCCGACATGCAGACAGTAGTCGGCTGACATTTTTTGCTATTTCCGTTATTGCAGCCGGCAAGCATGAGGAGAAGGCATCAGAACCAAGACAGAGACTGGGGACGAGAAGGTGGATGGGAGTTCCGGCTTCATGCAGGCTGCCCTCGTGCTCTGCGTGGCCCATGGAGTTATCACCCACAACCTCGCCCATGGGTAGGGGCCACCAGACCAAGGTGACATCATTCCTAAGGGGACACTGAAGGAAAACTACAGGAGAGTCTGGGTTCTGTCTATCTTCACCCTGTTTGGTGAAGGGTGGGGAGGAAAAGCAGCAGGAAAAGAAATTATTCTTTAAGGAAAAAAACTTCTTGGACAGGCTCACCTGAGAAACACTTTTTTTTTCTTGGTTTGCTCTGAGCATTTCAGGAATCAAAGGCCTGTGCCAAGAAGCAGGCAGCGAGGCGGAACTCAGCACTTGTGTGTGCTGCTCGTGAGAACTTGGGGGTGGGGGGGCGGGAGGGGGGGTACTGAAACGTCCCTGTCCATCTGTTGATGTCTGGGTGGCAGAAAATATTGAAATAGAAATAGAAAGTTAGAAAAAGCTTAGGAGCAAAACCTGAGAGAGTATTGTATTTGAAAAGGAAATGTTAGACTGATTGTATAAAAATGGAAAAACAGAATTAACATGTTCCATAATGATTCGTCTGTGTTAACTAAATATTGAGCTAAAATTTGGTGAAACCCTCAAAATAAGACTTCCCAAGGAACTCGTTGTCTTCAAGAATCACCGTCATTGAAAGAGAGCTAAATCACCCCATGGTGCCCGATCTCATTCACCTGGTTGGTGGCTTTTTTCATTCACTTTATTAAATACGGTCAAAAATGATGTGTGGTTTATTCCTCACTCTAAAACCTCAAGACAAGCCCATTACCAGCATTCCTCAAACATATTTGCATATCCAGTGAAAAACAAAATTCAAAATCTTTCCAAGCTACTTCTGCTCTACTGGGAAGCTAGAAAAACTGGCAACTTTGGGAAACGAAGATTCCTTTTTCCTCCATCCAAGCTCACACAGGAAGTGACACAAGAGGTTTTCTCAAATTGCCTTGCTACAATGACCACAACCTCGACAGAGAAAGACCACCCTGGGAACGAGACAATTCAGGTTTTTTACAGGCTCCCTCCTGACCATACCCAAAAATAACCAGCCCATACCACGGAAAGCCTGACTCGAGGACTTTGCAGCGTGAGCGAGTTCGGCATTGCTAATTCAATCCGACAGTCCTTACTTATAAAATAAAGACCACAGCCATGCACACACAGTAAAATGAGCAGGCGCAAATCTGGTGCAGTATTGCAAGCCGAGTGAATAATAGTACAAAATATCAGAAAAAGAAAGGTTATGAAATTTTATAACAGATGACAAATTGGTAGCTTTTCCCCACTTTTCTGGAATGGATTCAGTAACAGATTTGAATCCTGGGCTTTGATGCTTGTCTGTGATATGAAGGGATCCCAAGTTCAAGAGGAAAGAAAGAAAAAAAAAAAAAAACAGGAGTCATCTGCACGTTACTTCACTTACAGCAGGGTCTATTCTTTGCCATTTACTCTGGAAATTATTTGGTTCCTTATTTAACCTGCTTTGATTTAAAACAACATTGAATTTTAAATTTTCAATCTCAGGGTCTTCTATACTTCAAGATCCCAGACTTATCCCTAAAAGAGGAACCTACCTGCCCAGATTCTAGGAAAATAAAAGAAAGCAAGCATATTCTGCCACATTGGAAAAGAGGCTTAAACTCTGCCTTATGGTGTCTGTCTGTCACCCAAACTCATGGGCTGCGAGGGGTGGGCAGCCACATGTTTCTGGGGCAAGACTGGCCACAGGAGAAGGCCTTACAGGTTACTGGCTTTAGAAAAACACAGTAGCCGCAACCACCGGGAAATATGGCACCTGTACCAATGGGCCCCTCCAATTTACATGAAACACTTTCTTAGACGTTCTACCCCACCACTTTGATTTTACTGCAACAAAGCATTTACAAGGTGCATGGTGGAAAGAACCATGCAGGGAGGTGAGTGGTGGAAGATGAGCCGGTGGACACGTTCCTTGCCTGCATGCAGGAAGCTCAGGCAATCTAGGGAGGCAGGTGGATCTGCAAATGAGCCATGTAAAGACAACACAGACAGAAGGAATCCACTCTTGAGGAGTATCACAAATCTCCAATGGGAGCAGAGTTCAGTGGCCGTTCTCTGGTTGGTGGGCAGGAAATCAGGGAAGGCTTCATAGAAGAGAAAGCCTTATTCTCCATGGCAGAGTGCAAGAATAAGTGGCAATGTGTGAGAATATGCTTGCCCAGGAAGTACCTGTGTGGTTTTCTCAGTGACTTACGTTTCACTCCAGTGAATACTCCTAATAAGAGCTGGCATGGATGGCTCAGTGCTCACACCATGCTAGGCACTTAGCTAAGCTATGAGCTTCAGGCACTCAATCCTTACCATGACTTTTGACCATTTTACAGATAGAAAATCTCAGGGTCCAAGAGATCTGGTAATTTTCCAGGGTCACGAACTCGGTAAGTGGCGAAGCAGAGATTCAAACCCTGGTCCAGGTGGTCCCACACAGTCCCGTTGCCTGGTTTAAATACTTACTACAACTAAACGTATTTCCAAAGGTACTTGCCAAAGTTAATAGAAACTTCAGAGCTCCTACCTGCAAACTCATTTCGCAGGCAACAAACATACCAAAGAGGAATGGAGACTAACTTTTCCAAGTCACCCGATGACACTGGGTCAAATTCAGAATCCAAGCCTCCTGGCTCTTTCCTGACTTTATTTTTCTTTCCAGGTATTTATTCTGACTTCCATGTGTAGTATCTATGGAAAACCAAAGCTCTAGAGTGATTTTTCAAAAAGACTAAATTTAAATACCATCATATGTGCCACTCCTGCTGCCGTGCTGCACCTCGGTGTCATTCTGTGTTGCACTTGAACCATCAGAGAAGCAGAGAGAACCTATGACCAAGCTGCAGGATCCCTTAAGGCTGCTAGTCTTTGAAAACCTATTTACGGCCAGAACTTCTTAAGGGCCAAACAAGGCGCCAGGAGCACTCTTTAGAGAAAGCAGACGCTGACATCAATGTCCTCAAGAACTTCCATTCCCACAGAGCACTAAGCAACTAGGACGGATTGAGATACACAGAGATCAACCACTGACAACCGTGGTGTGCACAGACCTCTCATGGCTGACCTTGTCATGGCCTGGATCGGCAGCCCAGCACAGATGCAGAATGTTCCCTTTTGCTACTTTCCTGCACCTATCGAGTTGATTTTTCCATCTCCTCCCTGGCCCTGCACAGAGCATTTTCCCCTTCCCCTTCCCTGCTTCACCACCCCTGAACCAGCTTCTGACCTTGCACCCCTCCCTGCATTCAAAGCACAATTGACGCACCCCTCCCGGGCCCTGGCCCAATGACCCTCATTCTTCTCTCCCTTTGGACGCTTCCTTTTCCTGTCCCTCCCAGTCTAATAATCTCCTCCTATTCCACTGGGTCCCCTAGGCTACACCCCACCTAACACTGGGCAGGGCCTGGGCTGCCTCCAGTGTCTCAGCTGTGGCTTCAAAGGGTTTGGACCTAACACTCTGGGCGCCTACAGCACCAGAAACCTGGGATCAGATCACCAGTGCTACTCATGATCGCTTCACCCCATCCCCAAGCAACGTTTCCTCCACACCCAAAGAAGCAGAACTCAGCATTTACAGCATTTACATTCATTTTCAGGCTTAAGTGTGGAGCTCCTAAGTCAAGCCTTCAAAGCAGTTCAACACTTAACACTGACAGGAAATGTGAACATGTTAAAAAAAAAAAAAAACAACTAAAAAAAAAAAAAAAAAAACCATGATTTGGCTGAGGAACTATTCTTTGCAATGTTTCCAAGGATATACCAGAGTCTGAGCTTGAAGACAGACAAAATAATTTGAATGATTCTAATGGTTAGAACACCCTGATCATTTTGTACCTGCTTCGTCTTCTTGTATCTTTTGAGGTTTAAAAAAAAAAAAAACAGTGACTTGAGTAACTTGTTTTGTCCTTTTACCCCCTTCTCAGTGATGGGCAAATTAGTGATGATGGTAGAGTTATTACATGTAACTCTATATGTTATTATATGTAACTCATATCATGTTAGTATATGTAAGACTTTAGCCATCAAATGGTGAAAATCATGTCATGAACTATTGACATACAAGTACCCTGAAGAAAACACAGCAAGTCAGCCTGAACTACCCCAACCACTTTAGGCATTGTTTTTAAAACTATAAAATCAAATTGTAGGTGCCAGACTTTTGCTGTGTCCCTTTGTCTCTAAATGTATAAACACTCTACATGTCTATCAGAACAGAGCAAGGGTTTCATGTGTGTTCCTGAAATACACATGCAATCAATCAGGGAAACAACTTTACGGGTTCAACCATGAGAAATAAAAACATGCAAAGGCTTCCAATACATTCATATCTGACATCACACATCAGAGAGACAGCAGGCAGGGGAAACTTTGAATAATTCTAATTGTGCAAGGGGGAAGGGTCTGTAAACTAAAATAAAAATCCACATTAAAAATGTGCATGCTGTGTAAACACAATATAAAACAGGTTCACGGGGGCTCTATTTTCCTCCCTGGTGAGATAAGTTCTCCCCAGCTTGCAGTGTATTCTGGAACCCTGCTAGCCTGTTTTTCTGTTACTCAGGAGAGCAGCTCCAAGCCCATCCAAGCCTGCACGTGAGTTTTCTCTTCCCTGACTGTTTACCTGGATGAGTGTGAATGCCCTGGTCGGCAGGTAAGCAAAGGTGTGTCTACACTTACCTGCACTGTCTTCCATCCTCTGATGGCACAGGGAAGCTTAGATCGCATCAGCCACAGATCCATGCCAAATGGAAACCCAAGCCCACGTTACAGCTTCCTGGCTGGCTTAAATTGCAATCATTTATCTTCATATGCCTCAAGTTTAGTTTTGAAAAATTATTTAAAGACCAAGCACCATAATGAATGTGTCTACTACACAAGTGCTTTTAAAAACAAACAAAAAAAAGAGTTACAAAATATTTCTTAGGTAAGGCCCCAACAGGAGACGGAAAGAGATCAAGATTCAAAGTCCTGACTTTTAAGGAGTTTATAGTCCAACTTGAAGAATCAGGACAAACACATCTCCAAAGATAAGGAACTCTGAAGAAGTATGTGTTCAATGCCAAGTGAAAGATACAGAAAATAATGATGCTAGGCACTGGATCCTAGAGCCCTCCGAGGACTTGCTCCCCCCCAGGCAGGATGACAGCTTCAGAAGACACCTCCTTCCCACTCCAGTCCTAGGAGTCCACCTGCAGGCTGCACCTCTCGCTGACCCTCCGAAAACCTGCAAGTCCAAATCCCAACTTCCCTCAATACAGGAGTCCAGAAATGGGCTTCCAGGCTCCAGGAAGTACCTGAGGCCTAATGATTTAAAGTTTTATGTACATGTACATTATGTACACTTGTGCAAATTAAATAAATGTACACACAAAAGCACTATATATCCTTCCTGGGCACTCACATATATGAAATAGTAAAACCAGAAGGTGGAAATGGTGACCCTCATGAGGGGATGGTGTGTGTGTGTGTGTGTGTGTGTGTGTGTGTGTGTAAGGAAGAAGGTGGAGGGAGGGGAAGGAGTTAGACTTAAATGGTGTAGAGGAGACTTCTTTTTGCCACAGATGTTGTATTTATTAAAGGTAATAGAGTAGAGGTGAATATGGCCAAATGTCAACAGTTATTAATTCTGGGTAATAAAAAGATGAACATTTGTACTATACACACACGTGCCTGCACACACACAAGTAGAGAGACTCAGAGATTTTTCAGCTTCACCAAGGAGTCCAAGACCGCCAAACTGTTTAAAGCACTTGGCTAACGGGCCCCCATCACCTCCGTCTCTCTTACCTTTGATCTTCTGTAGCCAGGTATTAGATGGCCATTTCACAGCCCACTCTGTTCAGCTTTACCGCATTTCATCAGTTCTTAAACTGATAATTAACACACGAGTTTTCAGCTACGTCATTCTTTTTTTCATAAGAGCTTAAAGTAAGAGACTTCAAGACAAAAGGGAAGGTGGAGGTTGAGGATGAGGAGGAGAGGAAGGAGAAGGAAGGAAAGAGGGGAAGGGAGAAAGGGAAGAAAAGGATGGAAGGAAGAAAGGAAGGGAGGTAAGGGAAGCAGGAAAGGAAGGAGGAGGGGAGAGAGGGAGGAAGGGAGGGAGGAAGGGAGGGAAGGAAGGAAGGAAGGAGGGAGGACAGAAGGAAGAAAGGAAGGAAGGGGGAGAATCTGTCTACATACATTAATACTCTATTATGTCACAACTGAAAAGCCATTTCTGATTTTCAGGGAATGTGGGTTTATACCATGTACGAATTTCTAATTATTCCTATGACACATTTCCCAAACTGTTCCTGGTACGCACTCTTCAGGTCATCAAAAGGCATTGTCTCCCCACAACAGACCCTGCCACTTCCAAAGTAAGTTTCATTTGGAAAACTACACATGTTCAAAATCCCTCTGAGATCAACAAAGCACATTACTACCCTAAAACCTGAGAATCCTACAGCTAAAATTAAAATAAAATGAAGATACAGCCTGGTATAAGCCAGTGTTTTCCAACTTATTTTCACCATAGCATAGTTTCTGCATGGAACAACTGTGCTGCTGAACTTGTGGTCTGAGGAGTGTGGGGAATGCTGGCCCTGGTGGTGATGAGACCTTCTGGATTTAACACTACAGTCCACATTTCAAATACCCCATCCTATTGTCCCTATAAACATGACTCACTCTCATAAAATCAGAAATCCTAGTTTTAGAGTCATAAAATATGGTCCCTATTACAATTCCATGTATTTCCATAAAACCCTTAAGGAACTGACTCACATAGCCCCTTATAATACTAACAAGAAAAGAACAAAAAATTTCAAGGATTCACTAAGCCAACAGCACTGAACCGACTATAGTCATAAACCAAGTCTGGAGCACATCCTCCGACAGTGATGACGAGAATACACCAAAATACCTGGAAACCAACTCCGCCTTGGAGCCGGCCAGGCAAGTGGTGATCTGTAGGCAGGAATACTGCAAAATGTCTGTTATAATAATTTAATTTTGGTGTAACTTTGACATCTATCTAAAACACAGGAAACAAAACGTAAGCCCCATTACCAATCAAAGCAACACTGATCAACACAATTCCATTTTTTCACCTATGGAATTAGGGAATATTTTCACATATAATACCCTATGTTATTTGGAGTTTAAGGAAATGGGCCTTCACAGACAAAGCTGATTGAGAAGAAACTTGGTATTACCATTCTGAAAAACAGAAAGCTGGCATTAACATTTCTCAGCCTCTTTGATCCAACAATGTCACTACTGAGAATGTATAAAAAGGAAAATAGGGCTGGGCGTGGTGGCTCATTCCTATAATCCAAGCACTCTGGAAGGCGGGTAGATTGCTCCAGCCTAGGAGTTCGAGTCAACCTGGGCAACATGGTAAAAACCCATCTCTACAAAAAATACAGAAATTGACCGGGCTTGGTGGTACACAACTGTTGTCCTAGTTACTTGAGAAATGAAGGCGGGAGGATCACTTGAACCTGGGAAGTTGAGGCTGCGGTCAACCACGATCCCACCACTGCACTCCAGACTGAGTGACAGAGTGAGACCCTATCTCAAAAAAATAAAGGAAAACAAATCGTGAATACATACAGAGTCTGGAGGTCCAAGCAGCCAACAGTCATTCTCCACTGGGCTCTCCCGACTCACCAGGAATGGCAGATGCACTGGACTGGGGCAGAGTGAGGGAGCATAATTAGGTCCCACCACAGGAACACCTCAGGTCTCTCTGAGTGTTCCCCAAAGGAGAAGGTATCACACACACTCAGCAATGGCCCTGCCATCCTCTCTCTCCACCCAGCACAAAACGCAAGCCCAAAGGGTGGAGGAGCATGAACTTCCGAGTCTGCGATCATCATCTGCTCACAGGATCATCCCATAATGCCTTTGGGAATAAAAAGAAACCCTGCTGGACAGGAATTAAGAGCCTGTTCCTCTGGCTGGGGCATAAGAGACCCCAAACCAATAAGATGATCAGGTAAAAAACAAGCTGCCTCAAGAGGACAGGGTCCCCCCTGCAGAAAAAAAGAAAAGCTGGTCCCCGGAGGTGAAGAAAAGCTGTGTATATGAAACTGAGTCAAAGAGAGCCCACGGATCTGCTGATGGGAGGGGTAGAAAATTAACATTAAAACAGTAACGGTGACTTATTTCCAGAAGAAATGTGTTTATGTGATTCCAGCACTGGAATCTATCTCTACTAGTTATATGAAAGTAATGGGATAAAAGCAAACAAAGTAATTGAACAATTTATTACCTTCAGGAAAATGTAGGCATCTAACATGTTCAGTTATGCACAGGAATTAGAGGAATGGAATAACATGTAGACTCTTTAAGGACACTGTGTCTGGTTTTGCTCAGCTCTGAATTCTTGGCTCTTAAAAATAAAATCTATTTCTGAATGAATGAATGAATGAATGAATGAATGAATGAATGAATGTTGTCCCTTATTCTTCATTTTCTGGCAGCCTCGTTTAATATGAGCTACACCGGCCTGAAAGTACTGGTGTTTTTGGATTGCTTTCAAAAATGTGAAAACAGCAAGACTAGTCCTATTTCCACTTATTTATCCACCTTTAAGAGTAACCTGCTGTGGCACAAGTCCCTGTGCATTCCATTATCTCTGCTGACTCTCCATCCTCCTGGCCATCAGCAGAGGAACCTCTGGCTCACAAAAGGATTTAACATCCTAGCACAGTAGGGATTTCGACTTATAGCCACCTTCTTCAGGCTCCCCTCCACTCACATAATTTTGATCTCCAAATATTGAGACTGCCTCTCTCTTGGGTCTTTCGGACCTCATTTATACCCCCCAGCAGTTGATGGCCAAGATCTAGTCCTCATCACAAGGCTTGGTAGGCCCATTCTGCAAATAGAATTATATAGATTTAGGGAGGTTTCAGTCTAATTTGGAGGAAAAAAAAGCAGTCTCCATAGATACAAGCTTTTCAACATATTGCTTTTTTGCTCTCCTGTTTTCTTACACTGAGAATGTCAATGCAGAATCGGAATATTTAAGTAAATTACATAGGCTGGAGGACTGAGCGTCCCACCCAGCCCTCCCACCTCCACTGGTGGAGACCACAGGGCAGAGTGGAACGTAGCAGGGCTGGGGGCTCTTTGGAGGTAAGGAACAGAGCCTTAAGGTTGGAGCTACAACCCGCTCTCCAGGGCTCTATTGGAAGGAAGACACCAGCTCGCTGCTCTCACATCTCATCTTCCTCTCCATTGCTTCATTAAATTGCACAAGGATGGGACTGCCTATGCAGGTGGCAGACAGGCAATGAGGGTGCCAGGCCTTGTGTTTCCACAGATGCAGAGCTCAGGCAGACTTCAGGCTACAAGCAGCACAGGTCCTGCTGACAAAGTGGTCAAGGTGTGGTTACGGCTGCATGAGAGCTGCTCAGAACCCTGGGACCACACATGCAAATGACTGCCTCTTCCTGGTTTCTGAAAACCTTTCTGTTTGTCCATGTGCACAGGGTGGGAATGGGAGAAAGAATCAAAGGTAGCAGTGATGTAATGAAAACCTTCAAGAAAGGGTGGGGAGGGGTCTGAAGGGCAGTTCATTCTATTTCTTTCAGCTAAGAAAAGGTAAGAAAATTTAGAAGAAGGAAAAATAGAATTACCACATAATCCAGCATTTCCATTACTGGGAATATACCCTAGAGAACTGAAAGCAGAAACTTAAAGAGATATTTGTACACCCACATTCATGGCACTATTACTCACAATAGATAAAAGGTGGTGGCAACCCAAGCGTCCAGCAAAGGATGGATAAACAAAATGTACACACATTCAACAGAATATTATTCAGCCTTTAAAAGGGAGAAGGGGCCAGGCACGGTGGCTTACGCCTGTAATCCCAGAACTTTGGGAGGCTGAGGCGGACGGATAATTTGAGGTCAGGAGTTTGAGACCAGCCTGGCCAAAGTGGGAAAAGCCCATCCCTAGTAAAAATACAAAAAAATTAGCTGAGTGTGGTGGCGTACCCCTGTAATCCCAGCTACTTGGGAGGCTGAGGCAGGAGAATCGCCTGAACCCAGGAGATGGGGGTTTCAGTGATCCAAGATTGCACCACTACACACTCCAGCCTGGGCGACAGAGTAAGACTGTCTCAGGGGAAAAAAAAAAAAGGAGGAGGTTCTGAATCCTGCTGTAACAGGTATGCACCTTGAGGACATTATCCTGAGTGAAATAAGCCAGTCACAAAAAGACAAATACTATATGATTCCACTTATATGAGGTATCGAGAGTCGTCAAATTCATAGACAAAGTAGAATGGTGGTTGCCGGGGAGGGAGTTTCAGTTATGCAAGATGAGAAAGTTCTGGGGACTGGTTGCACAACAATGTGAATATACTTAACACGACTGAACCTTATACTTCAAAACATTTAAGACGATGAATTCTGTTATGTGTATTTTACCACAATTAAAAATAACAAAGCCGGGTGCAGTGGCTTATGCCTGTAATCCCAGCACTTTGAGAGGCTGAGGCAGGGGGGATTGCTTGAGCCCAGGTGTTTGAGACCAGCCTGGGTAACGCTGCGGTGGCGGGCGCAGTGGGCGCGGTGGCTCACGCCTGTAATCCCAGCACTTTGGGAGGCTGAGGCGGGCAGATCACGACATCAGGAGTTCAAGACCAGCCTAGCTAATATGGTGAAACCCCGTCTCTACTAAAAATACAAAAAAGTTAGCTGGGCATGGTGGCACACGCCTGTAGTCCCAGCTACTTGGGAGGCTGAGGCAGAAGAATCAGCTGAGGCAGAAGAATCGTTTGAATCCAGAAGGCAGAGGTTGCAGTGAGCCGAAGTCACGTGACTGCACTCCAGTCTGGGCAACAGAGCAAGACTCTGTCTCAAGAAAAATTACCTGGGCATGTGCCTGTAGTCTCAGCTACCCAGGAGGCTGAGGTAAGGGGATCACTTGAGCTCAAGAGCTTGAGGGTGCAATGAGCTGTAATCATGCCACTGCACTCCAGCCTGCGTGGCACAGTGAGACCCTGTCTCAAAAATAAAATAAAAATAAGGAACAAAAAATTGGAAAACTAAACAGGCAAAAGACTCTACCCTGTTCCTCACATTTTAAAGTCAAACTGGTATTAAATGGAAAGCATGTACCAGGTATATGTTAGAAATTCTTCTTTCCTGTCAGCTATGATAGTACTTCAGGTTTTTAAAAGGTAGCTGCATTCCCTATTGCAAACAGTATAATATAAAACTTTTTTCAGCTGCCTCTTGTGAAATTTTGTTTCATATCTTAGATTAGAGACCTAGTTTAGCAGTGCCTTTAGTCAGGGTAAAAAACTTTGCAAATCATGGCACGACTCCCTAGGTGGGACTGTACTACGGGTCAGTCATTCTCATGGAAGTAGAGGGGAGCTTTAACCCCTAGGGGACATACACGTGGAAATGTCTGGAGACACTCTTGGTTGTCACTGTGATGGGGCAGAAATGAAGGACAGAGGCAGGGATGCTGCTACACATCCCACCGTGCACAGACCCCACAACAAAGAACTTTCTGGCCCCAAATGTCAACAGTGCTGAGGTTAGCAACTCTGCTCCAGATCGGCCTAGCAGTTCAAGCATTTTGTTTGTTTTGCTCTTCCTTTTGCCCATGCGTGTGAGCAGGCAGTGGAGTGAGTAGTCAGTAACATGTCAGGCCCTGTGCTAAATGCTCTAGGAGAATGATCCTACGATGCCTCCGGCGTCACTAACAGGGAACCATTTGGAGAGGTTGAGGAATATGTCCAGTCAGTACCACTGGTGGAATTTAAAATCAGCCCTAAAGACCTCCAGGGTGGTGTTCTTACCTCTGCTTCATAAACCCTCAAGTTCTGAAACTCAGTCTGGCTTGTGGGCAGCAAGCCAGAGCACCAGCGCTCAACAAGACACGCTATAGAGAACACTGGCACTGGGAACTGCTGGCCAAGTCCCTTCCCACTGAGCCCCTTCAGCATCTTGGCAGCCTATCAACCCCACTCAGACTGCGGAACAGTGTTTGGATTCGAGGGGAAATTGGGGAAAATTATTTTCTAGATTTTATAAAGGTTACTGTCATTTGTACATGATAAATCTCCATTCTGCCTGATGTTATTTGCATGAAGAGGGCTTCACCAGCTATGTTCCTAATGATATCTTCACCAGAACCTTCCCATTCAGAAGTCATGCCTAAACAACTTTGAGAATTCCCAAGCACTAAACATCTCAGGAGCTGAACCATCTAGGGAACTCATATTCATGCCTCAAAGCCCTGTTCAGACTTGGTGCCCCACTTCTGTGAAGCTTGACATGTATGTCCCAGATGCCCCAGTTGTTCATTCCTTCCGCACAGTTCCATACTGTAACACCCTGACATTGTATGCATACTTCTCTATATTAACCATTAGGCAACCAGACTGAGTTGCTTGACACAGGGACTGCGGACACGTCTTTGTATAGGTTTTGCATATTACAACAGGCCAACTACAGTACCTGTCAGAAATGGCTGAAGACCCTGAAAATCCAAAAAAAAAAAAAAAAAAACACACACACATTCAGAGATCAAGTAAAACACACAAGGAGACACTCACAGGAGGACACTGGTGATTTCCTCTGAGTCTTGAGAATGTCCAACTGATTCTGGTGAAATTATTCGTGCAAGTCTCGCGCGATGAGTTGGGTGCTGGGACGTCTGGAGAGAGCTACATGGGCACGGACGTCCGCTCTGTCGGCAGGATCACCCTGCACCAGACTAGCTGCGGCCTCAGTAATAATGCCACAGAGATGCTTCCTCCATTCCATGGTCTCGGTTTTTGCTTTTGTTTTTGGTTTTTTGACAACAATCACAGCCACTCCCAAGTCTGGATTTGTCAAAAGCCCAGGCCTGCTGCATCAGGAAAACCAGAGGGAAGGGGATTGCAGGTAGGGCTGCCTGCTCAAAACAATGAAAGCATGCAGATTGTCAGGCCCCACTTGGGACTTAATCTGAATCTCTGGGGGTGGGGCTCCAGTACCTGTAGTTTTTATTTAAATATTATTATTATTATTATTATTATTATTATTATTTGAGACGGAGTCTCGCTCTGTCACCCAGGTTGGGCTGGAGTGCAGTGGCGCGATCTCCGCTCACTGCAACCTCTGACTCCTGGATTCAAGCGATTCTCCCCCCTCAGCCTCTGGAGTAGCTGGGATTACAGGCACGTACCACCACACCTGGCTAATTTTTTTGTATTTCTGGTAGAGATGGGGTTTCACCATATTGGCCAGGCTGGTCTTGAACTCCTGACCTCAGGTGATCCGCCCGCCTCGGCCTCCCAAAGTGCTGGAATTACAGGCGTGAGCCACCACACCCAGCCCTTATTTTGTTTTTAACTGACACACAATAAATGTATGTATTCATGGGGTACAGTGTGATGTTTTGATACATGTATATATGGTGTCATGATAAAATCAGGGTAATTAGCCTATCCATTACCTCAAACATTCATCATTTCTTTTGAAGAGAACACTCAAAATCCTGTCTTCTAGCTATTTTGAAATATACAATACACTGTTGTTAATGAGAGTCGCCCTACTGTGCAACAGGACGCAGGTACGTATTCCGCCTATCCAACTGTGACTCTGGGTTCGCGTCTGTTGGTCTAACAAGCGCTCCAGATGACCCCGATGCACACTCCAGTTGGAAAGCCACTGCCTTTGCTCTATGCTTCTCAACAGTCATGACCATCAGAATCACCTACAGGGCTGGTTAAAACACAGACTGCCAGCCGCCATGCCAGATTTTCTGATTCTGCCACTCTCCCTCCAACAGGGCCCCAGAACCTGCATCCCTAGGAAGTTGCCAGGTGACCTGCTCTGGGGATTTCTGAGACTAAAGAAGGGAGCCGAGTCTCATTTTGTATCCTTTTGTCATTTTTGTCTTACTTGTATATATTTTTAAATAAAGAATGGAGGCTATTTCTCAGTTGATGAAAAAATTCTATAGTATTGTAGGGTGGCCTTATGATGATCCAAGAATATACCAAAATAACCTCTTCAACAGAATACTATCTTCCCTTTTACCCTTCTCTCCCAATATTCTATCAGACTCCCAGAGGCAAAAAGCACCCCACATTTTGGACCAGCAGCTTGGTACTCAGCCTCCTTCAGAGGGGCTTCACCAACCAGCCCCAGCCCAGCTAGTTTCTACCTAAATACTCACTCCCTATGCACTGTAGCTACTGACTTCGCCTCAAAGTGATTTCTCTCTCAAACGCCTAGTACATCAACGTCAATTGGCACTGGTTTCTGTTAACGAACAGACTGGCCTGCGCCAACCACAGCTTACCACACGTGTACTCGGCCTACTTCCCTATTTTCAATGCCTAATGATTTTTGCTGCGCCTGAACACATCTGGAGGGAGCCAGGCCCACTGGCTGCCTCTCGTCCCACTCCAGGCCCTCCTACAAAGGTGCACTCAGCAAACCCTCCAAGTACAGACAGGTTCTACAGTGTTGCTCCAAGTCAGAGAGGAGGCCTCAAACAATCAAGGATTTTTTTTTTTTTTTTTTTTGGAGAAATGATCAAACCCGGGGGTGGGGACAGAACTTCCTGCAAGAAACCGCATCCTGAACAAGCATCGCCACGACTCACTGTAAATAAATACTCTCTCCTTGCAGCACTTCCGTCAACTGTCAGGGCCCTGGCTCCAATCGCCTTTCAAGTCCAAACAGGAAAGGGGAGAAAAGAGAGTGAGATGGCAGATAGGAGGTTTAATTTGCTTCTTGCTGCAGTTTTCATTGGTGGGGCGCTTCCAATTCAGCAGGCCTGCTAGATGCCTGGAATTGCTCCTGGACCCCACTTTTTCCTGTTAACCTTCATAATTGTATTATTACGAGCCAGCCCACAACTGGCCTACCCAAGGCTCAGAGGAGTGCGGCTTCTTCCCTGCATCAGATAAGCAGCCAAAATCAAACAGGCCTGCTGCAGACAGAAAGGCAACTGATGTTTGTGAGGGATGCTCTGTACATGCCTCTGCTGTGACTTAACCCAAGGGACCGGGGGGAGGGCGGATGGCCATGGGGACTGGAGGTAGAAGGTTCAAGAAGGAAATAAGTCAGTGACCTCAATTTTCTGGAAAACGAATGTGAAGGATATCCTTTTCAAAGTGCACAATGTGGCCGGGTGGGGGAAGATGTGCAAGGGAGATCTTTCATTTCAATAACGGCAATGGCAAGTACTTCTGGAGTGCAGACCAGGCGGCAGGCATGACATAAATGGCTTCAACATACCTTTAGTCCTTAGTGTTCTCCATGGTACCTGTGAGGGAGGAGCCATAACCCCCAATTTACCAATGAGGAAGCCAAGTTTGGGATGGCTACAGAAACACGGGCTGCTTTACAAACCGTAAATGGCAAAAGCAGGAATTCAAACTCAGTTTTGCCTAAATCAGGGCTGCTGTGAACCGCTGGGAAGGATGTGAACTGTACAACTGAAACAGTGCCACACACGTCTCCAGCAATGTAAATAGCAGCTCAGCAGTGTTTTGCCTGAACCGGAATGGGGCTGATGCTGCAGTCCACATTTTAACCAGGGAATATACTGCCTCCCAAAGGTTCTGGAAAATAAAAAGGAGCTCTACCCAGAGAACTTCTCAAGAAGTTCCAAGATTCTAAGGTAGTATGAACTCCATGGCATTCAACCAAGTCAATTTGCCCTATATAAAGGGCCTTTTTTTGTTGAATTCCCTGTAATTCAAATTTCCCGTTTGTTTCTGTGTTACGTAAGGCCAAAGTCTGTTTTTACACAGTATTGAAATTACCACCGCCTGGCATATTATAATAGATATAAATATCTATCAATAGATATTTATACCTTTTTTTTTTTTTTTTTCGAGATGGAGTTTCACTTTTGTTGCCCAGGCTGGAGGGTAATGGTGCAATCTCAGCTCACTGCAACCTCCGCATCCTGGGTTCAAGTGATTCTCCTGCCTCAGCCTCCCAACTAGCTGGAATTACAGGCACGTGACTCAACCCCAGCTAATTTTGTATTTTTAGTAGAGATGGGGTTTCACCATGTTGGCCAGGCTGGTCTCAAACTCCTGCTCTCAGGTGATCTGCCGACCTTGGCCTCCCGAAGTGCTGGGATTACAGGTGTGAGTCACCATGCCCAGCCTATGCCTATATTTTAACAGAAAAGAACTGGTGGATAAGTGAGTGAGTGAGTGAGTGAGTGAGTGAGTGAGTGAGTGAGTCAGTGAATGAATGAATTCAGGCATTCAATGTGTTATCATGAGGGCCAAAGCAGAAGACAGTTCCTGCCCTTCTTAGAGAAGCCTGGGTCTCATAGAGAAATGGGTGTTCTGCCATCCTGCTAAGACTGGCTCCCGTAAAAGCTGCTGTCACCTGTGGGCACCCTTGATTTTTTTTTTTTAATATAACTATGGAAATTCAGGCTCAGGCACAGTGGTAGCAGCAGCTCTAGTTGTAGATGGAAGTAATATAATGCGTTGTTGGCAGCCCAGAAGGAGGCAGAGAAGGTAATGAGCAGAGGAAAAGCATGTTCAAGAATGAAGGAGTGGGTGAAACCTCGTAAACTCTTCGCAGACAGGACATGCCCCTGGAGCCTCTGTCCTAAGGAGGGAGGCAGCCAGACGGCTTCCCAGAGGCAGAGGAGGGTGAAGTTGGAGACAGGGCTGAGGTGCCCAGGGCACCTGCTGCCACACACTGAAAAAAAAAATTAAATTAATAAAAGTAAAAATGAAGCATCGCATGTAGCAGCAAAGTGTTATTAAAACACTGTAATGTCTCAGAGGTTCCTATGAAGGCATGTTCTTACAATTCACTCATAAGAATTTAAAGACAAAATTATATGCCTCGTAATTCTCCAATGAGTATGTTTCTCTATGGATCCCATTGTTTAGATGGGATGCACAGCTTCCAGCAGGTTTAAATCATTGAAGGGATTTTAAAAACTGGCACTTTCCAGAAATCTGGCTGCACATTCCTCAGCAGGAGTGAGTGTCAATACAGATTATGTCTACACACTCATGTATACCGCTACATCTATTTCAGGACACGCTTTCCATCAGGGTTGCAAACTCAAATGCCCGTAGGGGTCGGGCAGTTGTTTCAATGGATTCAATGGATGAAGCAGGCAGGGATTCAAACACCACAAAGTGGGTGGGAATGCATCCCTAACAGACAGCTTTCACAAGCCTCGTCTAAATGGGCACCTGACCCCAGCATGGGAGAGGGGCTGGTGTTACCACATCTTTTGGTTTGTTAAAAGAAGTCAGAAATCTGGGCTTTGCATAGGAAACCTCAGTAAATAAATGTCAGTGATCATCCAAATACCATATTTAGAATACCATACAAGTTAGCATGCAGTTGTGGCCTGAATACCTCTGTCTACACCTATGTCTACACATACAGCAAGAATGACTGTTTAAATTTAGCCACTATGTTTCCAGGCCCCTCTGCCTTACACATTCTCAAGCCAGCTCATGAGGCACCCCAGCGAGCTTACAAACAGTAACATCCACTTAGATGAATGACCTGAGTCAGGGAGGAACCTGCCAACCTGGGCAGTGATCGGCAACCAGGTGCCACATGGCTGGAGTCAGATCTGAAAGGGAATCACTCCAGCTGGAAGGAACTAGGTCAGCGGCCTGGTTCCACAGGTCTGCATGCCAACCTGCCCCCATTCCACTGTACTTTTCCCTTCTGGACAGATGAAACCATCAAGGCCTCCGTCCAGTTACCAAACAGGAACTGAGGGGACCCGCTCAAGGAGGGTGTGAACGAGGTTCATGCTAGCAGCATGGTTCTTTAAAGGAAGCTCATCCACGTCCAGCGTGCCCTACCTGTTCAGACACAGGTTGCAACAGACACAAGCAGAGCCCTTCTAAAAGAATCTGGTCTTTTTCATATATTTTTATTAAACTTGCATACTCACCAGAATGGGGTGGGGTGTGGGGGGGTTGGATATCATGTCTTTCTCTTTCGTCCTACTCAAGATCATAGTGAAATTTCAATATTTGCAAGTATAGAATCTATACAGTATACTTACAACTATGCAAGTATAGAATCAGCCAGAGGCAAGTGCAGACATGTTCAGAGAGAAGAACCTCAAATGACTCATTCTTCCAGTTTTCTCAAACTGATTTCAGCTTTGAGGAAAGAGGCTTCATTCATACACACCACACATCAGACAGTGCCAGGCCTCATGGAACCCTTCATGGGTTGATGGCTCTAAACAACGCTTCCCTGCCGAGGAATGTGAATGTTGCCAGCCTTGGGGACAGAACCCCAGCACAGAAACAGACTCCTTCTAAGATTTCAATCTTAGTGACTGTCAGACACCTCCTAGTCTATCAGGAGATCTTTATCCCCTGACCAGGGTGAAGGATTCCCACTGCTTCCTTTCCCCTTACACACACCTCTCTGAATGGCTTCCACAAAGAAATGTACAAAATCCTGCTCCATTAAGTCTGCGAAAACAGTATGGGCACTAAATGCTTTCCTCATTCTGCAAAGAAAGGCTGTTGACTGGTAAGGTTTAAGCAATACTTAAGAAAGAAATTCTGGTACCTCTCCCAAAAGACAAACTGTACCTATAATAATATCCCTGGACAATTAATGGAACACAGCAAGGACTATGCAGTGGTTAAGATCACTGGTATTAAGAGCACTGGCTCATGGGTTAGGGTCTGTCGTTATTGACCTGTGAACGTGGGCAAATGATTTAATTTCTCCAAGCAGCAATGTCCTCATCTGTAAACTAGTAGGTAATAATGGTACTCGCAAAAAGGAGTTTTTCTTAAGAATAAAATGGGAAGAATTCAAGAACACCTTGCAAGACACCTTAACTAGCAGGTAATGGTGGTAGTGGCTATAACAAAGGTAATTCCTGTCAGCTGCTTTACTGTGCCCAGCTAAGATGCCTATTCCAAACTTCTCTGCTTTGAACACCAAATTACCATTTCCACAATTTCAGAACCAAATCATTGGCAAGTATGAATCCTTAGAAACCTGCTTAGCAAACTTCAACCTGGGAATACCGGCACATGTCTTTTTCATGGAGGACACTTGGAACTGTACAATAGTAAGGTGTGGGCATGCAAAGTTTATTAGCTAATGTCAAACCCTAGCTCCAAAGAAATCAAAGAACAAAATGCGTGTTATGACCAGACCTAACCCCAAACTGCTTTTTGGTTTACAAACAGAATGCCTGCCAATTCGGTGAAACTACATAGAAACAGTAATCAAACAATATCATATGATCACATTCACTGTCATTTTTAAATTTTGGTAAGAAAAACAGGGTAGAAATATAGAAAGAGCCAAAAAGTGATGTGTTTTGCTTGGTTCAAGGATTTTTTTAACTGCAAAAATACAGCAGGGCCCAAATTACAGGAGGCAAGCAAGGTGCCTAGGGTACAAAATTTAGGGAGGCACTAGACAGGATCGTCCAAGTTCAAGGTCAGCATTGACAGCGAGTGCCTCCTTCAACTTTCCATTCTAAACACCCTCTGTGGCTCCCCTTAATCCAGTGTTAAAAGAAGTGAAATGTAATTGTCATGCATTTGTGTGTGTAGCAGTAACTTGCAAGGAGGCTCCAAGATGTACACTGGTGGGTAACATTACAACACATCTTTCCTTTAAAGACCAGAATTCATGGCTGGGAGCAGCCCAGGCAAAGGACTATCTCCTAGAACCTTACCAAGTTCAAAGGCAGCTCTTTGCAACTTTGTGAGGGTTTCATCAGCCCTCAACAGCCTTTTCTTGTCCTCTCCCATACAAACAGGGATTAATTCTACAAGCAGCAGAAAATCCTATTCTCAGATATAATTTTTGCCCATGTAAACCCTATGGAAGAAAGGGATGCAATGTAAAATGAATAGGGGTCACTTACTGATCATGCCATCTGACCACTGGAATTGAGGAATTCTTTTTTAAGGGCTGTTTATAAATGAATCATTGTTTCATTAGATAAATATTCATAAAGTTTATTTTTAGAAAAACTAAATAATAAAGTATAACTAAATACACTCTCACGTAGGTCTATGAAATACGACGTAAATAAAAGTTTAAAAAATCTCAGAGAGGTGACTTCAATCACAAGGCATGGAATTTCTTTCCCAACATGTCTACGAATTCAGCATTAAAAAGGAAAAGGGGCTTTATAAACATAAGCCCTTTAAAATTTCCTTCTGAAGTTTTCCACTTTAACCTCACAAAGTCTCATTTACAAATAAACATGTTTCTAAATACATAATACATTAGAAGAAGTAGGTGGAAGACAAAGAAAAATCACACCTGCGTATTAGAGTCAATGTGTTTACGTTCCTAATTTCAATCACTTAACTGAAACTACTTTGGTTAGAAATGCTAAACAAATAGATTCACAACTGAAAAATTACAGGTGTTTCTGTACCTCCATGCTGGCAATTTTTAGATGTACTTCACCTGTTATCAGAACAGAACCTCTACGTACGGATAAGGAATGGGACGACAATGAACTTCACCCTCCCCAGTTCAACCTTCTGCATAATTTCACTGCAGAATGACGAGCTCGTTGCCAGTGAATGCCACTCTCTAATACCACAGAAATTTTGATCTCAGCTGTCCAATGCAAATTCGTGTATGATTCTGTATGCATTACCAAGCTATGAAATAAGTCAGTGTGTTAGGATGTGTGAACACATGGCTTGCTCTTGTTTCTGAACATAATAGTTTCTAGTGTCTAGTGTACTGTGATATTCTTGGTTCACTATGCCCTTTCTTTTAAAGAAAGGCTATTGCCCTATGTTAATTTCGAACAGAAATGAAGAACGGCATAAGAGAAGCTCCTTTCTAAATACTGTTTCTTGTGACGGCATAAAATAAGTAGTAAGTGATAAGATGAGTTGGTCATTTTTCTTTATTTAAAGAGGGAAGAATAAACAATTTTATGGAATATTCTCTTTTTTTTTTAAGACCTAATTATATACTAAGCAAGAAGTAATTTCTCCCTCCTGCCTACATTTTATGTTTTGGGCACTTCCATTTCATGTCCCTTGACACCTTTTCCAATAATCCATCTACTTGATATTGGAAAGCCTCACATGAATAAAACTTTATGGCACTACAGGCGTTTAGCCTTCCACTGACATTCCTGGCCTGTTCAATTCTGCAATTCAATCAAAATCAAATCTCAAAATCCTCTTGTCAGCCAGCACTGCTTTCATATGCCTGAGCCTTGTGTAAGGATAACTGCATCCAATCTTCCCCCCAAGCAGTGCTTATATTGTTTTATTACAGTTCAATGAGTGGAGTTCAAAATTACATGCAGCTGCCTACTACTGTGGTCGGGCTGTGTTACGCATGGACACAAGTATTGCCCACCAGGCCTGAAATCATTCACTTACTGGCCGGCCAGAAAGACTGTGAGCACTTCTTTGTATGGAAGAACATCCTGTCTGCTAGATCTAAAGAGGGTGATGTTAACAGATCAGTCCCTTTATAAAAGGATTGTGAAAGCCCGATGAAATGCAACTCAAATGTGCTCAATGTTAAGCAAGTGGCTAGAGCACATAAATGCGAAGATAAACCTCAACATGCACTACTTATTCTCAGAAAGCTTGTGAAGGAAGATCTGCAATAAAAGACATCGTAAAGAATTTTCGTATGTGTTTTAGATGATGAAGCTTCATTTAAATGAGTTTTTTTTTAACACCCCCAGTAATCCTTTCATTGAAACAAAAAGAGAAAATACAGAGCCAATTAAATACAATTTAACCTGATGAACAATACAGTAATTAAAATACCAGTAGTTAAGAAATGCTTCGATAAGCTAACATCAGGCAGAGCGACAGTGAAAATAGCTTTAGGGATACACCATATTTTCAACATTGGGACAAACACATCAAGTGGCCATCCCCTATTTTTAAAAGAAATGAAAAATGTGTAGAACCTACTAGAACCAAAAAAGAAAGCAAACTGGGTCTCATTTGTGTAGGTGTTAAATTACCTAGTTATTAAACAGGAAAAAAGGTCTTGCTAGAAGAACTGTTAAAGCCCTAAATAAAAATGTGTGTGCTAACTCCAGGCTACCTTTGGGCTAGTAATTCTACAGGTAAAACAGTAACTTCCTAGAGTGCAGTGTTTCAAGAAAAAGAAACCTGCCTCTCTCATTTATGAAGACATGCATCTCCTGTGCAGGTGGACACACCCTTCTCTGTGACAAAAGTCAGTGCCAGGAGGGTAAAGACGCACATGCCATTGCAAAATATTTACTGGCGAGGTCTCTAAAATTAATCACTCTCGGATCCCCCAAAAGGTGAATGTATATCCATTTCTAATACCTACCACTCTGCATCTTTTGAAACAGTATCATCAAAAGGAACTCTAAAGGGAACATGAAAAGCTCTAACATACAGAAACCTCTTTCAGACTACAGAAATTAGTCTCAAGACTAAATACTCAGGAGTTTAATCATTAAGTCAGCCTCCATGCCAAGAGGGGGAAATGGAAAGGTATTTATTTTGCTGCAGCTACGTTTATGGGTAAAAACTTAGAAAACTAGGTGATTCACGTACAATATCTTCTTTTCTAATGACATGGCAACTCAAAGAGCCAGCAAGGCAAGATAGGGACAATTCGAAACTGGCAAAATAATGAGTTTCTAGACATAATTTTATTTTCTCTGGGATAAATGATGAGATGCAGGCTTACTGACCCCCAAAGGAAGCTCTTGTTATATTTTAATATTTGAGAGGGTTAAACTTGGAAGGACGAGGCATACATTTTTTTTTTTTACTGTGGATGCTGCTTTGGTCAAGACCTGTCATCCTTTGATGGTCACAGAGCAGGAGTGCCTGCCTCCCTCCCAAGTCAACTGCAGTGAAATGTTATTGTTTGATAGCTTTTCAATTGCTGACAAAATCAGCTGGTGTTCCCAGAAAATGAAATGAATTCCACATACTGGCCTCCCTCCCTTCCTTCCCCTTTCACTCAATGGAGTCCCAACGGATGAAATGAACAAATCTCCAAGGAATTTGAAGATCACTCTTACTACTTACAAGAGTGCTTTCTGGCATCTGTAGAAAAATCAGAAAATCCAACAATATGGCCCAAAGTCCTGACAATTGGCTGGCGTGGAGCAGTAACAACAGCTCCCTTTAAATAAAGCCTGTGCTGCCTAGTTCTTTACTCTTCTTGCCCAATCTGCTTAATTCTTTTGAATTACCCGTGTGGCTGCCATACAATTTGAGTTTCAGCCCCCTGTAATACAGCTTACCTCTCATTACTTCTAGGACACAAATCCCACAATCCTATTCACACTTGGTGATGTTTGGGCCAGTATCAGGGAATGTCCCCACACTTCCTACTTTCTATTTCCTAAGGAAATGAAATACAGATATACACAGCTTCATGATAAACGCCAAGACCAGCCAACTAAACAGACACCAAGAATAAAGCAAGGTCCCTTCCCCAAACTCCATCCTACCAATGTCATTTCATAATGTCTACAGGGCAAAGGAGTACCTGGTCCAATTATTAGAAGCAATGTTCAAGCTGAATGATACATGCACATGAATATTTTGAGACCTGGTCACCTTGGCTATCCTAACAGCCAAAGCAGATTTGCAGTGTGAACCAGGCAGCCCTACTGGCCGCATGAAAGGATAGGCTGTAACAGGATTTCAACACAGGAGCAAACAATGTCTGGTACTGATGGACTCATAAAACTCACTGAAGTTTAACTCCTACTTCTTAACAAACAAAACCAAACCCCTCCCCCACCTGGAGATCCTGTCCAAACTCACTGAGATTATCAATATCATTTTTGGGATCTGGAATCTTATTCTCATTGAAGAAATAAATACCATCCCCAAAATGCTGATGACACTTAGAGTTAGGCATTCTGATCACACTGCTCTTCCAAAGAGCCCAAGGGTAAAGGGAATTTACAAATATGTACTAAAGTCAGACACCAACATCCTAATAGCTTCTGCCTTCTGGAGATAAAAATATAAAGTCTTTATGGAAAGACTCTCCTCATCCCTTTTTGTGCAAAGAGATAATATCCTAAAAACGCACTATGAACCAGACATCTGTGTCTTAAGACAATGAACAGATCAAGCTTTAAGGAGCTGTAACTCTGAAACAGGCCCGGCAGGTATTTCCACCAAACCACCTCTTCTGCTGTCCAACCCTTTACAAAGCAAATATTTATACTTTAGCAGGAAAATCCTGAGCTAGACTGTTAATTCTCTTACCACCCTCTGCACCCCTCTGTAAGATGTCCCTTCTCCAGTGACCCTGGAGTTTCCAACTACATTTGCTCTATTTTGTGACACAACGGCAGCAATAGAAGAGGTAAGAGAAAGTGTCTCTAAAGAATCCTAGAGAACCCTCCGTCCAGCTGAGAGAACTATACCCCTACAGCGTGATCAGAGCTAGGGTCGCTGGGGCTAATCTAGAATCATTGTGCCTTCACATACACGAGGCACATCATCTGTATTTTCACGTTTTGTGAAAATGCTCCTTAGTGTTCACAGACGTGGTTACCCACTGAAGCAGGAGCTAAGGCACAGAGAGAGACAGGTGTTCGATAGAAAACCACAGAGACAAAAAGCACCCGAAGAGCGGCTTTAGAATTTTTATTATATTTTCAAAAACTCTACGTTATATATAAACGACTGAACCTTGAGGTCCAAGTGTGGCCTCGACCAGCAGCATGAACATCATCAAAGACGCAGGGTCCCAGCCTCTACCTTAGACCTACTGAACAAGAGTCCGCATTTTGACAAGATCAGCAGCTTGACCTCCATGCACCTCAAGGTGTGAGGAGGACTGTGCTCTAGAAGAATTATGATGCAGCTGCTCTTGATGAGGAGATGGCAGGGAAAGTTCCCTAACTTCCAGAACATAGGTAAGTCTGTGAAATACCTGGATTCGAATCATCAGAGCAACTTGTTTTAAAAAAAAAAAAAAAAAAAAAAACTGCTTTCTGGGCCCCATCTCTCTCAGACCCACTGAATTAGAATCACTGGCACTCAGGTAGTCCTAGGGCCCACACCAGTCTGAAAACCACTGAGCAACTTCAAATGTGCATCTCCTCTGTGCTGCTTCTGGAGCTGGTTTCGATATACTGTTAAACTGATCAACATAAGGTAACCGAATAATCTGCAAAAACTTCAAAAACCATGTCGTAGCTTTGTGTATGCCCTAAAGTGAATGAGGCGGGGCAGTGTTCTGGAATTCTTATGAATGATACACATCTCTTTACAAATAGTCAGTTTTCTAAAAGGAAATGTGTGCATTCTTGGTAACACATGCACTCACACATGCTTTCAGTGCTAAACTCTTCATAGAAAATGACAGGCGGACGTGGAAATATCCACATGAACACACCTCCCCCAACTGTCTGAAATACAGAGGCATACATCTGAGAGTACATCCCTATGTATAGACAACTTCAAACCAAAACAGACCAGCTAAAGACGGAGAGCATCCTCCGTAAATCTAATATTCACTTTGTCTAGGACCAAACCAACTCCAACTAATTTAACAAGCAGCAATAAATAACCCATTATATGTTAGCTTTTAGTCATTAAACACCCTTCCCTTCTAATTAAAGAAAACTTGGAAACTAGCTCTCAAAGGGGTCCTAAATTTAAATGTTTAAGAAAAGACTGCTTTTGATACCAACTGCATAAAACAAATAATGAAAAGTCTTAAATGTAGGATGGGGCGGTATTTCAAAGAATTAACTAATTGCAACCTGAGAGAGAAACAAGATACATCTGCTTCTGGGTGCCTCTCCCACCTCATGCTCTTAAAGGCCCCAGTTTCAATTTGGGAGTAGAAGCAGGAATGTTTTTCGTTAATATGAAGAGTCAAAATATTTTAAAGGATCACACTCCCACCAGTTGCAATTTCCCTTTTGCAAGTTACCTAAGAAAGGAAAGAGCTATTAGTGATAGGGTGGGTATGGGGTGACAGCCACAGGCAGACGGATGCTTTCTTTATCTCCCATTGCAGATCGGCGGGAATATGCAAGAATGGTTTAATAAACACCACCATTTCACTTTTCAGTTTAAAGTGTTCTTTTTTGTGTAATTAAGTTCTTAAAACATGACTATAATTTGACTACATTAATAACGCAATGAAGCAAGCCTTCAGGTAAAGTAACTTGGACGGACAAAAGGTTTCCAAAAACACAGCCAAAAAGTCATGCCAAACTGAGGGAAAGGAGCTAATGCCTGTGGAAAGAGTAACAGTTGCCCTTGCTCAGATGATTCAAGCATTTGGGGGAGGCAGCAACAGTCCTTCCCTAGCAAAGATATATGGGGCATAATTTACGAAATCAACAAACGAGTTGCCCTTGTTTTATTGCAAAGCACAGGGCAGCAGGCACAACAGAGAAAGAGAGAGAGAGGGGGGACACACAAAAGTCAGGCAAAACAGGAAATTTGAGGAAACTATTTCTGAAATGTAAATAGGGGTTTTCGTTACTTTCAATATTGTAGAAGCAGAGAAGTTCCACTAGCTGGAAGGTGCGGGGTTTTCTTGTACATCCTATTTTTCAGCACATGGGACCTGGTTCACAATGTACGGGGCGGATATTTCAGATACAAATTGTTAACATCAGAATAAGAACCAAAATTTATTTTAAATGTTCCCCTTGACGCTGTGCCCTTCCTTTTCTCTCCTAGAGATCGTGGAAGAAGGCCTGTTACCAACTGTTTTACGCACTAGCTTGGGGACTCAGGACAACGTATTTGTTTTCTTGAACATCACTTTCTTCTCTGGGGAAGAGGAGGATAAGAGCAGTTCCTACTCCACAAAAACATCGTGAGACACCCAAATGATACAGTGACTGAAATCTAGTAAGTGCCAAATATGCCAGGTATTTTTATTAATAACAATGGGGTAATTCTACTCTCAAAAGCAACCCATGTAATATCAGAAAGTCAGTTATTGGTAGTTTTGTTTTGTTTTGTTTTTCCTGCGATATATCTGTCAACACGTATCAGTGGCTTTATTTTTAAAGAAAGAGTGTTAGCAGGTTATTGGTATAGAAAATGCCCCATATGAAAAAGACTGCCCTGGTAACTTATCTGAGAGATGTGTCATTTACCCTCAAAGACAGCAGAATACACAAACACGAGTTCTCATGCTAGGATATAAAGATGGGTATTGGAGAGTGCTGACAGAATGCTGGGCTACTGAAGACAGAGTTTACTCATTCACACATCTCTGCCATGTTCTTAAATGTCTTTGCTAATCCTCACTATGAAACTTAAAAAAAAAGAAAAAGAAAAGCATCTGAAATCCACAGAAATCAGGGTGAAAGCAATATTAATAACATATTGATATCATACTTGTGGATTAATACCATTTTCAAAATTAGCAATCCAATAAAATCAAAGTCAAAAAAGTGAACCTAATAAATTTATACACACAGGATTCAAGAAAACACGCACTAGTACTGTACCCACACGATCCTAGAACATCTAGGTAAATTACAATTATTGTGCTATATTGCAATTTTACTATCAATTAGCATGGACCATTTTTCACCAAAAATCAAACAAATCCCCTCTTTCTGCCAGGTACATACCTAAAATATCCTTGGTAATCACGAAAGAGATCCAAGTCCTTGGGGGGCTGATCCACCTCTCCATCTCTACCCCCATGAAATTAAAGCAACAACGTCATCAAAGTAGAAGACCAAAAGGACTCAGGAGTGTGAAGCAAGAGAGCATTAATTACGAATTACAGTGCTTTTGCACATTCACATTGAGTGCAAATCCCTCTAAAGCATATTTTAGTATACTCTATCTCACACTGCAGCAATTGAGAACTTCTGTACACAAAAATACTAGGGGAAAGGGATCAACCACTGGCTCAAAATTTGCACTTGGTCTGACATGCACAATCAAAGCACTTGAAGAGATATGCCTGGGAAACAGGATTTTATTGATATTTATGGGTAGGTTTGTTTCCTACAAGTCTTAGCCATTTCTTCTCCTTACTTTCTGCTTTTTAGCCAAACACACTCTGTGCCCAACATGGGGGCACAGAACAGGGACTACTGTGCTCCAGGCTTCCTTGCAGCACATCTCAACCAGTATTGGCTACAACTCCAGCACCACGCACCAATTTCAGGAAAATTAGAGTTCAGTCCTTCCTTTCTGTCCATTTTCGTAATCTCACAGAGGCACAACTGTTCCAGAAACCAGCTCCCCTACCAGTCAGATATTTACACTAAACCTTTACTAAAGCGCTTGCTATTACAATGCTATCTCATTGATACAAGATTACTTCACTTCTGAACCACATCAAGCTATATAATACTCCCAACAATCAAAAACATTGCCCCTCAAGAAAGATGCAGCCCAGATTATTTTCATGTGCTTATGTGAGCAGAATGCCAACATTTTTGTTTAATGCAATGCAAATCTCAAAAAAGAGTTTAACCATGAAGGCAGCATGCAGGCAAAAAACCCTTCCAATGTATACATGTCCACATACACATACTACATAGACACGTTGTCAAGCTATAAAGAAATCACCCTGGATCAGAACTTTACAAACTGTCAATCTCTCAAGGTGTAACCTCATTTTCAAAAACCCCAAACATCAGATCAAACGAAATATTTTTTTTTTTTAATTTTGGGAAAGTGTAATATCCCTGTGCTTGACAAGGTGAAATATTCTGCCTTTTTACTCTGATTTGCAAAATAGGTATGTGAGCAAAATAACAGAATAGAGCATTTACCTATCCATTTAGCAAATAATATGGAAGACCTACTCTACATCTTTATTCAAATGAAAATACTTTCCCCCGGCATTTATTTCTTTAGCTGGTAGAAACCCCACCCTGTAAGGAACACAAGCGTAAAGCAATCTCTTGCAATGGACCATTTTACTTATTCCGCAATTTCTTACCCAAATTACACAGGTATAATTATTTTGACACTATAATGAAAAGAAAATGGGATTTGGGCACCGTAGGTTTATCTAATAACACTATTTCTTGCCAGACTTCACAGCACTGACAGTCACAAAGAACCTTGTCCATTCCAATAGGAAATATTTGATTTTACTGTAGGAACATTATTTATTTTCACCAAGTTGCTATTATCAGAAAGGATATGATAGCTGAATAATAAAAATGAAATCAAGAAATTCTGGTGTTTCAAGGCTTTATTTTTTTTCTGCTCTCACTTTTGACATTTTCTTCCCCTGGAGAGACAAGATAAAGTGCTGTCATAAATGGGTGACTTTTCTTGTCAAATGACAGATTTGATTCTCCATGGTAACCACAAATCAAGGTGCTAGTAGGAATTAAAGCTTCTCTTAAAAGGCGTCTTTATGTTTATAAAATGAATTTAAATTAAACGGGTATTAGGTACAGTCTTTACCTCAATTTATTTATTGACTGAAGAGCTCTGGATGGCAAGAAGCACATTTGCATTTTTAAGGAAAGATAACATATTGTCCTGACAGATGTATAAACAAAGCAAGTTACAAGGTCATGCTTCATACACTAGTTCTGAGACCCAAGAAGGGGATACAGATGGACATCTAGCAGTTAAGAAGTATTTAAATACTGTAAAAGGTGTAAAAATTACCTACAGGGGAACAGATGATGGAGTCTCTCTAGTTCTCTTCCTAACGTAGCATTTTTTTCTATTCCCAGTTACTAAAGATTTGTGAAATTGTCAAAAACAGAATGCCAAAAGGCAATCTCCCTCTTCGTCTTGTGTCCCTCATGTAATAGATAGAGGGTTGTTGTTGTTTTTAAAATCCCTTCATCACAAATATTCCATTCAAAATCATATTATTTTAGCCTCTAAATTCAAGTACAGCTAAAATAAAACATTTGCTTCCCAATATGTTTAAGAAAGGCAAACACACATGAAAAAGACTATATATCATGATTTCAGAAGAATGAGATAATTAATCAGTGTGTTAAGCTGATTTCAATTTTCATAGGAAATGAATGCTGATTTGCTTCCTTTTTTAAATAGTATTCTTGGCCATTAGAACTTAAGAAGCAAGATTACGTGCTATTGGATCCTAAAATAATATATCAGGCCCCATCTTCTTTTTTTATTTTTTTGAGACTGAGTCTCGCTCTGTCGCCAAGATTGGAGTGCAGTGGTATGATCTCAGCTCACTGCAAGCTCCGCCTCCCAGGTTCACGCCATCCTCCTGCCTCAGCCTCCCGAGTAGCTGGGACTATAGGCGCCTGCCACCATGCCCAGCTGATTTCTTGTATTTTTTAGTAGAGAAGGGGTTTCAATGTGTTAGCCAGGATGGTCTCGATCTCCTGACCTCGTGATCCACCCGTCTTCTTGATATCAACAAACTGTTAGCTGGTCTAGAGGAGTGAAGGGTTTTTTTGTTTGTTTGTTTTTGTGACAGTCTCACTCTATCACCCAAGCTGGAGTGCAGTGGTGCGATCTCAGCTCACTGCAACCTCTGCCTCCTGGACTCATGCGATTCTCCTGCCTCAGCCTCCCGAGTAGCTGGGATCACAGGCACCTGCCACCACGCCTGGCTAATTTTTGGTTTTTTGTTTGTTTGTTTTTTTGGGTTTTTTTGAGACAGAATCTCACTCTGTCACCCAGGCTGGAGTGCAGTGCCATGATCCCGGCTCACTGCAATCTCCGCCTCCCGAGTTCAAGCAATTCCCTTGCCTCAGCCTCCAAAGTAGCTGGGACTACAGATGCACACTGCCAGGCTCAGCTAACTTTTTTTGTATTTTAGTATACACGGTGTTTCACTGTGTTGCCCAGGCTGGTCGTGAACTCCCGAGCTCAGGCAATCCACCTGCCTCGGCCTCCCGAAGAGCTAGGATTACAGGTGTGAGCCACTGCACCTGGCCTAATTTTTCGATTTTTAGTAGAGATGGGGTTTCACCATCTTGGCAGGCTGGTCTTGAACTCCTGATCTCATGATCCACCCACCTCAGCCTCCCAAAGTGCTGGGCTTACAGGCGTGAGCCACCGCACCTGGCTGGAGTGAGGGTTTTAAGTTCATAAATATTAAACATTGAAGTATATATCATTTTTGGAAGTTCCCATGAGAGCAGAGGGCAATGCTAACCTGTCTGAAATGTATATTGTCAACAGTATAGTCATTCTGATAGACAAGTTTAACCTAAAATAAAGAAAGGAAAAAGAAGAGTCTTACATTATACACTGGTAGCTGAGAGAATTCATCATTCTGAGTGGCAACCATGTAAGCTAAGCAAAATTTGATTGTACACTGTCTCTAGTTGAAAGAACAATGTTGAGAATTAAGCCAAATTCCCTTCTTATAACGTCTGATGGTGGTGCCTTTGACTGTCGGGAATAGCTCTGACAAGCTGAAGGGAAAAAAACAACCGGTACAGTTACAATAAAGAGATGGGCAATACCATCTAGGAATCTGTGATTTAAACCTAAAAGCTTAGACGTTTGTTTGGTTGGTTGCAGAGGGAGGTATGAGTTTTATCTTAGGGAAGTTAAAAAGACTTTGTCCATTCTTGAGTTTAATCAGTACAACCCATAATAAAATGGTGCCTAAAAGTTATAAATCTCTTTGGAACTCTGTGTACAAAGCATATTTTATGGTGGTGTGAGTCACACAGAACTCTCTATTTCAGTCACAATGGCTTTTGTTTCATATTAGAATAAAGTGGGTTGATGATCTTATTCTCATTCCGTGTAAAAAGTCAAACTAACATCATATCTAAAAACACAGGTCAACGAATTACCCAGAAACGAGTGTTTGAGGAGACCTCATGCAACATAGTAAGTGCATGGGAGATTCTGCAGGGTTGTGACATCAGTGTTAAATGAGCCACGATCGTATCACTGCGCTCCAGCCTGGGCGACAGAACGAGACCCTGTCTCAAAAGATCAAAAAGAAGGAAAACAAGGTAACTGCCTACAGGGACCACAGGTCTCTGGTATCACAATGTAAAGTTACCCCATCAAGAGGAGATTGGCAGAGCTTGGCATTCTAAGAAAGAGTGATTAACACTGAGAGAACTTGACCCTCCCCAGAATAACTGACACTCCCTTTAGGCAGAGGCGAGTGCCAACAAGGATGTCCCATAAAACTGGAACTATCTCTACCTGGTGTTGATATTGTCTGCCTTAAATTAATTCACTAGTAGAGAAAGGAATTCACCAAGATGAAGGCCTTACAGGATTGCACATAAACGCGTGCTGCATAAAATCAGGAAACACTTCGCTAATGCACTACTGGATAAAGCAAATTGCTCATTAAAATGAGACTCATCAGGGTAAAAAATGGGAATGCTAAATTGGCCTGGAAATGAAGTTATTTACCATTTTGTTTGAAAGGAGGGACAGAAGAAAAATGTGTAAACCTATTCCAGTCATGCAGTTGGAATCTGGTTACTCTGTTTAGATGTTCGTGTCACAGAATCAGCTCAAGAATTTCTCGAGAAAAATAAAATAGGGTTCACTTCAAACAACACCTTCCACCCGCCTTCGGGAGTGCACTAGGCTTTTCAGCAGTAAGCTCAGCCTCACAGAATCACGTATCCATGATGGGCCAACTACACAGATAAAGTTCTCCTTCTTGGTAAGCTGCAGTCGCCATTCAACTTTCTAAGACAGAATAAAATAAGTGAGAACCCATTCGTGTAAAGTTGAAATTTCACTGGGTGTCTTCAGCCAAAACCTCCATAGGATTTAAAAATCAGTTAAGATGTGAGAGGTAAATCATTGCATCTGTGTTAGAAATCTGGACTTGACTCAGAAGAAATTCCATGTAACTCTATTGTATTCTAGTCATCCAATGAAGGAAAATTCAAACCAGCCACCGCCTTCAACACGTTTTTTATTTGTGCGTGATGTAGCTTCATCTGGTCCAGATTAAGGACCGTCACATATATACTGCTGACTTGAGTTTACTGCTGAACCTGGTCTAGCAGGCTGGTCACCCCAGGTCTTCTCTTGAAAGCCAATGCTATGCCAAAGACAGCACCATGTATAAAACCACCTCCTATTCCCCATCAATCAACCAAATGTGCATTTTCACATGGAAGGTGCCTGCCTGCAAGGCCAGCACCTGACTTAACCCTTGGCAGGAGAGCCTCTCCTCTCTCTGTGATTATCAGTCCCAGACCTCAGAACTTGTCAAGGAGGCCAAGCGTGGTGGCTCATCACGCCTGTAATTCCAGCACTTTGGGAGGCTGAGGCAGGCAGCTTGCTTAAAGTCAGGAGTTCGAGACTAGCCTGGGCAACATGGTAAAACCCCGACTCTACTAAAAATACAAAAAATTAACTGTGCGTGGTGGCATGGGCCTGTAATCTCAGCTACTCAGGAGGCTGAGGCAGAGAATTGCTTGAACCCGGGCGGCGGAGTCAAGATCACACCACTGAACTCTAGCCTGGGTGATACAGTGTGAGACCCTGTCTCAAAAAAAAAAAAAAACAACTTACCAAGGGGGGAAAATATCCATCACAGGTCACGTTTGGAAAACAGCTCACACCTACCACATGGCTGTGGGTTCAGGACAATTCAGGGCCCTGCTGGCAGGGAAGACATCCCACGCTCTGGAGCTGCATGCAACAGGCTCTCCCAATTGCCTGACATGAATGGTGATGCTGAGATTCTCTAGGCTGGGGTCTTTCCCCATGAGAAAACGAAGATAACGATAACCACTCCCACATCACGGAGTGCTGTACTTTCCAATAATGCCTGTACCATGCTTTGTGCTCCCTGAATTAAAGGCACTGTTTAACAAAAGCAAGAAAGCAGCTACAAGGGTAACTATCACGACTGCGTCTTGACCCCAAACACAGCACAGTTCAATTAATCATCTCCTGGAGGTTTTGTCTGGCTATGCCTGGTCCTTGGCTAGAACCAAGAACAGCCCCTGCAGAGATGTATATTTTGTAATGATGGAAGTATTCATGTGGGCCAGGAGGAAGGCACTGGAAAGAGCGGATCCAGCCTGAGCAGGACTGAGAGGTGGCAGCAAACATACATTTCTGCAAAGGCTGAGTGACCAGTTTACCAATTTGTAAATGAGGTACACTAATTAAGAAAACAGGCTATACATGTGACTCACCCTTCTATCCCAGCACTTTGGGAGGCCACGGCAGGAAGATTGTTTAAGCTCAGGACTTCAAGACCAACCTGGGCAACATAGGGAGACGTCATCTCTACAGGAAATTTAAAAATTAGCTGGGCATGATGGGACATGTTGTGGTCCCAGCTACTTGGAAGTTGAAGTGGAAGAATCAACTGAGCCTGGAAGATGGAGGAAGCAGTGAGCCATGATCGTATCACTGCACTCCAGCCTGGGCGACAGAACGAGACCCTGTCTCAACAAAACAAAAAGAAGGAAAACAAGGTAACTGCCTACAGGTCTACAAGTCGGGAGTAGGTGACCAGCATCCCCAGAGAATGCCCTGCTCCCCTCAGTGCGGCGCTCTCGGCTGACTGCCAAAGTCAGCGACCTCCAAAGAGGGCCCCAGATATGTCTCCTTAAAGGTCCCACACTGGTTGGAGAGTGGGGCCTTTAAGGAGGCCTCTTGAGAGGGGGAAGGTGAATCAGAGGCCAAGTTACTACTGTTCCATGCTCAGCCTCTTTGGGAATTGACTGGAGCCAGGGTTCCTTTGGCTCCTGGGAGCTGGGAAGTCAAGAAGCCAAACAGCAAGATGCCCTCCCCACAATCTGGCACTTTGAAAAAACAGCCTTTCTCCATAGGCACTGCCAGGAAGCAAGCTGGCCTCTGCTCTACCCTTTTCACCCCCAAGGTGGGGGGATGACTGAAGACAAGTGGCCTCTCTGATCGCCACTCAACAGTCACTTCCTCAGGGAAGCCGAGCCCCTTGACTAGCCATTACAAAGGTGGCACACACAGAGGACTGACTTTGTGGCAAATGGGGGACTAAGCAGAAGTGGGAAACCAGACTTCCCCAAGTCCAGTCTCCAAACTTCCCCCTTTCCCCTTACATAGCCTCACAGGAGCTATCTGACATCTAACCCTTAGTTTCCTCATCTGTAAAATGGAGATTGTAGCACCTGCCTCACAGGGTTTTCTACCATGTGTGGATCCAGCGAGCTATTGTAAGCACTTACAAGAGGGCCAGGCTAAGGCCGGGCGCAGTGGCTTATGCCTGTAATCCTAGCACTTTGGGGGGCTGAGGCGGGCGGATCACCTGAGGTCGGGAGTTCGAGACCAGCCTGACCAACAAGGAGAAACCCCGTCTCTACTGAAAATACAAAATTAGCCAGGTGTGGTGGCACATGCCTGTAATCCCAGTAACTTGGGAGACTGAGGCAGGAGAATTGCCTGAACCCCAGAGGTGGAGATTGCGGTAAGCCGAGATCATGGCATTGCACTCCAGCCTGGGCAACAAGAGAGAAACTCTGTCTCAAAAAAAAAAAAAAAAAGACGAAGAAGAAGAAGAAGAAGAGGGCCAGGCTAGAATTGTCGTCATCTTCATAACAATGCTATGAAGTGGAGACTAATATGATCTCCACTCTGCAGATGGGAAAACTGAGGCACTGGGTGCTTAAGGAATTTGCTTAAGATGGAACAGCCAGGAACTGGTCTAACCTAAGCCGTCCAACTCCAGGGCCTGCTCTGTGAAATCTAAGCTGGTGCAGGTCCCACAGCCTCTGTTTTACATCATGAGCATGGCACTGAAATCTCACTTTTATTCATGCAATGCTCCACAAGGGTAGGGGCCACACTTGGTTTCACTCATTATTGTCTTAGCACCGTGTAGGTGCTCTAAGAGTTTAAAAAAAGAGCAAATCCATCCTTCCATCCATCTAAGCCAGGGGTCCTTAACCCCCAGGCCACAGACAGGTACCAGTCCGTGGCTTGTTAGGAACCCGGATGCATAAGAGGTGAGCAGAGGGCAAGCAAGCATTACAGCCTGAGCTCCGCCTCCTGTCACATCAGCAGTGGCACTGGATTCTCATAGGAGGGCGAACCCTGTTGTGAACTGTGCACACGAGGGATCTAGGTTGTGCGCTCCTTATGAGAACCTACCTAATACCTGATGATCTGAGGTGGAACAGTTTCATCTGGAAACCCCTCTCCCCAACCCCTCGCATCCGTGGAAAAATGTCTTTCATGAAACAAGTTCTTGGTGCCAAAAAGGTTGGGGACCACTAATCTAAGCAACATGCTGGACAGATAAAACGAAACACTGATAAAGCTGACAACCAGGCATAAGTGTGTACAGTCCCCTGTGGAAACAGATGCCAGCCCATCCTAAGCCTGCCCCCAGACCTTTCAAGGACGCTTCCTCTGCCTTCTCTCCACCACAGACTGCTGCCCGACGGCACCCAACCTCTCCGCTTTCCTGCGCTGCCCTTATTTTTGTCTTGGGGCTGGGAAAAATCTGAACAGGCGAGCTGCTAACTTTTCTCTAGAAAACAACTTTCCCCAGCTATTTGTCAACTTCTGTCATTCAAAGGGATACAACACAAATGTATATCTTTAATGAAATTCACAGTCAAGGAAAGTTGTCATCATCTAGTTATATCTGTTATGACATACATTTCATTTTGTTCAATACATAACAGAGAAGCTATTTAATCAAACAGAAGATTCTTGCTAAAATGACAGTCCAAGCAATGTCCAAACAAGCATTTATTATGCTATGCGAATCTGATCGGGATTGGATTGTTTTCAGCGGAATTTTTTTTTCCTTCCTCTTCCATTGAGAAAATAGCTTAGGGGGTGGGTGCAGAAAACAACACTGGACAATGGAGGCGGAGTCTGATGCTGACTCAGCGGTGAGTGCAGGGACGTGAGCCCCACCCCAGAGTTTACAGGGAGAAAGTAGAAAGATACATCCAACCATCAGGAAGGTCACAAAGAGCACTGCCTACAGCAGGGGGTTGAATCTTTGCTCTCCTTACCATACAGTTCTACATGAGAGACGCAGGTACAAGCTCTAAACACAGACACATGACATCTGTGTTTCTCAAGTGATACTTATCCTTGGATACATTTTGTCTTTACAATTTAATGAACACTTAGCTTCAATGAGAAAACCCATGTTACTGCAGGAGAATTTAGTGGGTTGGAGAGCTAGCCCAAGGCCAGAAAAACAAAAAGAAAAAAAATGCTGAAGGAGGTGATTGGGTACTTGGGCTTTGGGCACCACAGATGTTGCGAGCTTGAGAAAAAGGAAATGCATATTGTGTGTGTGTGTGTGCATGTATATATAAAACAAACATATACATACACGTACATGCATACATACATATGCCTATGCACACATGTATATACACATACATATATACATGCACACACATATATACCTATATACCAGTAATGTTTAGAGGATGATAAATTTCTTCCTTCTGATTCATTCACCACACAGTCCCTGGAACAAGGTAGGATTTCAACAAAGAATTGTTGGGTGATTGGATAGGTAGATGGATGAACAGACAAGTTAATAGAAGGATACATGGGTAGGTAGGTGGGTGGTGGACAAATGGAATCTCCCCAAAAAGAAATGACTGCTGAAAATTATTTTAATACATTATTCTAAGACACGGCGGCCCTTTATCCAGGGACTTCCTCCTTACTATTGCTCAAGGTGTGTCCTCAGCCATGCCAGGACAGCTCTTGTATTAAAGGAAGAAAACATCTTTATAAGATAGTTGGGGGTAACCTGTGGCTAAAAAACTTTCCTTTTCCTGAGCCAGGATAATTGGTCACTATGGCAACAATGACAAAGACTGCCAATTAGCCCAAAACTTTATATTACTATGCTAATGTTCTAAGTAAATGAGGGATGGTGGAGCCCAGTAATTCTCATACTGAAAGACTTCTTAAAACAAAGATCGCTGGATCTCTCCCTCAAGAGTTTCTGATTCAGTAGGTCTGGAATAGGACCCAGCAATGCACTTCTACTAAATTTCCAGATGATGCTGATGCTGCAGCACAGGGACCATGCTTTGTGCACCACCAATCCTGACAATCTCCAAGGTTCCACGGATTCTCATAGGTTACAAGTCTATTCATGATCTACCAAAACTCTTGTTAGCTGAGTAGACTTGGAAAAGTAGATCCACCCTTATGTAAGGTACCATAAGGGGTCACAGCATTGCTAAATTTAAGATCAAGATACCTGATCATTCCAACAGTCCTCATTAGGTGGGATTTTTAATCCTTGGAGAAGCAATGTTGTGTTTTTTTGTTTTGTTTTGTTTTTTTTCTTTCACAGTTCTGTATTCATTTTTGGCGAGTTAAAAATACCTGTCCAAACATTTGAAAAAATGAATTTCAAAAATTCAATCACAGTATGATGACATAAATTGAGCTCAGGAGTCTGTAAGAAATTTCCAAAGGGTCATCTAGGTCATTGCTTGGCTTCAAACAGGATTTGCAAACCAGCCACCAAATGTCAATAAGTATGCCTGACTGACGTGAAGGTGAGCGGCCCCAACACTTCTCCTTGGTGTGACTATCCTGCTCCAGAGTCAGGCCACCTTAAAAGACTCTTGCCATGTTCCCACATCACACAGGGATCTCACCTGCTCTTCGACACGTGATACCTTTCTACTGTTAGGTCTCTGGAGAACAGCAGGGTGAACAGCCCCTTGCTAACAATTCCTTCTGCTATGCATAAAGACACTAAAACTCCCACCCACCCCCCAACCAGGCTTCTCCTCTATATGTTAAGTAGTTTCCATTCCTTTAACCATTCTACAAAGATCCCATTCGCCACCCTTTCATCATTGCCATGGATCACCTCTACAGCCTTTCCCAAATCCCTACCCTTTCCTTGTTTTCACCCTGGGGCCTGGACAAGACACTGGCCCTGACTCTTTTCACGGACTCTCATTAATATGTCCTGAATCACGCGAGGCTTTTAAGAACAGCACTTCACTGCTGACACAAGCATCAGTGTGAAAGGAGAAGCACCAGACGACTCCACTTGACTGAAGATCTGAAAGAGAAAAAGGAGCAGGACCACGCTGGCACGTAGGTGCTTGAGCAGGACACAAAAGGTATCTCAGGAGTCACTCTCCGGAATGAGAATTTGGACCCAGGGATACTTGAGGCCTGTGGAGTACTTCCAACTCAGAGCAATTCCACTGGCACTGGGTGTTGGCTTGTAAATGGCAATATCCAAATCAGAGAGGAAATGACAGTGCATTCCAAGCAAAATGGCACACATTTAGACCGACTAAGAAAATAACAATAAAAGTGCAAATTTATTCTGCATGTGTGATCATGATTATCATTACATCAAGTTCCATATATGCCCAGCCAGAATAAATATTAACCCATTTTATAAATGACTTTATACTGCATTTGTGGATACAGCTCCACCCAAACCCAAAACAACACTGTTTCCATAGTAACCAACAGATTTCAAAGAAGGAAAAAGGAGGGGAAGACTTCAGAACGGATAGCAATCAAATAAAATAGCCAGCATCAACAAAATATGTCAGCATTATTTAAAACACACAGGACCATTCTATAGTTTAATCTCTTTCCCAGAAAACCACCCCTTCTAAGTCACCTTCTTGTAAAGCCAGTCTTCCCTCAAAGAAATAATTGCAAAATTGTTTCCATTTTAATTGAGGAAAGAAGCAAATTTCTTGAGTCACTCCTGGGATCCAAATGGGAGTGTGATGAAGAAAATAACATCTACTAAGTGACTTAGTGCACACAGAAACTCACATTGATTACCAATGGGTAATTATGAAATCTTAGCTGGGCTTTGATGATCATATCAGAGTGTCTATTTTCTTGCTGCATGTAATGAGGGAGGAAAAGAAGTAAAAGCCAAAATGGAAAGCCAGGGAGCTAAAAACCATAAAAACTGCAGACCACCCTCAACTGAAAGCCAGATTTTTCACTGGAACTTTCTCAAATATCAGTTCCCCCAGTGAATTTTGCACAGATGATGTGCAGTAGCTCTCCATATCCCTGCAAGTTCTTTGGTCTTATGCCTCTAGATAAAATCCAAAGCAACACCTATAAGCAGCATCCTGTCTGTAGGACAGAAATGGCCTCATGTGGGGTAATCTATGAACTCTAAAGACTCACAGCCCTGGTGATCTCCCTCTCCTCTCGCTTTCCAACTGCCTCCTGATTTCAAAATATTGCAGATAAAATAAAATATTAATAAAATAAAATTAATAAAAATAAAATATTCATAAGACATAAAAAAGGAATTTTGAGTCTCTAGTTCCTACTGTCCTTCAGAAAGAAGTTCTAAAGTAATTTATTCATGTGTTCTCTCCTGCATTCTAGCTGTGTGACCGTGGGTAAGTTATTTAACATCTCCTTAACCTTCCTGAGCCTGTTTCTTCACCTGTAAAACAGGAATGATACCAGCATCTACCGTATAGAGTTGTTACACAGATAAAATGAGTTAACTGGTACAAAGAGCTTAGTGGAATACCTAATACACAGCTAAGAGAATGTATGTTACTATTATTGTTGTTATTCATAAGTAATTCTTCTTTCTTAATGACTTAAGTCAAATCCTGATGGCTTTCCTTAGAAAACAACGTTTGAGGCCAGGCGTGGTGGCTCATGCCTATAATCCCAGCACTTTGGGAGGCCGAAGCGGGCAGATCACGAGGTCAGGAGATCGAGACCACGGTGAAATCTTGTCTCCACTAAAAATACAAAAAATTAGCTGGACGCAGTGGCAGGCGCCTGTAGTCCCAGCTACTTGGGAGGCTGAGGCAGGAGAATGGCGTGAACCCGGGAAGTGGAGCTTGCAGTAAGCTGAGATTGCCCCACTACACTCTAGCCTGGGTGACAGAGCGAGACTCCATCTCAAAAAAAAAAAAAAGAAAACAATGTTTGAGGCCGGTGTAGTGGCTCACACCTTTAATGCCAGCACTTTGTGAGGCCAAGGAGCGCAGACTGCCTGAGCTCAGGAGTTCAAGACCAGCCTGGGCAATATGGTGAAACCCCATCTCTACCAAATATACAAAAAATTAGCCGAACGTGGTGTGCACTCCTGTAGTCCCAGCTATTCGGGAGGCTGAGGCACGAGAATTGCTTGAACCCGGAGGCAGAGTTTGCAGTGAGCAGAGATCACACCACTGTCCTCCAGCCTGGGCAACAAAGCAACACTCTGTCTCCAGAAAAAAAAAAAAAAGAAAGAAAGAAAGAAAACACTCAATATTGCAGAGAGAAATACTGCTGAACTAGGAGATCTCATAAGCTTCAACTATACAGTGTTATCAACTAGTCTTGAATGGCATAAGCTTCTGAGACACACAGAACTGGATCTGAATGGTACCTGTGCGCACATGACCATGAGTCTGTCCCTTCACCTTCCTAAGCCTCAGCTTCCTACCTCTACAATGGGAGCAGTTAGAGAGTGACCACCTAGAGACTTGTGGCAAGGTTAAGTGGGAGAATCCCTGTATAGCATTTCACAAAGAATCTCCTACATTAAATATTAAATACATGTTGACCATTATTATTCTGTTTCGTTGCTTGGACAAAACATTGATTCAACAACTATTTATTGCATCCTATTGTGTGCTAGATGGTTAAAAAAAATTGATGTGGTCTGCACTCTTATGAAGTTTACACCTCAAAGGAGAAAAGCTTACATTGAATAAACATACACAAATATACGTATTTAATTATATATAAATTATATATTATAATAAACACACTTCTACGTTTATTATGTTATAATAAACATACACCAAAAATATTTAATTATATATATATATATAATAATAAACTCTGAAAAGTGTTATAAAGGAAAAGCACAGGGTGAAATAACTGAGGTTTGTCAACGGGAATATTAGTTCACACTTGTAAGTTTTTTCTACTGTACCTAATATAATGCAAAAATGGTATATCCCACCAATAATCACCCAGAGTACAAACAAAAGTTTTGAGTATACACCTTCTAGTCACTTCCACAAAGGATTCAAAACAACGGCAGGGCCTTCCTTTTAGGCAAAACTATAACAACGTTCCATTCTTTTCAACTCAGATGGAACACAGGCTAAGTTTATGTTTACAGCAGACATGCAAATTGAAACACTCGTGATAGAAAAGAATAAAAAGGTAGAAATGAGACAGTCCACCCTGAAAGCCATACCTTCAAGGACCCCACATGTGTTATTTCTGTGTTTCTTTATGAATCATCAATGTCTAAAGAATCATATAATCCTAGAATACGGCGGCAGCTTTACCATGTTCTCAGGTGAATAAAATGATAACTCCATGTTCTGATGATTCAAAGTGGTTCCATCTGATCAGACCAAGAAAGACCCAGCAGCATAACACCAGGTGACTCCCAGGTTTAAAGATTTATCTAAATTTGTTCTACAGCTCTACTGGGAGAGGTTCCCTGTACTTCTTCCTCCAGTTTGCCTAATGGTAGAAGATGTCCAAATGTAATTACATTTACATTTTATTAGGAAGTCAGTGAGTCACTAAAAGTCGATGCTAGAAGGTACGTTTTATAGTTTTTCATTATGCTTTGTGTGCTTCATTGCCTTTAGGGTCATATTTTTGTCAGGGGAGGAGTTATAAGTATGGAATACTTATTTTGCAGAGGACATACATTTTTGTCAGGGTGTTTGTTTTTACCTCCTCAGGACCACTCTCACGCTGGATGATTTGAATTCCCCTATTGAAATGTGGTCCATCACTCTCGGTAAGTAATAAAGATTCAGACTTTCAAGACAGAAGATATAGAACTGTTCACATCCAATATACACTTGATACAAACCATACAAAAATGACTGAGCAAAAAATGAACAATCTCATGGGTCCGACAGGATTCAGTAGAAGTTCTGAAAGTATGTAAAATTATACTTTTCCCCTTTTTTTTCTGTGCTACATTTTGAATTACATTCTTCAAGTCATATTTTGGGTGTTGGTTCCACTTGCTCTGATACATGTTATTTCAATCCAATGAAGTAAAAGATGCCAAACCTGAGGGAAGACCTCTTCTTATTCTGCCCAGCATTTGGAACTTTGAAACCAGCCCAGAACTCCAACAGGAAGCCCTGGTCCAGAGAACAAATAAAAAGAGCATCCAAGCTCACCATTTGACTCCTAACAAGGCATTTGGTTAATTTTAACTATTTTAGTCCATAAGAGAAATATATGAGAATAACGGAAATGCTAGTTGGTTTTTCCCCCAAAGTGAGAAAAGAGAAAACTAGTCTACATATTAACCCCACTTCTTCAAACTCCCCAAGATATGTCTAGCTCTGCAGCTGTCATTTATGGTGTTCTTCAACCACATGCAGGCATTGCACTCCAGGGCCCCTTCAATTAGTTAGTCCTTATGATGACACAGTAAAAGGAATTTTTTTAAACTTCAATTTCTCAGATGGGGAACCAAGGCTCACTATGGCAAAATAACTTATGAAAGGGCCAGACAGCTAAAAAATAACTGAGCTAAGATTTGAATCCATAACCTGGCATCAGAGCCTACGCCTGTAACCACCACACTCCATTACATAAACACTGATCTGCATTTTAGGTAAGAGAATAACATCACATGCATAGCTCATTTAACCTCACAGGCTTTCTCTGTGGGGTATACTATTATGTAACAGAGGAAAATAAAAAGAGATAAAACTGGGTGAAATAACTTACCCAGGTACACACAGCTAGGAAATGGCAGAACGAGGATTTTAAGTGAGACCCTAAATTGTGGGTTTGCAAACATCCTCCAATACTATGGCCCAATATACTCCCCTGAAATACCCTCCATCTTTGGGCTGGTAGATAGGATCGATGTGAAAACAAATGAAGAAACTGAGAGGAAGAAACAAAAATTTCCGGCATTAGATCTTATTCAGAAGTGGCTCCCCTCAAGTCATATGTCCTTCCTCTAGGCATTGTCAAAATATTGTCCCGAAATTTTGTGTATAGCCTTCTCACAAGTAACAAAGTGACATGAAAAACCACCTATAACCCAAGGACTTGTTCTACAATGAAATGGCAGTCATAGATACAGCTGATGTATAACTGCCCGCCACCTCCCCACCACCGCCCACAAATGAAAGAAAGAGAACAAAAGGAAACCAAATCAAATGTCCAACAGAAGGGAAACAGTTAACCAAATTATGGTTTAAACCAGTGATCCTCAACTGGGAGTCAGAAGGAGATCGATATTAGGAGCTGTGTGGGAGCATTTTTGCTTGTCACAATGACCTGGGAGGCATCCTACAAAATAAATACCCTGCAAGCTGTGACACACACAAAAAGAATGGTTACATCTCAAATAGTGATGATGTCCTCATAGAGAAAGACAGTAATTAATTATGAAGCCCTGCATAGGTGGGAAATGTCACCTGAAAGATACTGAACAGGCCCTGGCACAGAGTAGGCACCTAATAATATCTGTGCAATGACTGGATGATCTATTACATAGTTCATAAAAGATAATATGGCAATATGAAAATAGTTATGTTAGGGAAAGAAAGTAGGATAAAAAGTTATAAGCACAAGATAATTGCAACTATGTATTTATTTAAATTCTGCATCTAAAAAAGACTAGAAGGAAATACACTTAGATGTTTATTTTTATTGTTTCACAACAGCAAGAGAATTAGTGGCTTTTCTCTCTGTGGCTTAAGTATAGTATAACTGATAATGAAACAGTAAAAAACCTAAATCACATTTAACTGGCTAAAAGAGGCCTAGAAAAGAAGAGTAGAGTGCAACCATTCCAGAATAAATGTGATCAAGAGAAAAAAGCAAGAAGGTTTTTGAAGAAAGATAAATTATGACTATCACCTAGGTATTTCTAGACAGATTTCTGACCCTCATCTCCAAATTCTGAGTACCCTAGTTCAGGGGTCCCCAATCCTCGGGCCACAGACTGGTGTGTGTGGCCCATTAGGAGCCAGGCTGCACAGCAGGAGGTGAGCGTCAGGCAAGCCAGTGAAGCTTCATCTGTGTTTATAGCTGCTCCCCATGGCTCACATCACCACCTGAGCTCCGCCTCCTGTCACATAAGCAGTGGCATTGGATTCTCATAGAAGCCCAAACCCTACTGTGAACTGCACATGTGAGGGATCAAGGTTGTGCACTCCTTATGAGAATCTAATGCCTGATGATCTGTCACTGACTCCCATGAATCCCAGATGCAACCATCTAGTTGCAGGAAAACAAGCTCTGGGCTCCCACTGATTCTATATTATGGTGAGTTGTATAATTATTTCATTATATATTGCAATGTAATAATAATGGAAATAAAGTACACAATAAATGTAATATGCTTGAATCATCCTGAAACCATCCCCTCCTCTGGTCCATGGAAAAACCGTCTCCCATGATTCTGGTCCCTAGTACCAACAAGGCTGGAGAACCACTGCTGTAGTTTACAGTCCCTGCCCACTGAAGCCTTTGTCATGGTGTTTCCCATCTCTGTTATGCACACTGCCATCCGCTGTGTCAGGCACGCTCAAGTCTGAAGTCATGATTTTCTCTTCTCCATCCTATGGCTCCCACCTGCAGGCAGCCCTCACATCCTCTCAGCTTTCACTACAACTCCTATTCCATCTCTCCTTCCCCCAACTTCTATTTCCAACATCATCCCCCTAACCCAAGACCCTTCCTCTCTCCTGGATGCTATCCCTATGCCATCCTACAATTTCCTATTATGTGCAAGGAACACCCAGGCATTTTTATTAAGCAGGCTAAGATGCTCAAACTCCACGATTAAAATGCCCAGTGGAAGTAGCCACTATAATTTTTTAAGAAGTAACAATTAGCACAGAAAATAAGTTTGGTCTCAAATATTCCTACCAAAATATACCTTCATGGCAATCAGGAGAAGGAAGAGGGTGGTAAATGTCAATTCATGAGAAAGGAAGGGTCTGGAGGCACAAATCAAAGGTGACCTAAGTAGGCGGGAAGTGTCACTGTAAACGTTCAAAATCTTGCATTATACACCAGCATAAATTTGGCCGTTTAAAATGTAAAAATGGGCCAGGTGCAGTGGCTCATGCCTGTAATCCCAGCACTTTGGGAGGCTGAGGTGTGCGGATCACTCGAGGTCAGGAGTTCAAGACCAGCCTGGCCAACACGGTGAAACCCCATCTCTACTAAAAATGCAAAAATTAGCTGGTGTGCTGTTGCGCACCTGTAATCCCAGCTACTCAGGAGGCTGAGGTAGGAGAATCACTTAAACCTGGGAGGCGGAGGTTGCAGTGAGCTGAGATCACGCCACTGCACTCTAGCCTGGGAGAAAGAATGAGCCTCCCTCTCAAAAAATAAAAATAAAATGTAAAAATGATGTATTTTCCTACTAAACTCTTCAAGGAAAAAAACCACCTCTTCATGGAGATCCACCAGAATAAATTATTCTATGGTTTGGGGATACCTGTACCATGTCAATGGGGTGCTAATGGTATACACATTCTGGTATGGAATGCACAAGTCTACATGACAAAGTAGAACACAACCTCAAGAAAGCAGATTATCCGATAGCATTCAAAGTGAAACATCACTAGTGTGTTAAGTGACTCTTCAACTAGATATGTCAGTAAGTCGTCCACATAATGGAAATTACTGAAAGTGGTTTTCTCCCAATCAGGTTATAATCCATGGGGGAATCTTTATGAATGTGCTGTGTTTATAGTGGATGAAACGAATTAATTTAGAAAGAAATCTGTCTCATGTTCTCTTTTTTTAAATATGAATTCGTCAAGTTTTTTTTTTTTTTTTTTTTTTTGAGCAATGATTAAACCAAACTAGTTTGAGCCACAATTTGGTTAACTATTTTCCTTCTGTTGGCTATTTCTTCTGGTTTCCTTTTGTTCTTTTCTTTCTTTCATTTGATGGTGGAGGGAGAGGTGGTGTGCAGTTACACATCAGTTAGGTCTATGACTGCCATTTCATTGCAGAATGAGTCCTTGGGTTATGGGTAAAATTTCACGCCATTTTGTTATTGCAATGGCGCAATCTCAGCTCACTACAACCTCCGCCTCCCAGGTTCAAGCGATTCTCCTGCCTCAGCCTCCCGAGTAGCTGGGATTACAGTCACCCGCCATCACGCCTGGCTAATTTTTTTTTTTTTGTATTTTTGTAGAGGCGGGGTTTCACCATGTTGGCCAGGTTGGTCTCAAACTCCTGAACTCAAGTGATCTGCCCGCCTTGGCCTTCCAAAGTGCTGGGATTACAGGTGTGAGCCACTGCACCTGGCCACATTGATGGGTTTTTTTAATGTGTTTGTTCTTAAATTATGTTTCCTGTCCTTTGGTCTTATTCGCAGTTTAATAATAACTGATTAGGTCTATGACATTCCCCAGGAACCTTAAGCTTTAATAATCTGTTTCATTAAGAACTCACTCATCTGAAGGAAATTTATTGACACTTATTTCATTCTTCCTCTTGCTCTTGGTAAGAGACACCTTTGGTTTTCAAAGACAAATGAGAAAAGATCTTTATGTATCACCAGAGCCTTGAGCTAGTGTTGCAGATACAGCTTTCTCCCTCCCTGGCTGGTTTCCACAATCTTTCTTTCTCTAGCAACGGGTGCACAGTGAGGTGTGACACAGCGCCCCCCAGAAGATCCACCAAAAGCAGCACACAATTCTGCAGGCCTCCCAACCACCTAACAAATAGAAAAGTTCAAGGTGCTGGAAGTGTCCCAGTCTAGGCAGATCCTAAAATTCTGAACATTTAAATCCTTTCGCATTTCCATAGAATTCTTTCATCTCCATGTAGGGCTCTAATGAGCCCCAGAAACTGTAAAACTCTCAAAATCAAATGCAACTGAAGCATCATAAAATGAAAAGTCTACGTTGCCATGACTTAACTCATTATTCTCATTTCCTTAATAAAATATATTTTAAAATAGCTCTCTATGATTTATAGCAAAATGCAAAATTATAAAATTTTTGATTCAAATAATTACATAGGTAAGCTCGACAAAAGCAATTCTGAACTGTACAAAACCATACAACATAAAGTTAGCAAACATTTCTAACCCTTGGTTTCTGTTTTTCTTATGATGTTGAGCCTTGCATTCATAATGCTAGATTGAATATTAGTGCTACATCCAACTAATGTAACCATGACACTACAAAATACACACAAGCAATGCACATGACCGAAATCCTGTCAGATTATTCAAGTGACAATGGAAAAGAATATTACAAGGTTAATTTCTAATATTGAAGATTTGTATGCATACATAAAGTACCAACTGAAATAGATCTTCAGAATGAAATTTCCTAAAATGATTAAAGTAAAATGTGAAACCTCACAGTTTATACAAGACAAGAAACATTTGGCTGCAAATCGTTTTATAATTTTGCTAATTAAAAATTATCCCATTTTCACTTTGGATTCATTATAACAGAAACAGGAATAACCTTGCCATGCCAGAAACACAAGCAAATGGTTAAAGTTCTACTCTCAAAAAAAATCTTTAAAAGTTGGCAAAACATTCATTAGGCTACAAATCAAAACCTGTCTGTCCTTGACATCTCTTTAATGTCTTCCAGATTCCACATCTCCTTTTTTAATCACTCGCTGAATCACTCAAAAATTAAAATATGTTAAAATACCACCCATCTTGGACCTCTAGAAAAGTCCTCTGATAGAATACAACCTTCAGCCCCCTACATGAGCCATGGATCCGTAATACTACCGTCCGATTTATGTATAAAGTATTCATTATATTTCACAACGAGAAAAAAATATTCCCAGAATCATGCCTTCATCAATAAATCTGCTACATGTGAAGAATGTAAATAAATACTAAAAAGGGGCCCCCATGAACTCTCTCTTGTGAAGTTTGCCAAGTAGAAATGGGTACCACTATGAGTAAAAATAAAAATCATTTTCAAGCCTCCAAGGTGTTACTAACAAAATATGCTTAAAAAGAGAAGAATGAGAGTGGCAAGGAGGTTGACTGATGAACAAGTATTTCTCCGCAAAGCTAATGAAGGCAATGTTTACAGCCTGCACTTATTTATTTATGCTTCTCTTCCCTGAGCCCTCCATGCGCCATGGGAGTCAGTATGCATTAATGGCACTGAAAACCAGAGAACCTTCCAACTGCAAGTTACAGTAGTCGCTGTGTCAGTGGAAACAATGAATCACAGACATTCAACCTGGGATGAGTTGTGGCAGCACCTTACATGTGTCACCAATGTGTCGTGTGACATGGCTGTTGCCATGGTGAGGCACCATGTTCAGGAAATGTGTTAAGTCTCATAGAAGGCACCCAGCCATCCCTCAAGATACCCATGCCCAGTAACATTGTGATTGGCTTCTTCTCTGAGAATCTTGTTGAAAGGAAGGGGGTGGGAAAGTCACTTGGAGAAAGCTGAAAGAAAATGAAGTACACCATCCCCAGTGTTGTGTGTGTGGGCTCTGGCACATTGAGAATAGCAGGATCTTTAACTCAAAATTAGCTTGAATAGTTTCAATGAAATAAAAGCAGACTATCCCAAAAGGGGGAGGGGGTAATTTTAACATCACTGGCACAATTTATATGCATTAAAACAAAGGATAGGGCTGGGCGTGGGGGCTCACGCCTGTAATCCCAGCACCTTGGGAGTCCGAGGCGGGTGGATCACCTGAGGTCAGGAGTTCAAGACGAGCCTGACCAACATGTTGAAACTCTGTCTCTACTAAAAATACACAAATTAGCCAGGCGTGGTGGCAGACGCCTATAATCCCAGCTACTCAGGAGGCTGAGGCGGTAGAATCACTTGAACCCAGGAGGTGGAGGTTGCAATGAGCTGAGATCACGCCATTGTGCTCCAGCCTGGGCAACAAGAGTGAAACATTGTCTCCAAAAAAACAAAAGAAAAAGAAAGAAAGAAAAAGGATAAAGCAAAAGAGACCATAAACCACATCATTTCTTGGGTAGACAGAACAGAAAAATTATAAGGATTAAGGACATGTGAACAACTAATCTTGGTTATGTTTACCAAAAAATCCTCCTCTTGAGCTTTTCTAACTGAAGTCTCCAACTTTACCCTACCACTGCTTTCATCATCTGGAAAGAGAAATAAAAACAGGAACAGGCCGGGCGTGGTGGCTCACGCCTGTCATCCTAGCACTTTGGAAGGATTAGGCAGGCAGATCCAGGAGGTCAGGAGTTTGAGACCAGCCTGACCAACATGCTGAAACCCTGTCTCTACTAAAAATACAAAAATCAGCTGGTGTGGTGCCGCGCACCTGTAATCCCAGCTACTCAGGAAGCTAACGCAGAAGAATTGCTTGAACCCGGGAGGCAGAAGTCACAGTAAGAGAAGATCGCGCCACTGAACTCTAGCCTGGGCGACAAAGCGAGACTGTCTCAAACAAACAAACAAAAAACAAGAAACCCCAAAACAAAAGAGGAACGGACTCATGATCATGAGGCTTAAATGATCTACTGCAAGCAAAGGCTTGAGCCGAGTGTCTGGCACATAGTATGCAGCTACTGCAGGCACTAGAACTGGAGTTACCACCTTTACTTCCACACAGTTACCTGGCTTGAAATGAGGAAAAGCCTATTCCAGCATACTAAAGTTTCAAGAGACAATTTGTAATTCTTTATGTGCCAGCTTCTTAGACTTAGAATTTAGGGAAGTAGGTTAAGAACAGTCACAACGTTTCGTTTCCAAATGATGGAGATAGTTTTGTCAAAAAGAAGTACCCTTAAGTGAATTATATATAAATGTGGACACATCAATAAAATATATCTCTATGACTATGGGTGCTGTGGGAAACAATCCAGATAGTCACAGGGCACTCAAAATTGAAGCAAAGGAGGAACAGCTGAAGGAGCAAGAGACTTTTAACCTGGAGCAAGCTCAAGAAGATCTGCTAATTCTCCTCAAGTCTTTCATAGGTTGTCATGTAGAAGAGATGGGTTTTGTAGAATCCCAAGGTACCAAACCAGAGTGGGAAGCCCTTGCATGGTAGATTTGAGTCCAGTGTAAGAAAGAACTTCCTAGCCCTAACAGCTGGCCACACATATAATGGTCCTTCCCAAGGACAGAAATTTACCATCTCTCAGGTTGTTCAAATGCAGTGTGGAAGTTCATGTAGTGGTAATCAGGCCTCAAAGACTGAGGCACAAGGTATAAGGAGGGCAGGCACTATGCTTCATTCTTTTTTTGAACACAGAATGTGTAAGTCTTTGAATGTGTATGACGCATACCACTACAATATATTGATAGATACACACACACATATACACAAAAAAGTTCACATCCTAGAGAAATGAGGGCAAATTTGCTGTAATGATCACAAACCAAACATTTTATTTAGGGCAACCTTAGGGGCTAACAGCTGGCTGTAATTTATAAAAATTTACTATGTGCTCTTTTCTAATGATTTATGTGCATTAACTCATTTAAATCCCACAATCACCTATGAGTTAGGTACTATTGTTTTAAAGGTGAGGAAACTGAGGCACAGAGACATGTGCCCTACCCAAGATTATACTGTTAGTAGGTGGCAGAACCAGGATTCAAATCCAAATTGTCTGGCCAACATCCTGTGTGCACATCACCACATGTAGATGCTGATTACATATCAAAGGTTCTACATCTTAACTTGGATCCTGGAATACGTTTATTTTTCACTTAACAAGAAAGATAATTTACAAAGCTTTCAGCACAAGTCTACCTTTGTTGTCTCCTCTCTCCCACTTCCTACCTTTTATATTACAATGGACATTTATGTGAAATCATGATATCTGCATCTTAGGCAGTCATCTTTTCTGAATGTTTATTTTTCCAACCCCAAAAACAATATTTTGGTTCATAAATTCTGCCTTGGTGACAATCAGAAACTTTTTCTCTTTCATATTCGAGTCAGTTTTATCACGATACTTGATAAAAGAAATATTCCTCTAGATTATTCTTACCTTTCTTGAGAAACATCCATTTCATTTCGACTTCTTAGTGGGGCTTCCACCATCCCTTATTCTTTTTTTTTTTTGAGACGGAGTCTCTCACTCTGTCGCCCAGGCTGGAGTGCAGTGGCCAGATCTCAGCTCACTGCAAGCTCCGCCCCCCAGGTTTACACCATTCTCCTGCCTCAGCCTCCCGAGTAGCTGGGACTACAGGCGCCCACCACCTCGCCCGGCTAGTTTTTTGTATTTTTTAGTAGAGACGGGGTTTCACCGCGTTAGCCAGGATGGTCTTGATCTCCTGACCTCGTGATCCGCCCGTCTCGGCCTCCCAAAGTGCTGGGATTACAGGCTTGAGCCACCGCGCCCGGCCCACCATCCCTTATTCTAAAGGCACCTTGAGAATAACGCCCACAAACCTTCTTCGCACACTTTCTCTCACTCGATGCTATTTTCTACCTAGGCCTTCGTTTCATGAAAATGCCCCACTCCACAAATTCACTCTTCCCCATGTTTCTCCTGCCCTGACTTCCTCCACCTGTTTATGACACAACAGATTAAAATCTCCAGCAAACAGAGGAGGGAGGATTTGAAGCATCTTCTATCCAGAGTGTTCACATGCACATGTGATCAGAGATTTATTTAGACTCAATCAGCTGACACGCATATGTCGCCTGCTCTCTACTCTTCCCTCATGATAAATTAAGGAACATTTAGAAGAAAAGTTCCTACTTCTAACCCTTCAATACCACCTCTAAGCGCTTTGCTGCACCCAGGTACCACTTGCACAATAATCTTTATAGTTTTCTTTAAGCTTATCAAATTTTTATTAACGTTACAATAAGCAATATCATCTGAGAAGCCAGACTTGAAGTGCTGAGTCTATTTTTTGCTACAAATTTAATACATAACACATATTAAAAATAATACATAACCTTTTTTTTTTTTTGAGACATTGTGAGTCTTGCTCAGTCACCCAGGCTGGAGTGCAATGGCGCGGTCTCAGCTCACTGAAACCTCTGCCTCCTGGGTTCAAGCAATTCTCCTGCCTCAGCAGTAACGGGGATTACAGTTAGGGTAACTGGGATTACCAAGTAACTGGGATTACAGGTGTGCGCCACCACGCCCAGCGAATTTTTTATTTTTAGTAGAGATGGGGTTTCACCATGTTGGCCAGGCTGGTCTCGAACTCCTGACCTCAGGTGATCCACCCACCTTGGCCTCCCAAAGTGCTGGGATTACAGGCATCTGACACCACACCTGGCCTAATCATACATAACTTAATTTTTTTTTTTAATGTTCATTTCTATCTTGCGGAAAATTCATCTTAAATTCCTCCACTAGTGAGATATACAACACATTTTAATAACACTGGTTAGGAAGAGACTATAGTTCTTATGTCACTTTTTTTTTTTTTTTAGACCAACATCTGGCTCTGTCACCCAGGCTTGATGGAGTGCAGTGGCATGATCTCACCTCATGGCAAACTCCACCTCCAGGATTGAAACGATCCCCCTACCTCAGCCTCCCAAGTAGCTGGCACTACAGGTGCAAGTCACCACATCCGGCAAATTTTTTCTTTTTTATCTTTTGTAGAGATGGGGTCTCCCTATGTTGCCCAGGCTGATCTCGACCTCCTGAGCTCAAGCAATCCATCCATCTGGTCTCCCAAAGTGCTGGGATTACAGGTGTGAGCCACCATGCCCAGCCTTATGTCACTTTTCAAAGTCTACTTTTCTTCTTTGACTTGTCTTCCCTTTTTCATTTCACTCTTCACCTTGAACCTCACTTTTACATCTAGATATATTTTTGTCTTTTATTAAGTAAAGGAAGGGCCTCACTAAATTGTACTCTAAATCAATAAATAATTATGCAGAACAGCCTGTCTCAAGATAAGCATTAAATAAAAACTGATGACATTATTATTTCATCAGAAACCGAAGAGCAAGTGAGCAAGCAGAAACACCAGAGAGCGGGAACAAAGGGCTGATCCTCGCCACTGCTTCCCAATCTTCTTCCAGACTGGGGCTTGGCAAACTATAGGCGCATGGGCCACATCCAATCTGCCACCAGTGAGCTAAGAATAGTTTTTACTCTTAAAGGACTGGGGGAAAATGAAAATCCTACTACTACTTAGTGACACATGAAAATTATGTGAAATTCCAATTTCAGTGTCTGTAAATAAATTGTACTGGAACACAGCCACACCCCTTCATTTACACACCATCCATGGCTGCTTAGAAGGGACAAAGGTAAATAGCTGCAACAGACCAGGTGGCTTGCAAAGCCTAAAATGTTTACTATCCGGCTCCTTACAGAAAAGATTCGCTGATCCCTGTTATAGGCAGAAATTAGACTGAGCCTCCCACCATCACACACATACACAAACTGTTTTTTAATTATAAAAGTTTTCCTAAAAACACAGTAGTAAAAAAAATAAAATAAAATAAAAATTTAAAAACAGAACGGAAGGAACCTACCCCCACATTAGGACCACCATTAAAAGCTCATTTTTTGTAACCGGGGCACAGACTAGAAGCACAGACACCCACTGATTGGCCTCATTTTCCACCAGCCTGAGTTTTGGTTCCCCTAATATCTCATGCAATTCTGCAGAATATTAACCATCCTAAGTGTAAACTATCCTGATACCTTTTTAAAGCAGCAACATTATTAACAATTAAAAAGCTGCCGCCACACATACACAATAACTTTCTTATATTTTAATATGCATATCCATAGTCTGATTATAACAGCGTGGAGAGATTGACAGGAAATGACTGAGTGTAATGGCTCCAAAGGAGACACTACATTGATCAGTAAATAATACACGTTCCTTGAAACTGTCTAACTGCATATTTACACTTGTCAACTCTCATACACTTCGATGACAGAATTCTTTTTCAAACATCTAAGTAAAAACTCTAATACTTATTTTTAAAATGCTTTTAATAATTACAAAAAGCACACTTCTAGGATACGTAAGGTTTAAATTTTACCCACCAAATAGTGCCACCTGGAGCATTCATTGCTACATCCTCAATATTCTCGATTTTATCAGGAAATGGGCAAATGTCTCAAAAAGGTGCCAATACAGTTGCAAGCAGCATATATCTAACATTTGCAAGGTGTCAAGCACTGTATTAAGGACTTTTCACAGCCAATAGTGTGGATGACACCACTGTCCCCATTTGGCAGAAGAGAAAACTGAGGCTTGGAAGGAGATGTGACATGGCCAGGGTTACGGTATTATTGAGTCCTGGGGCCAGGACCTATGGCTATCCACTCAACTTCAGAGATGACACTCTCTCCCTAACCAGTCTAAGGGCTTGTGTCTCAGTGTGGACCTGGAAGTCTGTATGTAATGTGCTTCCCAGGCAGTGCTGAGATGAAACTCTGAAAAACAAAAAACGTGGAAGTAAAGAAGAAAATCTCACAGGCCCTAAATTCAGGTCTCCTCTACAGCCCTCCAAACACTGCCCACAGGAAGATTAGAGATAAAAATCTGTAACACATGTATTATAGCCCTTGGCATGTCACACATGCTTAATTATGACAACTACCATCATTTTATAAGTTAGTTGGGGAGTGCTGGTATGTCAGGTTAAAGACATTGTATCTGTATTGTCCAGTAAATTACTCCAGGACAAAATGGGCCGATGAGGTCAGCATCTCCTTGCCCTAAGAACCCATATCAATTAAATTACACTGGCAGCTGAGGGCCAGCAGGGGTTGGGTAGAGGACAGGGGTGCAGAGGCCTGGTTCTATCCTGCCTGTGATTGGTTTATCAACCACTAGACTAGATAGTGAGCTAGATAAGCTTCTCATCTCCCCAACACCCCTTTTATACAACAAAAGTGGTCAAAAATATTTAAAAGTAGAGAAAATTGTATAACAAACCCCCTTATATCCATCATTTAGATTCTAGATTTATTAAGCTTCTGCCCCAACATTTTTTCTTATTTTCTGAAGATTCATAAAGGAACTTGCAACTGACATGTCATTTCACTCTTAGATAATTCAATATGCAATTTTTTAAAATAGGGAGAATAAAGTTCCCTTAATAATAACTGAGGCTGGAAGCGATGGCTCACGCCTGTAATCCCAGCACTTTGGGAGGCCAAGGTGGGTGGATCACCTGAGGTCAGGAGTTCAAGACCAGCCTGGCCAACATGGTGAAACCCAGTCTGTACTAAAAATACAAAAATTAGCCAGGTGTGGTGGCGTGCACCTTTAATCCCAGCTACTAGGGAGGCTGAGGCAGGAGAATCACTTGAACCTGGGAGGCAGAGGTTGCAGTGAGCCAAGATCATACCACACACCACTCCACTCCAGCTTGGGCAACAGAGAGACTCCATCAAAAAAATAAAATAAAAAGAACCACAGAAAGAATGCAGTGTTGAATCCAGTGACATGACTCTGGGGAGATTTTTCAACTGAGGAAAAAGTCAGGAGGTGAGGAATATTTTGGAGAAAATTTTTGGAAGAAGCCATTCCCTTTTACATTCCTGGCTCTATAAAAATATTGCAGATGAAGCTGCTGTTTTAAATAAGTCAGATTCCATCTCTTTCACAAAGACAAGTATAAACTACAAAATCTTCTCTGCCTAAATCAAAAAGATCTTAAAGAACCACAGAATCTATTCAAAGATGAGGAAGCAGCATGTCCTCAGGGTTAAGACAAAGGCTTTGAAATTGGCCCAACTTGGAATAAAACCCTCTTCTCACTCTTGCTATGCGATTCTGAGGAGTTCACTTATGCACTAACCTTCTGTCTTCTCAACATTAAAACCAGAATAATATCTAGAACACAGAGATGCTGTTAAGGTTCAATAAGATAACCAAGGTGATACTTGAAGCAACATAGGAAAAGTAAGTGCCTAATGAATAGCTCTCTAATTATTTGTTATAAATATTACTAAAATCTCATCGAATACAGAAGGGATAAAAAGATTTTATCTCATGAGCCTATTCCAATCAATTGGTTGGAGCTACATAGAATATCTGTAGGGAAAAATCCAAAAGCCACCATCAGAACAGGCCTGCTGTTGTGGGGGCCTGCTGATTTTGTCATCCTTAATCAAAGTCAACCGTATCATCCTATTATTACAGGCCAAAAGGGTAACAATTCACGTGTTCACCACAATCACTTTCCCGAACTCTGCTTTTCATGACCAAAAGAAATAATAATATGCAACACATTGAAATAAAATTAAAATGTACATTAGCTAAATGATAGCTTAAATGTACTAATTGCTTATTTTTCTTGAAGACAGAATAAAATGATGGCAATTCGCAACAGGCAGCTCAGCAGCCTGCATATAAACTGAATGGAAATTTCCTTCTCTTCGCTTCTGTGCATTACTTGAACCAACTTAACAGAAAACAGAATATTTTCAAAAACAACATGCAATGGAGTTTAAGTTCCTAGAATTTTACATCACGGAAGATATCATTTGAAATGTAATAGCTAAATGCCTTCCTCCTGGGTACAGCTTGCTTTGGTGTATTGATAAAAACTAAGATTAATATGCAAAAGGAAAATGTAAGAAACTTGCCCTGCACCGGTCAGCACCCAGCACATATGTGCCTCTCCCTATGAGAAAGCAACTGCACCCGGAGAGTGAAAGTCTGGGTTTGGCTCTTACATCACCACTTCCTTGCTATGTTAGAGCCTCAGTTGATACATAAGTAAAGAGAGAGCAACACAGACTCATTCTTTTCTTTTCCAAAGTCACAGAAGTTGGAAAAAAAAAAAAAAAAACCCACTACAAAACTATAATATTTCACAGACATAACACAAAAACCAGTTGAAGGGTAGAAAATAAACTACCTAACAAGACAATGTGGTGCACACATATTGCCTAGGCTGGTCTCACACTCCTGGCCTCAAGCAGTCCTCCCGCCTTGACTTCCCAAAGTGTTGGGATTACGGGCATGAGCCACAGTACCCAGCCCAGATTCTTTCATTAATATGTGAAATATGGACTGCTTAAAAACTGTCTGCCAGATATTAGGGTAAGTATTCGGTATACAAAGACAAACTGCAAAGATCAGTCAAAAGCCCCGGCCTTATACCTTATACGCTGCATTGGCCGTACTCACGTAAATGGTGACTCTGTAAGCTTGCCTACAATAATTTAGGTGGAATAATTCTGAGGCCACCTCCACACTCGGTAAAGAACAGAATATGATCAGTTCAATGATGTCTGCCAGGGCACGGGATGGGCACAGAAAAGGGGAACTATAAAATCGAAAGTGTGTCAAGAATGTTTGCCACTTCTAATTTAGCCAAAAGGTTTGATGTTTTGTGTAGGTATCATGTGAACAAAAGTCTGCCCAATACATTAGAAGTTTATGGTGAATTTGTATGTCCAGAAAAATGTGTGTATAATCCCATAAGGGGCTTAGAGAGGAATGGAAAATACCTGCAATATAAATGCAGATTACCTTTATTAAGAAGTTGGATCACAGTCTCATTCCTAGACTAATTTCCTATATCATAAAACCTATATTCAATTTTATAAATAGCATACACCAAGAATCATAAATTCAGTTAATGCAGAAATTTAACAGATTTTTTTTTAATAAAAGTGAGAAAAGGCTGTTTTAGAGCAAATATCTGAGAGGACAGAAAGGGTTCTTTCTTTGAAGATATGTTTTTCCCTCTGACTCTACCTCCTTAGGGACCTAACCAGAGAAGAAATAAATTTCACAGCTAATATATATGAAGTAACATGTTTAACATTATCCAATGAATTTACATCTATCTACACCATATAAATTTATCTCACATAAACTGTCACCTCCAACAGAATTCATTAAAACAATGTTATAGCTTCTGAATTAAATGCAATCTTCTAATTGGAATTTAATCTTAAAATAGGGGTTGGGGGTTTTATTTTTTAATTGACAAATGGAATAATTCATTAGTTTGTCTTACAGTTCTGTCTGAAGAACTTAAAAGTAAATTTGAACAGGGATGGGCTGGCTACTGCTGTGTGGTACTAGGGAACTGGGGTGGGGGTTTGGAGGTTCTTTCATCATCTGCTGAACACCTCCTGCTGCTTATGGGCAGGAAGGGATGGACACTGTCTCACCATCCTGAATTACTGCATTACTAATATATTCCATTACCTCCAAGTAAATGTCATGTTAATTTCTCATCTTCATCAAGCCAGACAATGGTTTCCACCTTGGCCCCTAGACAGTTAGCTATGTGGAAAATATTTAGCCAATTACATTACTTGTATTGGGTTAGGAACTGGAGAGAAAGGCAAAATAAACGCATCGAAAATACTTCACAGATAAAATGTAAGTTGACACTGTCTTCGCATGCGGGAGCCTGAGTGATACAATCTGATAGGCAGCTGCCAGCACTCATAACTGCTTATTAAATCTAGACTGTCTTTATGGTGTGAGTGAAGATCTGTATTTTTACCAATATTAGGTTCATTGTGTTATGAAAGAGACCAAAATACTTAAGATCATTCGCTCCAGCTTATAAAACATATTATGTAGTTTATTAAATTGTTAAAATTACTTTTCAAAGTCAAAATTCCAGAGACTGGAAGTTTAAGTACAACATAGTGGGCTGGCCCTCTGACAGGCTGCAGCACACAGCAGACCAGAAAGGAACCCTGTCGGCTGGCTCTCCTGGCCCAAGGTACCTGCCAGCTGCACATACCTTCTGGAAGCTGTGCCACCACTGCCCCACCCCAAAACCGGTCACAGAAAGTCCATATTCTCGAGTTTTATTTTCAAAAGAAAGGAACTCCTAGCCAAAAAGTAGCCCTTCACCAAGTCTTCGGTGAGAAGGATGCATCTGCCCATGTTTTCATCTCTTCCTAGTAAGTCAAAAGGTAGCAATTTGACCATGAGAGAGATCAAAAGAGGAAGGCTGGGCAAATAAGGGAAAACAATTGTGAGCAAATCACACACAATGTTGCATGACATTTATATCCTTTCACCAGATTACAAGCAAGGGAAAACTTATTGGTAGAGACGATGTAATGACAGAGCAGAGTCGGACGAACAAACTGACACATTTGCCATCTCTAGTCAGCCCTTCTCAAAACAACTCTATGCAAATACAAATTGCTACGATCACATTTATTAATAACACTGCGGCTAACTGCCGATTAAATATGCAGCAGGCATTGCCAGTCTTCACTCTGGAAGTCCCGTGATGTGCATCCTATAGGTACCAGTGTCAACTAAAGCTTCACACCAGGAAACAGGAGGCAACTCTGACTCCTTCCTGGTGAACGGTGGCATTAAAGAACCACAGCACAAAGAGAGATGCGAAGTGCTCAGCCCTTCTTTCACTGTCTCCAGCCTCTAAGTCAATTTATTATGCAAGCATGGTTATCGCCAGCATCAATTGAGTACATTACCCATCTTCTGACCTTAAAAAATTGGCCATAATGATCTATTTGTGGAAACCTTTTATTTCATGGTTTCATTTCCTTGTGTTTGAGTGAGGCAATTTATTGTTCTGGTTGCCTACCTCTGTGACTCTGACCCTGGTCTACCAGGAGGACACTAACCATGAAACACTTCACTCAGAATTAGAGTTTATTTCAAGCCTAAAGACTCCAAATTATCAGCTGCAACAATTAATTGGTGCTCCTTTGGTTATTCAATAAACTGTAAAGTTCTAAAAGGCACAGGACTGTGAATAAATGTTTGACAATGGAATGACTATCAGATGCCTAATGCATGGAAGGCCAGACACTGCAGCACAGAGGGAGACAGTGAGTCTTCTGAGCAAGCCTTGGAAACGCACTTTGAGAAAAAAATGGGGCCAGGCACGGTGCCTCACACCTGTAATCCCAGCACTTTGGAAGGCTGAGGCGGATGGATCACCTGAGGTCAGGAGTTCGAGACTGGCCTGGCCAACATAATTAAACCCTGTCTCTACTAAAAAATAAAAAAATTAGCTTGGTGTGGTGGTGGGCACCTGCAATCCCAGCTACTCAGGAGGCTGAGGGAGGAGAATCGCTTGCAGTGAGCTGAGATTGTGTCATTGCACTCCAGCCTGGGTGACAAGAACAAAGCTCTGTCTTAAAAAAAAAAAAAAAAAAAAAAGGGGAAGGAGAATGGAAAATCAGAACATGTGGTCCAGCTCATAGGATACCTCTACCTTCTACTAAAAAATACAGAGAAGGGAAGTTTTTTTAAGCCTGACAAATACTAAGAATTTCCTTATTTAGAAAAAACCTAGTATTCCACTAGGCCTAAAAGTGCATTTTTTCAAAACAGATATCATTTTCATTATAGTTCTTCAGATGGATTTTTCAAATAATGGGCCAAACCCAATTGAAATTAATGAATAAAATGAGCCTCGTCTTCAACAAATCCATTCATGTGGTTTTGTTCAATTTCATACATCAATTTTATAACAGTGAGATTGAGTCAGACTCTCTCAATACCAAAGACAGAGATGACATGTAACCAAAAACCTGAGTTTGTTGTTATTTCAATACCTTCAGAATTCTAACAACTTTGATGAATTCTCATGTGTATATGAAACAGACCAAGGCTTTGTTCTCAACTCTACCTGAATTCCTAAAGGTACGACTTTTCTTTATTATTATTATTATTATTATTATTATTATTATTATTTTGACACTGAGCCTCACTTTGTCATTGAGGCTGGAGTGCAGTGGCACGATCTCCACTCACTGCAACCTCCACCTCCTGGGTTCAAGGAATTCTCCTGTCTCAGCCTCTCAAGTAGCTGGGATGACAGGCACCCGCCACCACACTCAAGTAATTTTTGTATTTTTAGGAGAGACAAGGTTGCACCATATTGGTCAGGCTGGTCTTGAACTCCTGACCTTAGGTGATCTACCCACCACAGCCTCCCAAAGTGCTGTGGTGACAGGCATGAGCAACCGCACCTGGCCAAGATACAGATTTTCTTAGCACGTGCTGCCTGTTCACTAATCTACAGACCATCCACAAAAGTCTATCATACATGCATAGCAATGGAAAACCTCAGGAGTTCACAGGTGAGGGAACCAAACAACTTGCCCAAGGCCACCCAGTAAAAAGATCAAAGATCACCAACAACTCTAAAATTTCATGACTCCATTAACCATTTCTTTTCATTGTGGACACCCTTGCCTGTGTGTTACTGTTTACTATTTGCCTTATTTCTTGCCACTGACAGAAGTAATACTGTAGGGAAGATAAGAGACTGGATTTTTTTCTCTCTCTCTCTAGCTCCAGCAGAACCAGTACAAGTTATCAGTTAACAAACTGACAGGAAGTGCCTTTTTGAGCCAATAGCTCTTTGAAAATCATCTGGTCGCTAACATTTGAGCCAGTTGCTTCACCATGAACACAGTTTCTCTGGACAATAAAACTAACGTATTTTTTAATGTATAAAATGGGAAGGATTTGTCAAAATGACCTCTAGCTATAAAATCTTTGCAAATCTGGCCCAAATAATTGAAAGCATAACAATGTGTTAGACACATCATTAGAGGAGGTTCACAAAGCTAAATGGGCAGGATGTCTTAATCTTTGTAATTGAAATAAGCTAGAAAGAACCACTGAATCATGACCAAATAGCTATGGTCCAGTCCAGACCAACCCCGGGGACTTAGCTATCCCACCTAGACTCATGGACTTAAGCTGTCCCATTTGTAAACTGAGGTGTTTAAATAGATAATTTCTAGGGCCTCAATAACACTGATAGAATAGGATCCTCTAACCTAAATGCTTTGTTTTAGATATAGAAAATCAGGCCTGGCGTGGTGGCTTACACCTGTAATCCGAGCATTTTGGGAGGCTAAGACGGGCGGATCACCTGAGGTCAGGAGTTTGAGACCAGCCTGGCCAATGTGGTGAAACCCTGTCTCTACTAAAAATACAAAAATCAGCCAGGCACGGTGACGGGTGCCTATAATCCCAGCTACTCAGGAGGCTGAGGCAGAAGAATTGCTTGAACCTGGGGAGGCGGAGGTTGCAGTGAGCCGAGATTGCGCCACTGCACTCCAGCCTGGACAACAATAGCAAAACTCCGTCTCAAAAAAAAAAAAAAAAGAAAAAAATCAAAGAAGAGAGAGACTAATTTGCCCCATGCCAGGTTACTATTAAGCCTCCCAACTCCCAATACAGTGCCCCTTCTGCTTCACTACCCTTCTCTCCATTATTTACAATTTGCTTGCAATATTACTACACTAAGACAGAAAAAGATGAGTTTATGCCAATGGGTCTTACCATTAAATGCTATTCAATACAAACCCTGAAATGATATGGTTCTCCATAAAACTGACTTCATTCAATGACAAGGCTACCACAAATGATGTCAGAGTTGTCACCCAAAATGCCTGGCCTCAACCAATCATTGTCTCTGGTAACAACAAGTCACAGTGTTCATTACTACAGGAGAGTCATTGATTGATGAGGAACAGGATAGATGGAAAACACACAGAGAAAAATATCATCATGTCCCTTCTAACCTCCCCCTAAAAAGGCAGTGAATAACCTAATAAGGTTTCTATACAATAGAAAAAAAATACCAGAAGTCTTTCAAAAAATATTTGAAAATCCCAAGTTTCCAATCCTTCGGCTTTCTCAAAAGTCCTGATCATACAAAAAGTTTGGGATGGGACTCTCTCAAGGAACAAATTAGACTCAAATTTTCCCTAAAACTCAAGATGAAAAAATTATTGTCTTATTTCATGGTGGCTCATGTTATCACCAAGTTGTAATGAGACCAAAAAAGCAATTACTCATTCAATGTTGCACATGACCCAAAACTGACATAGTCCACTCTTCAGAATATGATTAAAACAAAGAAGCAAGCACAGAAAGTTCTCCTATGTCCTATTATGCCTTTTATAAATCCTCAGATCACTGTAGGAATTATCTGAAAAGATTACACCAGAAAACAATGACAGAGTTTGTCCTTTCTTTCAAGATGAGAAGCTCTCATCCTGGGTGGGCAACTGTCTTGAAGGATTTTTTGTCTTGTGAATTTTCAGATGAATAATCACAAACATTCATTCACTCACCCTTTTGGCTAGCAGGCATCACATCCATCCGTTCATGGCTGACAGCAAATCAGAGAAGGGATCGAAGCCCTCACCATTGCCGAAATGTTTTGTTCGGAAACTGGAATTGTCAACAAAAGCTTCTGGGACACTGCAACACAAAAATATTTTTTTACACATAACTAAGATGTAACTTCTAAAACCACCACTTCCTTACACTTGAAAACAGCAAGACATAGATTCTTGAGGTAGGGGAAAACACCGTTCAAGCCAGGGTATGTCAATACATCAAGTGTGATGCTGTCAAATATGAACCGGAAATACTGTTTTGAAAGATACATTTACTAATCACTTCAACACATACACCGAAAAGTTGTTATTTATTATGGGCTTTGTACCAAGTATTTTAAATATTTTAGCATATGAAAATACCACTTCCCATTATCAAGTGTTCAGGTAACAATTAACTGTTTTAACTAAAATATTACACAGATAAATGTACCATTCCCTATTAAGTTGTGATCTTTATCGAAGAACAAAAAAAGTAAACAAAAAAATAATTTTAAATTATTTTAGAAATACTAATAGTAATAATGAACGTTAAAACTAGTAGGAAAGGTAATCATCTTTTTCTCTCCAAAATAATTCTGTTTTATTCTAAAAATGATTATGGATTACATAATGAGCAATACTCATGGAGATGTTTCCAACAAGAAAGCACATACTGTGCGATGGTCAGGGCTCAAAAGTTGAGAAGCCTGAGTTCTGGACCCAGTATGGTCTTCAATCACTAGTGTGGTCCCAGGACAGTCATTTATCATCTCCAGATTCCAGTCTCGTCACCTGTAGGGTCAGGGCATTAACCGATGCTCTTCAAGTTCCTTCCACCTCTAAGCTTCTGTCTTTTTGAAAGAAGTGTATTTCTTCTAACCACTTTAAAACTACTAACTTCTCCTTTAAGTGTACTGATTAAATAGAGGTTTTTGGTTTTTATTTTGTTTTTATCATGATTCACTCTTATGCTGACCTGCCATCAACACTGAAGATGTTCTGTGACCAGAGAGTTTTTCAAGCGCTTAGAATGCTAACCCTGGCACCAGTACCTAACCCTATTGAGCCAGCACCCCCTGTGGCTGGCAGCATCCCCTGGGTGCCCAGGAAAGGCTTCCACTCTTCTCCAACGAGCATAGCTCTAAGTCCTGTAGAAATCTGTCCAGATGTCTTCTAGATTGATGCTTCTCAAACTTCTGTGCATAAGCATCTTTTGGAGAGCATTTCAAAATACAGATTCCTGGGACCCATCCCCGAAGGCTCTGATTCACTAGATCTGGAGTGGGCCTGAGATTCTGTATTTCTAGAAAACTACCAGGAGATGCTGATACTACCAATCATGGACCACATTTCAAGTCAAATGGCAAAGTCCTGTTCTCCAAGCCTCCAAGCAGCTTTGAGATCCAAGAAGTACTTCCAAGGCTCAGACATGCTCCCTAAAGCCATGAGGTCTATGTCATATAGCAAAAAAAGAAAAAAAAAGAAAAGAAAAGAAAAGAAAAGGGCTGAAGTTGTTTACCATCTTTAGGATAAAATTTAAATTTCTTTCCATGGCCTGAGGGCCCTACATAATCTGGTCACTTCCTACTTCTCTGACCCTACCTTAACTACCAACCCAATCCCAAACAATAACCAATGTAGATACAGTGGCCTTCCTTTTGTTTCAAGCAAGGCAAGTGTCTTCCCGTCTCAGGGCTGGTGGACTTGCTACCTCAGCTTCCCGAGACGCCATGAGCCCATTCCTTACACAGCTGGCCCCTTCTCAGTACTGGATCTTAGGGACAAAGGCCACTTCAAAAAGCTTGTCTTGCCTACCTACTTACGTTAGGTTCCAAGTTACTCCCAATCATATCATCCCATGTGCTTACTTCAGAGCTTTTGCCATGATCTATTTACTCACTTGTCTTCCCCACTAGAATGTAAGCTCAATCAGATAAAAGAGCTTTTTTTTGTTCCTCGCAATACTCCAAAATTTCAGAAAAACGCCCGGCTCATAGCAGGTACTCCGTAAGTATCTTTTGAGTGAGTAAATGAATCAACAATTGAAAGAAGTAACTTTTTGGCACTCTCTAAAAATATAATTGCCATTTGTTGAAAACTCATTGTCTACTGGGTATTAAGTCTTTTACAACCGTTATTTCATTCTATTCTTACAACAAAGTTCTCAGCAGATATTATTAAACTCAATATGCAGATAAGACAACTGAGGCACAGGGAGTTTTAGTAGCCTGACTCGACTCTATAAAGCTTGTGCTCATGGGAACTCTATATTTTCCAGCCAATACCCTAATACAAAAGTCCTGAGTTTTTGTGATATACCCTTCTGACCCAGGCTTGCTCAAGTGAATTTTGGCATTACCTGACCATACTGGTACTACCAATCATGGGCCACATTTTGGAACAGGCAGGTAATGCAAATGAGCGAAGGAGGCCAAGTGTAAGGTAATAGGGAGAGGGAAGGAACAGAGCAAGTTGAGAAATCCTCACTTTATCAGCTTCAAGGGGGAAGCCACTGGACTTCCCCCTCCAATTACTGCCACATGGGAACATACCCTCAAGAGCCTCAAGAGCTTTCAATTCGACAAACAAAGGAAGTAATCTAGATTTCTATTTAGTAAAATTTCAGAATCTTTCAAAGATGACAGCTCACTTTTTAAATAAGTTATATTTAAACAAAACAAACAAGTTGCAATCCCTGTAGCAAAGGATGGATGAGGTCACTCACTGTCTCCAGTTTGAGGATTCCAGAGTGATTCAGAAGCACAGAGAAACAGTACAGGTGACACAGAAAAGCACCAGTAGGTGTCTGGGCAGATAAGAGCTTTCCAGAAGAATTCATTATCTTGAGGTTTTGGAAGGAATTGGAAGATTGGGTGGAAAACACATTTCACAGGTCGGAATATCATACTCGAAGGCTTGGGGGTGGGGAGTAGGCAAGTCAACAGTAAAGATAGCCATGAGGAGAGAGCTAGTGGAGGTTTCCTGTGGGAGTTTCGTTTTCATTCGGACTGGAGGAGTAGCAGTTTTCTAGCTAATACATAAATCGGTTAAACAATATGCTATGTGGCTGGATACGGTGGCTCACGCCTGTAATCCCAGCACTTTGGAAGGCCGAGGTGGGCGGATCACGAGGTCAGGAGATCGAGACCACACTGGTCAACATGGTGAAACCCGATCTCTACTAAAATTACAAAAATTAGCTGGGTGTGGTGACGCCAGCTACTAGGGAGGCTGAGGCAGGAGAATCGCTTGAACCAGGGAGTCAGAAGTTGCAGTGAGCCAAGATTGCGCCACTGCACTACAGCCTGGTGACGGAGCAAGACTCCGTCAAGAAAAAACAACAACAACAAAAAAAAACAATGCTGTATGTGTATGGTCATTAGTGCTGTCTTATTTGACTTCTAATATTTTAAAGTAACCAGGCATATCTAAAAATAAAGGGTGAATCACCAATGTGGTGTGTGGAAGTGTGTGTGTGTGTGTGTGTGTGTGTGTGTGCATGTTGTTAAGAATTAAACAGACATAGGACTGAATTCCATCTTCATGGAACCCCATAGCTAACTAAAATACTTAACTGTTCTGAACTCTAGACAAAAAAGAAATACAGCAATTGAAATTTTTAAAAATACCAGAAGATAGATACCCAAATAAATTATCCTTTCCACAGTGCAGAGGCAAAAACAAAAAAGAAAAGAAAAAAATGACAGAAACCCCAACCTGCCTACGTAGAATTGTATAACTAGAAAAACTATCTTTTAAAGCTGGGGGTAAAATAAGGAGTTTTTTCAAACAAACAGAAGTTTATCACCTCTCTTTAAGGACATTCTAAAAGTCTTATTTCAGACCAAAAAGAAACAATTTCCGGGAGAAAGTTTTTTGATTTAAGAAGGCAGGGAATATCGAACTTAGGAATTAGAGTAAGTGAAAAGTAAATGCACTAATAAACAATGCGCAAGTCTCAAACACTTTTAAAAAATGTAGCAGTACCCCTACTTGCTTTGTACCCCAGCTCACCTATTTACACTGTAGCAATATCAATCACCAAGGCCATGGACTGCAAATGTGAGTGTGCAGGGGGGCACCAGCCTGAAGCCCAAGTTCCTGCCCTCCATAGTCCAGAGATTCTTAAACAAGTTCCAGGAATCTGCTGTTCTACCAGATACCCCAGGTAACTCTGATAAAGATCTGAAGAACACTGCATTGCTCTCTGACTACTTTAGGGGAAGGAATTATTCAGTGAACCCCCAGGGGCTCATCCCTGGGAGGCTCCAGCTGAGAACACTATCAAACCTTTGTTCTTTTCCACTTCACTACAGCCCCAGAAGTACCTTGGCCCAGGAGGTCAGCAGTAACCCTGCCTCAACCCTGCTAATCAAGAGCTGCAATAAATTAAAAGCCCATTAAAATATTTTAGCGAAAAGCCTAGAAGTGCTGAAACATTAATTGTGCCATATTCAATCTGTTTTCCTAGAGATTTGAAAAGCCAGATTACCATCTTGGGGGTCATTAGAAAGAATGAAGCTTTCTCCCTATTCAATTTACATATTTAAAAATGCATGCGTTCTGGCAGTGGCTACTAAGTCCTTTCCAATGCTTTTCAAGTCCTGTGGCTACTCCAAATGCCACAGTCTAGCCATGGAGAGAGAAGCGTGGTATGCCACCCAGGCCTGCCTTGTTTTTGTAAAGCAAAGGAACCCAAATCCCAGGGCCTGTGGTTGCAAAACAGCTCCAGGAAAACAGGTAGAGGCAGCAACAAAACAACAAGTGATGTTTTCTTGTTTTGTTCTCCCCTGTTTATTCTTCCCTGAAGCAATCCCTGCTCAGTACAAAAGTCTGCAGGGAGCTGGAAAGAGCAGCTGTGGTTCCCTGAGGCCGGGACCTAGCAATCAAGTTGTTTACCAAACACTGCCAGGCACCAGGAAAACAACAACAGCACAGACAGCATTTGCATCTATTTTTCAAAAACAACCTCCAAAAGTCTGCCCTGGAACTTGCCTGCATAGCTGAGAGAAGAGTTTAAAAATTAAAGGAATGAACTGTACTGGGTATTGGCCTCCATGCCCTAAATGTAATCAAGTATTCCATTTCTACTGAAGAATGTCTATCCTAAAAACAGAGGATTGAGGAACTGCAGAATTTCAAGCAGTGGATTGATATGGACAACATGCTCATCACGGGCATTTCTGAGCATGCCAACAAAGGCCCTCTCAGTAAACCGACATCATATGCTGAGCCTCCAGCAACTCACAGACATCTTGACCAAGCACCAGAATCTCCAAGGGGGGTTTGTGAAACACAGATTGCTGGGCCTCTCCTCCAGTTTTGCATTCTGTAGGTCCAAGATGGGGCCTGAGAATTTCCAGCAAGTTCCCAGGTGATACTGATGCTACCGATCCGGGCACCATCCTTTGAGAACCAGTGCTTTAAAGCTAGATGCTCTATACCCACCCTGAAGATCTAGGAAGGAATTCATTTCCCACCTTGACCTCTCCCACGGGTTACTGGTTGAGTTATGGCAGTTACCTCACATAGCTGTTTCCAGAACAAAATGCATTGGATGGTTTCCATCTGCTTCTCCAGAGGCTCCACCCACTATTCCCCACCCAGCTCTGTGTCCTGGAAGGCTGCTCTCTGTCCAGCCAGCCAATGGGAGTTCTCATCTCAGGAGGCCAGAGAAGATGGGGTATTCATTTCTCTGGTTCTGAGTCTCTCTTTGACCAGTGGCAACCCTGCCAGGCAGCTCTCTCCACACAACTTCTCTCTCTGGGTTCTTTCAGCCCTCCTCTGCCTCCCCTGGTCTAGGAGAATTAAAAGCCATCTATTTCAATCATCAGGGACCCTGATACAAAAGTCAAATTCAATGTGTTGCCCACGGGATCTCCCTTGGTTTGAGAATGCTAAATGGCAATTTTATACACACACGTAATATACGTATGTATAGATACACACGTATAAACATGCACAAGTATACATATGTGCATAGGAACATACAGACATACAGATATATACATCTTCATTGCTGTATGTTTTTAAATGCAGCTAAATCAGATTGGCCAGAAAACCTGGGAGTCCCCGGGCCAGGGCCACTTCATGGAGTTTGCATGGATGTTTCCGCGGGTCCCACGTGCCACAGCAAGAGTTAGCCCGCTCTGTCTAATCTGTTACACAACCTTATAAAAAGTGCATTTGTGAGAGCTTCAATCCTTCTCTAATTTACAAACTTAGTTTCCTTTGTTGCAAATGGCACCAAAATAGAAAGGGAACAGAAGTGGGTGGAGCGGGCTCCATCACCAACTCCTGTGAATAACTTTTTGACAATGCTGAACCCAGTTCAAAAAAGCACATCAGCTGCAAAAAAAGGTATGTGTTTGTCAGCTCATAAATAAAATGCCAATCCACCTCGATTCATAGGCTAGGAAAAGAAGAACAAATAACACTTCTGTTTTTAAAATAATAATAATAACTCAAACATACCCTAAATAAGCATCTGTCTTTAGCACTAGGTTCTAATACAGTTGTGGTAAAACGTCACCAGATTTAACCAAATGCTTCACTACACCAATCTCCATGATTTGGGCAAGCCCATTTAACTGACTTTGTTTCAGTGAAGTTCCCTAAAACTAACCAATCACTATGCCTTTTATTAATCTTCCACTAGTAAGATTTCTTTCAATTCACCAGAGGACTTACTGGTATCTATGTTCAAAAACAAATTTTTAAGTAAACCCGCTGGATTAATTAGAACACATGGGGAATTACGTAAGTACTTTTGTAGCTCTGAGGCTCAACCTGAAACCCTTTTTGGTTTATTTATTTATTGCTCTCTTTTTCACTAACAATGTCCTGAATATTCCGCTTGAAACTCGCAGGCTAGTGAGATTTTTCCCGTGGCATCTGTCTGCTCCATTCCCCCTTCTATGTCCAAACCCTGCTGTAGAGAACAACTGACCTAACTGATCACTTCCCCTCTTCCGGAATGAGACAGACCATCATCCTGCCCCCTTCAGAACACTCCAGAATCTCCCTTCTGTGTTGAAGAAACTCCATTCCTCCTTTCCCTGGACTTTTGTGCTCACCTCTCTCCACCACCTTCCACTACCATCATCTGGATGAATGGAGAGACTTGCCTTTTACCCTTTTTTTTACCCTTAAAGACGTCTCCTCTCTCCTTTTCCAGAAGCCACTAGTTCCACATCTCTCAACTTCAGGCAAATAAAAAAGAAAGAGTTGGCCTCTCTTCAATTCCTGTTACAGCCAACTTGTTCCTCTGCCAACAGCCCACCTCGCCTGTCACCTACCCTCAAGGAAAGTACCATCGCCTTCCTCCACCGTGATTCCAAGATCCATGGAAACCTTTCTACTCATAGTCACATGTAAGGGAATCACTGCTTCCTGCCCAGCCAACTGGCAGTTACTTCTAAATGTCAAGGATGGCTAGGCACAGTGGCTCACACCTGTAATCCCAGCACTTTGGTAGGCTGAGATGGGCAGATTACCTGAGATCAGGAACTCAAGACCAGCCTGGCCAACATGGTGAAACCCTGTCTCTACTAAAAATACAAAAATTAGCCAGGCGTGGTGGCGGGTGACTATAATCCCAGCTATTCAGGAGGCTGAGGTGGGAGAATTGCTCGAACCCGGGAGGCAGAGGTTGTAATGAGCTGAGATCAACTCTCTGCAGCCTGGGCGACAGAGTGAGACTTTGTCTCAAAAAAAAAAAAAAAAGAGTATAATTGGATGGTTTATAACACAAAGGACAAATGCTTGAGGGATGGATACTCCTGACATGATTATTATGCACCATGTACCACCTGCCTTGTATGGAAATACTTCATGTATCCTCTAATATATATACACCTACTATGTACCCATAAAAATGAAAAAATAAAAATGTGAAAAAATAAACTAAATAAATAAATTTTAAAAAAACAAAGAAAATACTCATTGGAACATTTCAGATTTGGGACTTTCAGGTTTGGGATACTCAACCATTAAGTATACATAAGGCAAATATTCCAATATCCAAAACAAAAAAAATTCAGAAATCACAAACACTTCCCAGTCCCAAGCATTTCAGATAAGGAATACTCAGCCTGTATATGGTTCACAATTTCTGTCTAGATCCCTGCAGTGTGGTCACTTCTGTCAACCTCAGTAGCCATAAAGATGGTGCTTCCAACAGCCTAGCCAAGGCTTACATCAGGCCCGATAAGGATAAAGCACTCAAAAAAAAAAAAAAAAAAAAAAAAATTTGTTGAATGAGTGAACATATGCCTGTTTTATCTTAACTTCCTTAATCCTAAAAGTTTCCAGTCCACTCAAGAAGCAGCACAGCACAGGGGCTACAATCATGAGTTGCTAAATGGACTGCCTGGGTTCAACCCTAGCTCTGCCCCTTATTAGCTGTGACCTTGATCAGGTTCCTCCACATCTGAAAATTGGGTTAATATTTGACCTTACACAGTAAAGGCTTAATAAGTGCTGGTTAACAGCCACTACTTCCTCTACATCTGAGGGCATGGTTGAAACATGGATCTCGCCATCCCTTAGAACTGTTCTACTTCTAAAACTCTGAATTCTCAAATTCTCCCCTGACTAATAACCTCCCATGGAGCTGTGTCATTTCTCCTGAACTTGCTCCTGGACTACACTGAGACATGCCACTAACCACCTTGAATCCATTGCTCCTCCCAGTGCACAAAATCCACCTTCCCGTTTCTGAACTCAGTGTCTTTTACATCATCTAAGACTCACATCGTGGCACCCAGTGCCCTGAAAACTCCAGTATCCCTCAAGATGGCCTTGTCTTTTCTACTGACTTCCTGTTCGAGCTCTTTGGTTTCTTTACAAGAGTGAGATCAGTGAGGCAGGGTCTGTGATTTGCAAGTTATATCCTGGATGGTGGCACGACAGTGCCTGGGACACAGAAGGTTGGGAGGTGTGACGCTCATCTGGAAGGCTCTTTTGGGGAGCCAGGAAGAGTCCCCAGAAGCCCACCTGGCACCCTATCTATAACAAGTGGCTCTTTAAGAATCATGGGAACTCCAGGATCATTTTCACAAAGACCTTCCATTCATGGTTCAATTAAATGGCAGAAAACACAAACCTTCCCTTCCCACTGGCAAACTGGGTCTAGCTAACTGAGCAGGGCTCACACAAGGCAGGTCTCCTGCCAGCAGGGCAAGTGGCGGCCCTGTCCCCAAGGCCCAGGGGAGCCTCTGCAGCTCCCTGGAAGGATGGTCAAGTGAACAGAGAGCTGGCTGCCATCTGGGTTCTTTATAAGGCTTTTGTGGTAAACATGTTTACTTTCTTTTGATTGGCTGGGCTTATCAAGTATTTTGTTTTGAGTCTTGCTCTATAAACATGTTTACTTTGAGGGGAGAGCTTTTTTGATAGCTAGCGCACTTGTTTTTCACACTTTTAAATTCAAAACATATTTTTCACAGCCTGTGGTAAACAACTCAAGGTGGTAAACAAATTATATTATTTTCATCTTCACACTAGAAAGGTGATCCCTATGTATCTATTCAAAGGCTTGAACTGGTTTGCCGGTAACCAAGGCTCTCTACTGGATGAGAACAAGAATTATACTCATAGTGATGATGTTACTAAAAGGAAAACGTTACAATGGCAAATCCTGCAGTATCAAACCTAGGCCTCAGTTTCCCCAGTGGAAACATTCTAGAAGAAGCCATCCATAACAACAGCAGGGGTAGTCTCGTTAATTGATGACATCCATATTTTCCATGAAAAATTAAGGTTATGTAACCGGCATACATAACAGCTAATACGGGAGGAAAAATCAAATAATGTTTCAAAGAATGAAGAAACCAACTAGGTCACAACACTAAGTGCAATTCTTTTGAGATCTGTTTTCTGTGATGATTTTTGCCTGCTTTACAATTAGAAAAAAAAAAAAAAAAAACAAGTAGTAGCCTCTAATGTAAAACTGAAAAGCCTTTCGTTATTGGAAAAGGAGGAAAATAACAAAAGAGTTAAGAAAAAAAAGGAACGTATCTCTTGAGAGAAAACCAATGGTCCTTGAAGTAGGATTTAAAAGTGCTGTTTACATAGAGGCATCAGAAGAGCCCCTCTGTGGAGGTAAGTGTGAAGTCCCATAGCAGTGGAGCCAAATCTGTCTTCTAGAGAGTTCTCTTGGTCTCCATGTTCCAACTAGAAACAAAAGCCATCTTACCACAGGCCTTTGCAGTTAGTTACAAGTTACTTAAAGGAATAAAAATACAGGTCAAATTATTTGATAAAATAAATAATACCCCCAGCTCCCAAATCATCTTCCTAAGCTTATGCCCAAGTTAAGTTAAAAAACAAACAGAATTTCAACATGATGAAACCCCATCTCTACTAAAAATACAAAAAAAATAGCTGGGCGTGGTAGCACACACCTGTAATCTCAGATACTCGGGAGGCTGAGACAGGAGAATCACTTGAACCCAGGAGGCAGAGGTTGCAGTGAACCAAGATAGTGCCATTGCACTCCAGCCTGAGCAACAGAACAAGACTGTCTCAAAAAACAAACAAACAAACAAACAAAAACGAATTAAGGTTGTAGCACCAAACTATGGTAAACCTCCTCAGTGACTCGATGTTATTATTTCATCAGATATGGTACTGTAGGGAGGGGAGAATGGCAGAAGACACAGAAAGCCTGTATGGAGCCTCATCCATCATTCAGGCTGGATCATGCACAGAATGTATAGGCATCAGAGTACAAACATACTAAGTAGCCTTGTTTTCCAAGGTTATAACATGCTCTGGGGACACACTGCATTAGGAGGTCAGGAGAAGGAGCCAAGGGCATTTGGAGGCAGCCACTCTTCCTGACTTTCAGATTCTCTCCTATCAAGGAAGAAGACCAAAATACATAATTTCCAGGTAGTTTTAGCAGAACGGCAACAAGGCCCGGGGGGTGAGTACACATCACAAATTCCCAGGAAGACCAACGCCGTTCCAGCTTTGCCAACAACTGTTTGAGATGTTTCGCAAGTCAGTGGGCTTCTCGGAACCTTAGTTTCCCTTCCTATAAAATGAAGGCATTTGAATCCCATCTTTTTGAACAATACTATGTCATAATTTTATGCCTCAAATTGACAAAACCACTTTGGGGGATAACCAAGAATTCCAGGCTACATCATCCAATCAATACAATACTCGGAGCACTTTCAAAAAACCCACCAAGGAACCAAAGCTACCACAACTTAAAAGGAGCAGAAATGAAATTTCAAATTAATATGACGTTGGCCAGTGACTAGTCATCAAGCATACTTCAGCATTTAGTTGTCTGAACAGACAGGTGACTCAGCGGGGAATGGGTTACCCAGCCAGCCACGCTCATCTGACCCACTGCCTCAAAGTAATTTTTCCTCAATCTTCAAAACCAAGAAAGTAAATGACTAATGAAATGACTGAAGAATAACTTCCAGACAATTCTTACAACATTAAAAAATAAAACTAAACTTCAGCACAACAGTAAGGAGATAAGAAAACAAGCCGGTTCAGAGCTGTCCAATGTCTGATGGCCACAGTTCCTTCTGACAAAGGAAACGTGCACATTCCAGGGTGTGGAATGATGCGGTTTGGAAATGTCTTGAGGGGCCACGAAAAGAGCTGATGATCAGGACAATGTCATCAAGAAAAGTGTCACGGAGCCCAAGTGGTGACATTTCTGTTGCAAATATGAGAAAGGAAAGGAACACACTGGTCCTTCATTCTGGTGTTCAGTGCAGTCGTAGGACTTTTGGATATCCTCCTGGGTACATCCAGTTCTAAGACCAAGTAACATGTGTGAAGCCCGTGCTGCACTGCACATGAGGTCCTCTGCCCATAGCATTTCCATCCACCCTCTTAGTAAGCCTTGTAACAGTGGCAAGAGTAAATACTATTATCTTACAGATAAAGGAACCAAGGCTGGTGAAGGGAAGTCCTTTACCCGAGACCACAGTTAGTGACAGAGCCACATCTTTCTGAAACCCCAGCCTCGTCCCTTAACCACCACTGAACACTACTGAGTAACATTTTTCCAACAGCTCAAACAGGAAAAGTGTTTGGAAGGGTTCCCAAAATAAAGCCAAACTGGGAATACAGAGTTATAATTCTACTCAAAACTCCACATTGACTCCCACTGTCTAAATCCCTTGGCTTCTTGCTTGAAGTCAGCCAAATCCAGGAAGCAGAAAAGCAAGGAGCCAAGTCACCCCTGGTAGTGCAGCCTAGAAATGACACGGGACATCTCCCCCAAAAAAGGAGACAGGGAGGGGGTTTATGATAGCATACGAGGCATGCACTCAGTCCTCCTATTAGACTGTAGAAGAAGGATGCTTTCTTTTTTTTTTTTTTTTTTTTGAGATGGAGTCTCACTCCGTCACCCAGGCTGGAGTGCAGTGGCGCCATCTTGGCTCACTGCAACCTCCGCCTCCCCTCCCAGGTTCAAGCGATTCTCCTGCCTCAGCCTCCAGAGTAGCTGGAATTACAGGCACATGCCGCTACGCCAGGCTGAATTTTTGTATTTTTAGTAGAAAAAGGGTTTCACTGTGTCAGCCAGGATGGTTTCGATCTCCTGACCTCATCATCTGCCCGCCTGAGCCTCCCAAAGTGCTGGGATTACAGGCGTGAGCCACTGCGCCCAGCCCTGAGGAGGGATGCTTTCTTTTTTTTTTTTTTTTTTTTTTTTTGAGACGGAGTCTCGCAGTGGCCGGATCTCAGCTCACTGCAAGCTCCGCCTCCTGGGTTTACGCCATTCTCCTGCCTCAGCCTTCCAAGTAGCTGGGACTACAGGCGCCCGCCACCTCGCCCGGCTAGTTTTTTGTATTTTTTAGTAGAGATGGGGTTTCACCGGGTTAGCCAGGATGGTCTCGATCTCCTGACCTCGTGATCCGCCCGTCTCGGCCTCCCAAAGTGCTGGGATTACAGGCTTGAGCCACCGCGCCCGGCCGGAGGGATGCTTTCTATTCCTCTCTCTGTCTCCCTTCAATTCTCCCATTGTCTTCTGAATCACAACTGTGGGCATCGTCCCCCTTCCTCTCCTACTTCTTCCTCTCCACGAATGTCACCTATCTAAAGTCTAAAGGATGAGATTATCACTTCCACCCGGAAGCCTCTCAAATGAAATTAAATCAAACATTTATTGCACTGTGGTACACATGCATTGGGTGAGGTGGGGGATACCCAGGCACAGTCTGCCTCTCAGGGCGAGAAGTTAAATAACAATGTGCGATTTAAATAACATTTCAAGACAACAATAAGAGCCTTGTCACAGGGAGTACATGATTAATTGCCAGATGAATTCTGCAGACAATAATTGCTGCAAAGTTCAAAAGGAGGGAGCAATCACTTCCAACAAATATATCCCAGGTTGCAAACTCTCCACTGTGGAGAGTCCTAGTTCGTGGTTGGCTTTGGCAGAGTGTTGGGAATTGGCCGCCTGGCATCCGATCCTGGCCATGCGACTCGTGGTCCAACCCTGTTTAAGCTTTCTGGGCCTCTGTTTCATCAGTTGCAAAAAAAAAGGTAATGATACTTCCTATATCATGGAGTGGTTTGAAGATTAAGTGGGATAATGCATGTAAACCTTGAAACAGGGAAAGTGGTGGTCTTACGTCTCCTGTCTCCATGGCCGTGTATCTACCATTTGAATCCGCACACTCTCCCTATACTGGCTCCCCCTCCTCACCTTCCTGTGTTCGCCAAAGCCCCAGGTTTTCTTTCCCAACTAGGTGGTAACTTTTCCAACTAAGGGGTTCCATAGCGTCCTTCCCCCAGTACCAACCAGCTACCATGTCTGCCCTTGACTTAGGCTCAGTGCTGGCTCTTGCGTCCAGATTTCCACCTCCATTTCTAATATCCTAGGACACGAGCAGAAAGCTGAACATCAGGACACCTGGGTTCAGCTCCCAACATTGCCATAGAGTAGCCTTGTAATTCTGCACAAATTACAGTTTCTCTAAACCTCCATTTCTGCTTCTATAAAACGTGGCTAATGAAAGTCCCTACCTCCAAGCATTGCTGGGATTAAGTTATCCAACTGGAGAGCACTGTGCTCAATGCCTAGCCAACCAGCAAGGGCTACACACCTGAGAGCGGCTGTTCTCATCTTTGTTTGGACCACACAACTAACTCAACAACAGTGTCCCCGACTGCTCTCTCCTCTCTCAAATGTGCGACTTGCTGCCAGTCCTTCATGATACCAGATTTGGGTCAGCAAACCATAGAACTTAATTATGCCCCAGTTTTCTTTCATGCCCACTGATCTAATTTTACATCAAAGTTTCACAAATAGAAACAGGTACTCTCATGCACAGCCAGGCCCAGGGTAAACTGACACCGCCTTTCCAGTGGGGTGGTGATTGGCTTCAACAAGACTTAGAATCCCTTCCAAAGAGTAAGGACTGAACAGCAATGCATGCTTTTAACAAAACAGTAATCACTGGGGTAAATTCAACTACAAGGTCACAAAGGAATACATCATAGCATTATCTAGTATATGAAAACAGAAAAATAAATGTCAGTTAAAAACTATTTCTGATTCATATAATGAAATACTATGCAACCATTAAAAAGTATTGTAAAAAGAAACAAGGGCATAGAAGGAAACGTGATTCCCAAATCATACCTGCTTACCAAATGTCTATTGAATGATATGTTGTGAAACTGCCTTTTTTTTTTTTTTTGAGATGGAGTCTCGCTCGGTCGTCCAGGCTGGAGTGCAGTGGCACAACCTCGGCTCACTGCAAGCTCCGCCTCCCGGGTTCACGCCATTCTCCTGCCTCAGCCTCCCGAGTAGCTGGGACTACAGGCGCCCGCCACCACGTCCAGCTAATTTTTTTTTAATTTTTAGTAGAGACGAGGTTTCACTGTGTTAGCCAGGATGGTCTCGATCTCCTGACCTCGTGATCCGCCTGCCCTGGCCTCCAAAGTACTGGGATTACAGGCGTGAGCCACCGCGCCCAGCCCAAAACTGCTTCTTTTTAAAGTTGTTTGAGTACTTACTGTGTGCCAGCTGCCACAAATGAGCACATTACCTACACTAGGCTACTGCAAAATCCAATGAAGTGTTATTATCCCCATTTTACAGACAGAAAATGGAGACAGAGGGAAATGAAATAACTTGTCCAAATACACACAACTAGTAAATGGATTTAAACCAAGTCTTACTCCAAAGCCCTTGCTCTTTTCTAACGAGTGCTGCTGCCTATAAACTTATTAGTATATTTATGGCTATATTAAGTATATTTCTATAGGGGGAAAAGGGACTAGAAAAGCAGACAAAAATACTAGATGTAATTCTTTTTAGGGGGTGGCACTATAGATAATGTTTATTCTAGCTTTGATTCGGTTTTTAGATTCTTTACATTTATCATAAATCATTTTTGTAATAAAGGGAGGAAATTTGGGGGATGAAGCATTTTTCCATTTTAAAAGCTCATATAGCAGCCACCATCTCTCCTCTCTCCCTCACTATGACAGAAGCAGATGCTAGACAGGCGCTGGGCTTGTGAGGGAAGGCAGTGCCTACCCAGTGGTTAGAGGTCCAGGTGCTGGAGTCAGATGGCCTGGGTGCAGACCCCCAAGAAGCTCTGAGGAAGCTGCTCGGGCCTCTGTGAGTTAGAAATAGGCAGGTATGTACAGGACTTGAATTAGGGTTAACAGATCCTGAGTGCTCTGTAATATTAGTGATACTTATTGTTTTACAAGTGACATCTTCACCATACTCAATATGTTTTATAGCCTCTCTCTGCAGAGGGGACCAAAACATCATTAAGGCAATGTGTCCCAATGTCTTTTAACCAATTAACATAATAGATCCTACAACCATCCCTCTCTGGCCCCCAACCTCCCAAGGGCTTAGGGCTGTCAAAGCAACAACTTAGGTCTGCACAGTGATACCTGCCTCGGAATTCTGGCTCTGACCCTGGCTGGCTCTGAAATCTTGTGGATGTCACTTAACTTCCTTGCCTCAGTTTCCTCACAAGATGGAGAGGGCAACAGCTCATAGCTGACAGGATTGTGGTAAGGCCAAAAGGGGAAAATGTATATGTGACACTAAGCCCACTGGGACTTCTCAATAAACTTGATCCATGGTGACTACTTCAACATTTTCTTTTTTTTTTTTTTTTTTTTTTTTGAGACAGAGTCTCGCTCTCACCCAGGCTGGAGTGCAGTGGCGCGATCTCGGCTCACTGCAAGCTCCGCCTCCCGGGTTCACGCCATTCTCCTGCCTCAGCCTCCCGCGTAGCTAGGACCACAGGCGCCCGCTACCACGCCCGGCTAATTTTTTGTATTTTTAGTAGAGACGGGGTTTCACCGTGTTAGCCAGGATGGTCTCTATCTCCTGACCTCATGATCCACCCACCTCGGCCTCCCAAAGTGCTGGGATTACAGGCGTGAGCCACCGCGCCCGGCCTACTTCAACATTTTCTGATACAGCTCCACTCTCCATATGGATTTCACCAATCAGTATGGGTTTCTTCCTTGTAATAGTTTTCTTGCTGTCATTTTTCCAAATTTAAGCATTGTATTTAATAGAGAACAGAGATGATGCATGCCCTTGTACAGACTCTTGATACTGTATGCTCCCGTATTAGTCGGCCAGGGCTGCTGTAACCAAGTATGAGGGACTGGGTAGCTTGAACAACAGGCATTCATTAATATTTGCTCACGACTCTAGAAGCTGAATATCCAAGATCAAGGTATCCACAGGGTGGGTTTCTCCTGAGGCCTCTCTTTTTGGCCGTCTTCCCTCTGTGTCATCACACTGTCTTCCCAAATCTCCTCTTCCTATTAGGATACCAGTCACACTGGATTTGGGCTCACCCTAATGATCTCATTTTTAATTTAATTATCTCTTTAAAGGAGGCTGAGGCAGGAGAATCACTTGAACCCAGGAGGCGCAGGTTGTAGTGAGCTGAGACTGCGCTACTGCACTCCAGCCTGGACAACAGAGCAAGACTCTCTCTCACAAAATAAATAAATAAAAAGAATCAGGCCATGCACAGTGGCTCACACCTGTAATCCCAGAACTTTGGGAGGCTGAGGAGGGTGTATCACCTGACCAGCCTGGCCCACATGGTAAAACCCCATCTCTACTAAAAATACAAAAAATTAGCCAGGTGTGGTGGTACCTGCCTGTAATCCCAGCTACTCGGGAGGCTGAGGCAGGAGAATTGCTTGAACCCAGGAGGAGGAGATTGTAGCGAGCTGAGATCATACCACTGCACTCCAGCCTGGGCAACAGAGTAAGACTCTGTCTCTAAAAAAAAAAAAAAAAAAAAAAAAAATCACTTGATCTTGGGCCTTGGGCAATCTGAGCCAGCCTAGGTACTTCAGAAAATGAAAGCACACAGGTGCAGCACAATGGAAGGGCTTCCCCCTAGACACTTACGTGTACTGTCCTCCCAGTGCTGTAGTGAGCTCCTTGCTCTTCCCAGCCCCCAAACCTGCAGAGGGTGCCGATGCCTACCAACTGCAACGTTCAACTAAGCTCTGTCCAATCGAGTCAGCAGACCCAGCCATTGCTCATATTTACGTTTGTAAAAAATCAGGATGGAAAGTGTTCATTCCTGGCATGAACTCCCCAATCTGGGCTCATAAACATAAATCAAAGCTGAAGGTCATTTTTAAAAAATCAGTACATACCTCATTAAAACAATTTTTTTTAAGAAAATTGAGTTTCTTGAACCACGGCCTATAATTTACAAAGTGCAAATGTCTGAGATACGTGTGCTAAATTTAAAGAAACAACTATTATTAAACACCCCATTATGTAAGGCAGTGAAATATATTTGCACTCTGTATATCCGTTATAATATTTCAACTGAGCCTCACAATGTTTGGCAGTTCTTTCCTTCGGTGATAATAAAAGGCTTTTCTTTCCATTAAATATCTAAATTAAGTCAAATAGTGTATGTTAAATAAGCCCATAAGTCCTTTTGTATGATGCAATGAAGTCTTGAAATGCTTATCTACTGAGCACTCTGGCTTAAAGGCTGGTGGTTTATGTCCCCTGCAGAGCCCCGGGACCCTGCTGGCTTGGCCAGACTGTGAAAATAAGCTTCAAATGACCAAACGCAACTGCAACTTTAAAAGTAGGAACCAGACCAGACACAACAAACCACAGTGTAGTCAGCCTCACTTGTCATAATTCATGTGTGTGGAATTCAACTGTAAAAGCATTCACAGAGTGCTAAATTTCCTCCATTGGGGCATTCCATGTGGAATGTCAGATTTTGAAAAGCTGCTGATAAGCCACTCCTGATTACAAGTCTACGAGTTGTAGAATTAATTTTAAAAAAAATATTTATCCCAATCCCGAAACATCTCTGTCTGTGCCATTCAATCCTAAACAATGTAGGCAAGTGCCAATATTTTTAAATACCCAGGCCATAAAAATATGCACTCAACTGGTGGCCCTGTATTAACACTGACTTCCTTTTTTTGGTTTTCTTTTAGCTCTGTGTCTACATTATTCTCCATTTTGATGGCCTACATAATGATCACTTATAGCAATCCTTTTTTGAAAAAGAATCTCATCATGGTTCAATGACTTAAAAATATAATTCTTACAGATTTTTAAAAGAGAAACTTGAATGGATAAATATATTCCTGTGTAGATTTCGAAGCCATGCATGTATATATAGATGTAAACACATGAAAATGTAATAATCCAATTAGCACATCTTTTTTGGAAACTAAATTAATCTTAACAAAACTGGCCTAAGCCTCAGGTAGGAGTTGAGGGAACTGCTGGTGATGACAATGACAATAATAGTTGCCATTTAGTCAACATTTACTTTGTGCCAAGTGCAGTGTTCAGCCCTTGACATAGATTTTCCCATTTGGCTTCTCACAACAAAGCTCTGATGTAGGAATGCATCTTTATACATGAGAAAACCGCAGCTCAGAAATGGGAAGTCACCTGCTCAAGGTCACGTAGTAATTAAGTGGAGGAACCAGGGGTTGAACCTGGTTCACACTGTGCTATATTGCCTCCCAGTGGTGCCTTACAGACAGGATATAGGGCCTGGCAAAGGGTAGGGTAATATACCTGGCCCCTAAATGACCTCTTATCTCGGCTAGGGACAGGCAGCACAGCCTAGGCCCCATCTCAGGAAAAGATTTAAGAGTAGACACACCCAGTAAGCAAGGTAAAAAGCCAGAGCCATATCCCACCTCTCTTGCAGACACAGAGGAAGAAATCCCCACGCAAAAATGAACTCCTAACCTTCCTCCACCTATTACCTTATTGCCTTGTTATCAAAAGCACCATATGCATGTTCCTGAAGAGTCTATTTTTCCCCTGTCACGACATACTTAAGTAGTACATATTTAAGACAGAAAAGCAATAGTAGTCGTCTTCTTTCTACCATGCAATCCAACTTTTCCTGGATGACAAAAGATGGATGAGAGAAGCAAAGGTGCTGGACTATCCATTTGTGAATGCCACTTCATACAACAGCTGGTCACTATCCGGTAGAGTAGAAAGAGAACAGAAAGGGAGTCAACCAACTTGGATTCTCGGTTCCATTCTGTCCCACATCCTGGTACCGTCATCTCTTCCCACACACAGTAATGAGGGAGGAAACATCATCTCCACCCCTGTGTTTATTTCAGACTTTCTGTGACTCTGAGAGCTTCCTTTGGGTTCACAGAACCAGCACGCCAGCCCTACAGCTCAAGCACTAATGCCTAATACCCAGGAAACGATATCCTCAAGAGTTAAACTGAGCCCCTGAGATACCAGTAAAGTCAGTTTTAGGGGAACGTGAAAATAGCCTGCTCCAGTAACACTTACCAGGCATTTCCAACTCCCCGGGCTCCCAGCCTGGCCCATACCTCTTTCCTCAACTACAGATGTGTGTACCCATCTGCCTCTACAGACTGTCCTCTGGAATGTCTAGACATCTCAGACTCAACACGTCCAGAGCTTGATTTTCCCTCTCAAGCAGGCTCTATCCACATGATTTTCCCTCTCAGGCAGGCTCTGACCACATCCTTCCCCAACACAGCTTGTCCTTCCCAATCTCAGTCCCTGGCAACTACATGTTTCTCATCACACTCAGGCCGATCATCTTTGAGTCAATACTGACTCGTGTCTTTCTCTTAAATTCTACATCTATTCCATTAGGAAATCCCATGGAGTCTGCCTTCAAAACAGATATAAAAAGCTACTACTGCTCTCCTTCATTACCAACTTCCTGGTCACAGCCATCATCATCTCCCCCCAAGCTTCCTAATAGGTCTCCCTGCTCCTTTTCTTACCCCACCCATAGTCTATTCCCAACACAGCAGCAAAAGGGAACCTTTTAAAACTTACACCAGATCAATACCTCCACCTCTGGCACCAGAACTGTGTGAAAGTTGATTATACAAAAGGGGTCATGGTGTAGCACGTGTGAAAGTTCATGATGTGGAACAGGTCATTCTTTGTCACACCCCAACTGAATCAGAGTCTGAGGGCCTGGAGGATAAAGGCACTCAGGGCATATAGCATTGCTCCAAGAATGTAATTTTCTGCAAGACCAGCTGCTGAAACTGCCTGCTGTACCCATAAGACCAGGTTTACATAATGGCTGCTGAAATGACCTGCCACAACTCTGAAGGCTAGCTTTACCTATCACCGCCACTCACTGTTCAGAGCCTGCCAGCACCCCTAAGCTTCCTCTCTTGCTAGTGAGCTTTCTTTCCATTTCTAATAGACCTGTGTCTAATTAAATCCCCAAACTTTCCTCCAGTGGGTCTGTGCATATGCCTCGAACTGCAATTCTGTGATTCTCAAATAAAATAATGAATTTAGACACTTATCTCTATATTTTTTGACTCTGACAAAGGCCAAGTCCTTTAATGGTATGGCCCCAATTGGCTCTCAGGCCCCATCTCCCACCACACTCCCCCAGTCCACTCCTCTTGGCCACAGCAGTCTCCTGACTGCCCTTCGATTATGCGTGACCTGCCCCCAACCACAGAGTCTTTGATTAACTGTTCCCTCTGCCTGGAATGCTCTACAAGTCTAACTCCTTTACCTCCTTCAAGTCCTTGCTCAAACAGCACCTCTAAAAAGAACTACCTAGTGTCACAATCAAAAGCACAGCCCACTCTCACTCCACAGAACTGCCAACCTCATTCCCTGATTTTTCCTCTCCTGCACACCCCTTCTAACCTCCTAACTCATCTACTTATTATGTCTGTCTGTCTCCATCCTTTCTCTCCCCAGAATGAGTGCCCACAAGGCCAGGATCTTTGTCTGTTTTGTTCATTGATTTATCCCACATGCCTGGAACAGTGTCATGTACAAAACAGGCACTTGGTAAATATCTGTTGACTGAACAATTGAACAGATGAATGAATTCAGGAGTGGACATTCTGTGAAGGCTCTCTCCCCTGTTGGGAAGGGTATGTTCTCCTCACCTTTTTTCTCCTCCTTCATACAAGTTGAAAAAACAGACCTGTCTAAACTCAGCAAATAGCCAGCACGTACACCACAGTTCCATGACCTGCACATGGAGCCGACCCAGGTGAGCAGCTCAACGCTCTCGCCCACTGGGCCCAGTCACAACCTCAGAATTCATCTCACTCACACCACGCCCAATAGGGACTGAAACATCCTTTATCGCTCCTCTTCCAACATTCCTTTCCACTCGCTAACAAGACAGCCCTAAGACAAGAAAAACAGTCAAAGGTGCAAACCTATTATTAAATAAAAACTAATTAGACTCACAGCAGGCAACCTCAAAAGAAAAATACTAAAACTACCATTTTTTATAGAAGTCAAAATTTTAATTAAACAGCATAAAGACAGCCAGGCTATCTGCTTTCAAGTTTAACTCCAAAAGTTTAGTTTGTGAATCTTACGACAGACCTCCATTCTCTTCGGTACAAACTGGCATTTCTAGACCCTCTCATAACCATATCAGGCCTTTCTGTTGAATATATAACCGTGGCTTTAGTTTTCATGCCATCTATCCCATACCCTCTGCATCTAACCAGAATGCTTCACACAATGTGGTATGGAAAGCTTCTATGTGGACCAGTATCTCCATTCTTTCTGAATCTTAAGCTCACAGTTCCAATGCCATTTTATTTCTGCTTGTTGTTTTCCACTAAGATGTGATTAAATTTAAAAGAAATGTTCAACTAAATGGTATACGCATTTCCCTTTGATCAAAATTTACACAGAAAAAAAAAAACTGCATATTTATACAGCTGAGCTCGCCGCAAGTCACTGGAATCACACTTGCAGGGTAACAGTCATTTCAAGCTTTTATTAGTTACTATAATGATCGGAGACAGGGGTCATCAAAATGCCTTTACCAGAGCCAATCTAACATTACTACAAAGTCCCATAGTGAAATTAAAGAGGTCTAGGGAGGGAGGGGGAGGAGAAAGGGAGACTTTTGTGCTGTGTGACTACAGAAGAGAAAAAAAAGTAACTCAAGAATGTAACACTGTGAAGAAAACAGCACTTAACATAAGTTATATCTAGCTCACCTTTACTGGTTCAACACAAGCAAAAACACTGCTGCTACCAGGGTAGTGAGACCAGGGAGAGATTACTAAGTGAAGTTGCTAAAACAAAACAAAAAACAAAAACCGTCATCTTTTTAAGGAAGGAACAGGAGTCAGAATACACTCTGTCTCTGACATTTCGAAATGATTTTGTTTGCAGCCAGGAGAATGGGTTAGAATAATGGCCAGTGTCGTTCATCTGAGATTCCGTAACACATTTTGTTTAATCAAATGTTCATTAAATACGAACTTATAAAAGAGAGTGACAACTAAATACAGTGCATGATCCTGGATTGGATTCTGGACTGGGCAAAACAACAGCTACAGAAGAGATCAGAGACACTGACAACATCGTGTCACAGTCTTCTACCAATGCTAAACCTCCCGATTGATTGATGTACTGCAGTTACATAAAATAACGGCCTTGTTAGGAAATATATGCTGAAGCATTTTATGGTAAAGGTGCTTGAGGTTTCAAACTTACTGTCAAAGGATTTAGGAAAAGCATATGCAAACGTGTGTGTATGTGCACATGTGTGTGTATCTGAGAGTATGAGAAGGAGGGACAGAAAAAGAATGATAAACAAATGGAGCCAAGTGTAATCAATTGGTAAATCTGGCTAAGATGCATAGGGAATTCTTGCATTATTCTTGCAACTATCTGTGTTAAGTTTGCAATTATACCAAAAGGAAAATGAGCTCATACTTTGTATCCTAATCTCATTCCTAAAATATCTTATCTTGGTTATTTTCTAGAAAATGAAATATACTAACCAGAATAAGACTCATTCTGCTGTAAGCCGGGTGCGGTGGCTCACGCCTGTAATCCCAGCACTTTGGGAGGCCGAGGGGTGGATCTCCTGAGGTCAGGAGTTCAAGATCAGCCTGACCAACATGGTGAAACCCCGTCTGTACTAAAAATACAAAAATTAGCTGAGTGTGGTGGTGAGCACCTGCAATCCCAGCTACTTGGGAGGCTGAGGCAGGAGAATCGCTTGAACTCGGGAGGCAAAGGTTACAGAGGTCATATCACTGCACTCCAGCCTGGGCGACAGAGCAAGACTCTGTGAGAGGAGACGAGAGAAGATGGGAGGGGAGGGGAGAGGAGGGGAGGAGAGGAGACTCATTCTTCTTTTCATTCATTCACTTAGCCAATCGACACATACGCCATATATGAAGCACCTACCCAGTGCCAAGTGTGTGTCTCACCTGTCAGAGCTGACTGTGTGTGCTTTGTCTTTCACCCCCTGTGAATTTTAAATAGCTACATAATTGGTAGGAGAAAAACATGGCTTTCCAATTTGGAAATGATGTCAGCCACATTAGTTGGTCCTGAGAAAACAACCCATACTTTAATACAAAGTTTTAAAAAAGTCAGAAAACAGGATTAAAATATTATGCCTTACTGTTGCTAAAAATATTAACCTACTCTGAAGGTGATCTATCAAAAAAAATACATGTGGCTATGCAAAACACAGATGATAATCACAACATATCTGCAAGTCCAAGTCCATACAGATTCACAGCATTGAAGAGAAGGCAATAACCAAATACTTTCAAATGATGGAAACACTGTCTAGTCATGTGTGACATGACTTAAATAAGTAACAATGCAAGAATGTATTTGTCTAACCATTGCCCAGGGGTTTCTTGGATTTAGCAGCCAAACTGGCAACAGGGATTATATTATCAAGTAGTATTCTATACCACTTTATTAACAGTCAGAGAAATGTCTATTATAATAATTGTCAGTGGAATGATGTTTATTTTACTACCAACACAGAAACTTGACCAATCAACTTGAGATTTTTGGTCCAGTCCTTCCCAGAAATGGCCGGCATTCCATGAACACTGAACTGGTATCACTTCTTTCTCCTTTATCCTCAGTATAATATTCATACCAGAGAGAAAATAAAACACTCTTTTATTGAATACTGGCTCAGCAAGCTACCTGGTTCAAATTCCAGCTCCTCCATTTCGTTAGCTACTTTCTTAGACCGGCTACTCAAGCTCTCAAGGCCTCAGTCTCCTCAACTGTAAGATGGGAAAACAAACTCCCTGGGCCACTGCAAAGATAAAATTAACCAGGTAGTGTCTACATCTAATGTTGCCTGCATAAAACGATTGTTCATCTTACCTCAGTCATATTCTGCTGGTATGTAAGTGTCATTATTATAAGTATTGTTATGGTATATGAGTGTCTCCCCTCAAAATACATCAGGTGCCCTGGATGCTATCTCAAATGTTAAGTCAACTCAGTAACAAGGTATTCAAGAAATGGTCCAATGGAACATTAGAGTAATAAGCCCTTCCCAGTGAAAAACTTTCTGCTTTTCCTCTTAATGAACAACTGCTTGGGGAAACCGAGAAAATCTTGCTGGACATTTGACAGTGTTTTTGTTTGTTTGTTTGGTTGGTTGGTGTTTGTTTGTTTGTTTGAATTTTGTCTAAGCACATGCATCTCTCTAAGAACTCTAAGAAACTTAATTAATACAAACAGCCCCAGCTGGACCAAATGATCTCATCAGATCACCAGCAGCAAAAAGATTCCCTGACTCCAAATTCCTACCCTTGTTAGGCAAACAGAATTCTTCTACAGATGAGAAAATGCAAGCTCAAGGTCAATCAACCAAAAATCTCCCCATGCTTATTTGTTTAGAAATGTGAGAAACACCAAGAAAGATAAAAGAATATATAGAAAGCACTATCCTTGCCCTCTAGGGAATTATCATCTAATTCCAAAAGACAGCATAAATTCACAAATAACTTTTGGCCTCTGTTCTCCCTCTTTTGTGAACACTTTCAACTGTTTCGATGGAGTGTTTGTGAAGTGACACATACTACTTCCACGACAGGTCCATACAATTTTACTTACATGACCCTTGCTCTTTTTCCAAGTTGGCACACTTAGAAAACACATGCAGAAGATGGTGGCACCATAAAATGTAAGAAAAAAGGGTGCCTGAAACAATGCTTGCAAGAGAGGCCCTGTCAGTCTGGAGGAAAATACCTATTGGGTTTGAGTCATTAAACATTTGTAGGTTTATTTGTGACAGCAGCTAGCATTTCCTTAGCTAATACATTCTCCATTACTCTGTGACCTTATAAGCAATTCTATATACATTTGATGAACTTCTAACAAGATGCCAGACACTATGCAAAGCATCAGAGGACACAATGAGGAGAAAGAACTGGCAAGGCTCCTGCATAGATAAAAGTGGTTACATAGCAGGGGATAAAATAATGTGTGAGGCCAGGTGCGGTGGCTCACGCCTATAATCCCAGCACTTTGGGAGGCCGAGGCAGGCGGATCACCTGAGGTCAGGAATTCGAGACCAGCCTGGCCAACACTCCATCTCTATTAAAAATACAAAAATTAGCCAGATATGGTGGCAGGCGCCTATAATCCCAGCTACTCGGGAGGCCTAGGCAGGAGAATCACTGGAACCCAGGAGGCGGAGGTTGCAGTGAGCCGAGATTGCACCACTGCACTCCATCCTGGACAACACAGCAAGACTCCATCTCAAAACTAACAAACTAAATAAATAAATAATAAAACAATGTATGAGCCGGCAGTTGCGTGAGCTGCCTAGAATGCTGGGGATACCATGAAAGGCAAAACTGAGGAGACTTTACATAGCAGTACATCATCACAGAAAAGTACTATACATTAGATTTCATGTTAAGTCCTATTCTCTGCCATGAAGATCAGCCACCTCTAACCTGTCTCTTCCTATCTCAAATGCCAAAGCACAGAGCCTCCTAACTATCTGATAAGTATATTAGCATTCTCTTGGGAAGGCACAGACCATTTTCGAAGGCCCCATCTCTACTCACTCACCCCACCTTCCTGGGCATTGTCTTCCCATCATTTCTCTGGTTCCATGCAACAGATCTTCATATTTACCTAAGTAGGGGTCACTTTATTTTTACTCCTTTCCCCACACACACACACAAAATTCAAAACTCAGTCTTTGGCATGCCTCAAAGAAACAAACCAAACACTCAATTCTTCCTCCAGTGTGTTTACACAAGAATGATATTGTGGAACAAGTACTTTAAATGACAAAGTGTTGTTCGCTTGCTGCTAAATCTCTATAAAGGTGCTGACCAGCTGCACTGGGATGTAAGCAAATGCTTTGTTCTCTCCAGAGTCTGAAATGCTTGCCCACAAATGTGGGGGCCAGTCCCTGCTGAATGCAATGCCTCCCATAAAGGGGCCGTGTTAAGTGAGGCAAACACATGTCAAGATATTCTTGGGACACAGTTTTCCAAGTAAGAATCAAGTAGGTGACCAGACAAGCTTTGGATTAAAAAATAAAATTAGATGAAAAAGAGACAGGCAGACAAGACAGAAAGGAAGAAAGAAGAAAAGAAAGTGCATGAGCACACACATACCATTCCCTATGAACTCCATGCATCTCCCCAATTATCTTGGGACATTTCTTCATCTTATTATGAGTGTCTGAAACACAGAACATGTTCTCTTCTAACCTATAAATGAACCATTCATAGACTTCTGTTTGCCTCATCAATTTCTACACCTTTTTGAAAAATAGATCATTTTACATTCCTTTCCAATGACGGGAAGGAGTTCACATTTTTAAAAAACATATATCCATTTCTTAGCATATGTGCAGAATGACTTCCCAGCATGAAACTGGCTGACCCCTTTAAATGCTCTCATTCCAAATACAAGGGAAAGCCCATCTTGTGCAACTCCACAGGAATCCTTGCAGAATTGTATCAGATGAGAACCACTTGGCGGCTCATTAGAAATAGTCCCCGTCTGTCACTAAGGTTAGATTTGAGGACATCTTTACAAGGATATAAGGGGGCCTTTCCCCCACATTTCCCAGAACAGCAACAAAACACTATTCCAGCTGCCCTAAAAATGTCAGCGTGAGACTGCCCTCGAGAAAACAGCTTCAGATCTAAAATGTTCTAGCAAAAGAATGAGTAAGTCAGGCATACCCAAAATGCTGAGAACAGTGTGTATCAGAAACCTGTCGGTCTTGTGTCTCCACTCAGCCTCTAGGAGCCAAAACAGGTTGGCACTGACAAGTCAATTGAAATTTTTGTGACATTTATTTTTTTCTCCAAAGTAACTCAGGTAAGTCACAAAGCATAATCAGCAACGACAGTTGCCATCTGAGAACAAAAGGATGACCTAACTCTCTGACACCCACGCCGAGCAGCACATATGCAAATGAGAGTAGAAAGAAAAATATACCAAGTGAGAAACGAGGACATTTCCCCCTCCCACCAACTTCCACCCAATATCCACTCAGCAATCACACAGTGTGCATCTAATAGGTGCCAAGACCAGGGACATAATGGGGGGAAAGCCATGATCCATGAAGACGACAGAGAAATACAATTAAAATGCAGAAAAGTCAAGGCTGGGGGGGAGGGGTCGGGTACATGACAGCAGCAAGGAAGGCTCCTGAAAAGGATGGACAGAGAGTCACAGGGAAGGCTACTGAGATATGTGGTATCTACACTATAATCTGAAATAAATATAAGAAGGGGCCAGGAGGCCGGGCGCGCTGGCTCACGCCTGTAATCCCAGGACTTTGGGAGGCCGAGGCAGGTGAATCACCTGAGGTCAGGAGTTCGAGACCAGCCTGGCTAACATGGTGAAACCCCGTCTCTACTAAAAATATAAAAATTAGCCAGGTGTGGTGGCAAGCGTCTGTAATCTCAGCTACATGGGAGGCTGAGGCAGGAGAATCACCTGAGCCTGGGAGGTGGAGATTGTGGTGAGCCACAATCACACCTGAAAACTGCACTCCAGTTTGGCCAACAGAGTGAGACCCTGTCTCAAAGAAAAAAAAGCAGGGGGCAGGGGAGGCCCGGGTGAAGGACAGAGGCTCCGTTCTAAGCCTAAAATTGCAAATCAATGACCTGAGAGCAAAATGTGGTCCAAAGATTTGTTTTGCTTGGGCCAGACTAGATAGACTTTATTTTTATTCTATTTCCAATACTTCATAATCAAGATTAAGCATTGTTCATTTGAGTTTTCTGGTTTCTTTGGAAGATATGAGGAGAGGAGATCTGGCCACATGAAACTAATGTTTCTCCCACAGCAACAACAGGGTGAGAGGCCGTCTGTTTGCTCCTGTTGGCTCCGGCATCTGCATCCTCCCTCCTAGGCAGGGGGAACTGCTCATGGAAAGGCCCATTGGACATTTAAGCACATCACTGATGGCCCCAGAAACCTCGGCCTTGGCTCCAACGCATCAAACTTTTTATGAAGCCCGTTGATTTGGTACATTTTCAGATCTCTTTGCTTGAAAGCAACAGAACATCTGAACAGCAAGAAATGGTGCCAGAGTTACTACTACAAAGGGCAGATAACAAAACCAAAATAAAAAACAGCCACATACAAACATCCCAAACACCACGCACCAGCAATTGCAAGTACACCCTTGGGCCTGCCAAGAGTTCCGAGAGAGACATTGGCACCAGAAACACTGAGTTCCCTGTGGGCAGCTGTCCAATGGCAGAGGCAAGGGTCCCTGGGCTCGTCTGTCCACGCTGGCACATCCAATCTAAAGAAACTTATTTTTTCATAATATTCCTATTTCTCAGAGTAAACTCTACTCTGTTTGAAAAGAGACAGACAGACAGACCCAAAGACAGGAAATACCACCAGATTCCTTTTCCTGTGATGGTGTTTTCCAAAGAGAAGATAGGAAATTGGGGCACTTACTAAGTCAGAGCCAGAGAGACAGAAGGAAAACAGGCTCTGGATTCAGAGAGGCTTGAGTTTCAATCCTGAATTAGCTACGTGACCTAAGCCAGGGAATTGACTTTCCCTATTCTCAGCGTCTGCTTTCTTAAAAGATAGAAAACGGTACTGGCCACCTCCCAGGTTCATTGTGAGGGACAAATAAAATTCATATAAAGTGATTCAAATTTAGCATGTTGCACTAGAGAGCTTTAAGACTGAGACCATAACTCAAGACGGTTCTGGGCCAATGCCAGCCTCCGCCAATCATGCACTGATGTCATATTGAAAAAAAGAAGTATGACCCATGACTTGGGCCCACCCTACTGCACATGTGTGTCTCATGTTTGCACACAGAGAATGCAGTGGTCTCAAGCTGGGATGGGCCTACCATAAAGTCAAGAAGGACACTGCCATGTCTCTTTCCCATGTTTTTCCTTTCAAATTCCCATAGATTTTGCATTCTGCTCCATAATATTCTGAGGAGCCGCAGCACTTACACATTTAACTTTCCTGAATTCAACTATATGAACTGAGCGAAAAGAGAAGGTGGATCTGAATGTGACCTTACTTGGAATATGATTGCTGCAGATGTAATTAGTTAAGATGAGGTCATACTGAAGTGGGGTGGGACCCTAATCCAATATGACTGGTGTCGATAAAAAGGGGAAATTGAGACATAGGCATACACATAGAAAGACCACCACGGGGAGATGAAGGCAGAGACTGGGGCAATGCTCCTACGAGTCAAGGAATGGCAAAGATTGCCAGCCCCTGCCAGGAGGTAGGAGAAGGGCCTGAAACATTCTCTCTCACAGCTTTACAAAAGAATCCACTCTGCTGACACCTTCGCCTGGGACTTCTTGGCTCTAGAAGCAAAAGATGACAAATTTCTGGTGTTTAAGCCAGAGGCAGGGGGACAATAATTTACATAGTAAGCTATGTGTTTCCTCAGTGGGATGGGCCCCACTGCTGAAGTTGTGATAAACAGTAACCCTTTATTTTTAAGCTATTAAGGCTCTCTCTTAAGACAAATTGTACGTATTTCAGACTTACATCAAGAAGGAGCAGCCAAGATGCCAATATATTGTTTTGAATAATACATTCAAAACAGTGGCAAGAGCCATTTAATTTTTCTTCATGAGTATTTTATTTTGGGGTGACATCCCGAGTCACCTTAGGGGGCATTCTAAATTCACTGCTTGCCACCTTTTCTAATTGTATATTTTCCTTTGGTTTTTTTTTTTTCCTAGCTGTACCTTTCCACATATGCATTTGTAGAAAATCCATTGTGTGAATGGGTCAAGAGTGAGATAAGGCATGGATACAGTTATAGGAGGCCCTAACACGACTCACAGGGCCGTAAAATGAATTCAGATGTGACTGAATTCACCTTTCAAATTTAATTCCCTCCCTCACCCCCATTTTATAATTCTGCTAAACTCGAGGGAGGGCAGAGCAGCCAGGATCACCCACAAAGCAAAGAGATGCGTAGCAGGCTTGGATTACTTGACTCATCATAGGGATGAGGGAATATGTCCATGTAACTACTGGAAAAAACAATGTATGTTACCGGCCGACAGACAGAAACCCAAAATAACACCATGCCATGAAATAAAGAAGGGTAAAAAACAAGAAACAACCTCAATTCAGTGAGTGACGGGACAGACACTTTTCCAGAAGGCACAGCAAACACATTTGTTTCTTGCTGAATGGCCCCACTCCCCAGCGAGAAACAAATGTTTAAAAGAAAGAATGAATGAGCCTGGCCAACATGGCGAAACCCCGTCTCTAGTAAAAATACAAAAAATCAGCCAGGCATGGTGGTGTATGCCTATAATCCCAGCTACTAGGGAGGCTGAGGCAGGAGAATCACTTGCACCTGGGAGGCAGAGGTTGCAGTGAGCCAAGATCAAGCTACTGCACTCCAGCCTGGGCGACATAGTGAGACTCTGTCTCAAAAATAAATAAATAAATAAATAAAAACAAAGAATGAATGCGCCTTCCAAAAACTCAAATCAAGTTTTAAGTCTAGCAGAACCAGAGGGGCCTGGAATGCTCTGTCCTCACTGTGTTGCTGGGTTTCTACAGGAGTTAATTTTAACTTGCTAGCGAATGCAAATACATCTTTAAAAAAAAAAAAAAAAAAGGCAAGCCAATTAAGACACAAGTGTTTAAAGACACAAGGAGTAATTACAAATGTATTATTCATACCTAATTTACAAGATGAACTTCTTTCCGTAAAATATTAAACTGTTTACATGCAGGCTAGGAAGACAATTTTCAAACTGTTCATGTTCCACTACAAAGCAATGACTATTAACAATGCAACAGCTTCTGGTCGACTTACAGTGTGGACTAGACAGTAATCAGAAAATGTTTGACCTCAAGATATCTACTTGACCCCACAGAAATGCAGACTTGCCTGCTATAAAATCCTAAACAATGGGGCAGACAAGGTCACAGGGTCAAAGTGAGTATTAACAGGTCACCGTGCGGCCCACTTGGGAGCAATTACTTCCAGTCATGGCTAAGTGGACACTTGATTGAATACCACTAAGACAGCTCACATCCCACAGATAACAATCCTCACAGCGATTAAGAATTAAAGCCCCCATGATTCAGCCTTTATTACTCAAATGAACCTAACTCTTCCATAAAAAACTCTTGGTATATGCCTGATGCAGGGTCCAAATTGAAATGCCACCTCATTAAACAATAATATCTAATTTTATCTAAATGAATTTTCATGAAAGTGCGCCACACAGCTCAGGAATTTTTAAAATGAATTATCACAAGTGATACATAATTTCGCCAAAACTGGGGTGGATAAAAAAAATTAGCTTTAGGAATAAAAGGAAACAGTGTTGAATGAAACGCCTATTCTTCCACGTCTAAAGAGAGCAACGAAAATTATGGGCTGCTACAAACTATGTGAATCTATTTTTAAGAAATTCCCTAATTTTCACTAATTTCAGACAAAAAAAAAAAAAAAAAGGCAGTGGTTTCACTAGCTGGGCAATCGCTGAGGGAACTTTAAAAAACATACACAGATTTCAAGTCCTTTTTCAGAATCAACTAGATTTGTGGCCCTAGGAAGTCAAATTGTTTTAAAACTCCCAAGTGATTCTCACAGACCACCACCTTTGAGAGCTCTGGTCTACACCCCGAACAAAGGTCTCCACAGGGTTGTAAAACCACAGGGAGAATGAGAAAGACCTCACCATCTTCCTTCTTCTTTAGCCCTTCCCTTATTTCATAATCTTGCTGAGACCTTTATATTTATTTATTTTTATCATCACCTTCTTCTTCTGGCAAGTGATTTATTTTCTAATTACAATCATCAATGGAAAGTTTCTTTTTGGTGTAAGATGACTCACATTTTAAAAAAATCAGGTAATACCAAAAAAAAATTATTCATTTAAATATACGAGTACTGGCCGGGTGCATGGCTCACACCTGTAATCCTAGCACTTCGGGAGGCCGAGACAGGCAGTTCACTTGAGGTCAGGAGTTCAAGACGAGCCTTGAATAGGGTAAAACCCCGTAGCTAATAAAAATACAAAAGCAAAATGAGCCGGGCATGGTGGTGGGCGCCTGTAATTCCAACTACTTGGGAGGGAGGCTGAGGCAAGAAAATTGCTTGAACCCAGGAGACAGAGTTTGCAGAGAGCCAAGATCGTGCCACTGCACTGCAGACTGGGTGACAGAGGGAGACTCTGTCTCTAAATACATAAATAAATAAATAAGAGTGCTGATGGTACCATGATGTTGGTGAACACAATGACCAAAATTATGGCCACACTGATACATGATGAGCTAAAAACTCTAGGGCCAGCCCCTTCCTTCTGCCTCACCTACAGATCCCAGGAACATGCACACGCAGTTAGAATCCAGAGTTCAGGCCCCAATCTGTGCCTCAGCTGACAAAGTGGACATTCTCTACCAGGGAAATCTTTAAAACTACCTTAACAGATACAAACAACCCCTGCTGAAAGGTACAGTCAGTAATAGTCTAAACACAAACTACACATCTTAGAGAAACCTGCAAGGAATAAAAACTGGGACAAACATTAATATAGTAAGGGAATTCCATCCAAAGCAGAAACGGGGCTCTAAGAAGCAAATGAGTCATTTTAGGGTCTTACATTTTAATCAGTGTTTATTAAAAATCTTCTTTGAATGTGGCACTGTGGGAGAGTACTGCATCACTGCCAAGCCTCAGCCATCCCACCCATGCATTTGTATGAACCAGAAAAACATTCCCAGCCAGGTGCGGTGGCTCACGCCTGTAATCCTAGCACTTTGGGAGGCCCAGGCAGGCAGATCACCCAAGGTCGGGAGTTCGAGACCTTATAAGAGTATAACTCCATCTCAAAAAAAAAAAAAAAAAAAAAAAGTTCCCCTCTGCAGGGAGGTAGCCCTACATGGCTGGATGAGCAGAGGGCAGTATCGTATATGCAAGACAAAATTGTAAAGACTCTTCTTCCTCTAGGCTGACGCAGGCAGGGCCCAGAGACTGAGAAGAACACAGGCAGGGTATCAGCTCCTACTTGCCCCCTCAGCCAGGCAAGCTTGTGCAGTGAACAATCCCAATTTCACACGAGAGCAGCCAGTCAAAAGAGCAACAGGTGATCTGTGACTGTCAGGCAACTCCAGGGCAAGGAGCAGCAAAGAATAATTAAGTTAACAATGGCTAATGATTCTCTCAAGCATCACCAGCAAGACCAACGAGTTCAAAATCAAGACAGACAGAGCCCTGCCTTCCAGAAGCTCACTCTCTCACCCAATAGACTGGAAGGGGCCCTCTGATGGGATCTGCTCCCAAGCTAAGTGACCCTCACAAAGTCCTTAACTGATCACTACTTCAATGTCCACATCCAAGCTGGAGGTTTGATGAAAAGATCTCTCACCCAAAAAGCTCAGATGATGCTAAAAGCTATCAACACAGCACAAATGCTCAAGGTCTACATAGGCCTAGGTTCAAGTCCAACTCCATCCATTGCCATCCACGACTAAAAGGAGAGGGGCAGAGGGTAACCAGCATCTGGTCACCTGTTCCTTACAGTATAATTAAGTATAAGATTTTTTTTTCATCTGTGTTTCCCCCTGACAATATGTACAATAGGGGGCAAAAAACAAACAGAACAAAAATATATACGCTTGTGTGATGCTGGGCCATTCTTTACAAAGGTTTCAAAATGGGACGCCAAAGGGAAGCCTGATGTTTAAGAATCAAAAATTGCCCTTTTAAGCAGTTCATCCTGTCCTGTCTACATACACTTTGATTTCAAATAAACTGGTTTCCTTTTAAATTATACTTTGCCATATTTATTTGCTCACTATCCCATGTTTTAATTTTCAAACAGCAATTCTGCAACAATGATACAGACTTTGGGTCATTCAAAGAGAAAGATTACGGTGTCTACAGGACATCAAGATGCCAGGAAAAAAAGCAAAGAGACTTTTGTGTATAGATGGTTTATTGTTTTTTTAAGAAATACTCACACACCTAAAAATACAGATCCCCAACAATGCAGGCACTATTGTGGTTTCTTTTTTGTTCTCTTTATGAAAACATGTTTGTGCTTACACCTCCCAGCACTTGTTCAGTGTTAAACAAAAACAACTCCAGTAAATTGCTGACAAACAGGTAATACAAGTAGAAAGAATTCCCTAACTTTCAAACTCTCAGCTCAGGGGAAAAGAAAAAGCTGAAGTAAAAGATGTCCCCAAAGTCATCTGGTAAACATGCCTTCCAAAGAGAATGTGAAATGCATAGCAAAACAGGCACTTAACTAATTTTAAATGCCTAATTATATACCGCCTAAACAGAATTATCAAGAGACTTGATTGACTTCCACAGAGCTGTGATTGCCATCAAGCAAACTCGGAGAAATAATAAATAATGTTTGACCTTCTAATGTCCTCAAAAATTATTCACAATATCAAAGGATGTGGACTGCTGGCGTTCCATTCCTGTATTGTCATGGAACACAAGGTCACAGATTAATTGGAAGTTAGTGATGCGGACTCATTTACCCTGATTTACGTAGAGGATATATTTTGAAGAAACACTTGACTTGGATAAACAAAATTAATAAGGGGGCTGGACTACTTGAATAAGAAAAAGAGAGGAATATGGGAAGAAGGCATACAAAACGTGTGGCATGTAAGATAGTTTACCCCAAACAAGAAAGAATGGATAATGTCACTCAGAACTTCAAAGCCACGGCTTTGGCCTGAAGGTGGGGGTTAGGTATGAAAGAAGGAAAACAAAGGGGTATTCTTTATTCTTTACTAGCTGATTTGTAAGACAGTCTTGAAGTATTAAGTATCTTCAAGGAATAGCGATCATGAAATGTTTAACTTAGTAATGCTAAACTAAGAAGCATCTCTGGTTTCGAAAGAGATTGCCATATAAGGCAAAACTTTGCACCAGCTAACTGGTGTACTCTATCTATAAGGCTCACCTTAGAATTCAATACAGGAGGCTTTTCTGTGATGAATAAAAAGAAAACCAAAAGTCAAACCTCCTGACATGTGACTCTGTAACTCAGCTAGGACGAAAAAGCACACTCCTGCCCACTGATCTATTGATTTAGTTTTTCTGCTGATGTGACTTCACAAAGTTTTCAGTTTGTTAGCATGTGTCAATACTTCACATGCATATTAGCCACAGCAATATTCTCTTCGTGTTGATAGTTCAATTTGAGTCAAAATTTGAAAGAAAGTACTAGTGTGTCATCTTACCCAAGTCTCTTTGCCCTCTTTGGAAAATTGCGTCAAACTCCTTGTGACATAATAAGAAATAAATATTTGGTCTCTGCCCTTGTTTCTTGGCACACAGTCCTTTAAAACCTTGGAAACTCCAAAGTGATAAGTGTCTTTTTGTATGCCATGGCTGGGCACTCCAGCAAGGCCTTAGGATGGGGGAGCCGGTTGCCAGGGACACCAGCCACATGATTGCAGAGTGTGAACTTTTAGCTCCAAGTTCTGATTTCCAGGGAGGGGAGAGGGACTGAAGGTTGAGTTGATCACTAATGGCCAATGATTTCATCAATCATGCCTACAGAACGAAGCCTCCATAGAAACTCAGAAGGATGAGATTTGGAGAGTTTCTGAATGTTGAACATGTGGAGGTTCCTGGGGTTGGCACCTCCAGAGAGGGCATGGCATCTCCTTGCCCCTTCCTACATACCTTATCCTGTGACTGTCTTCCATCTGGCTGTTCATCAGTATCCTTGATGTAATACCACAATACTGTTTCTAATAAACCAGTAAACCTAAGTTAAGTGTTTTCTAGAGTTGTGTAAGCCATTCTAATTAATGACTGAACCCAAGGAGGGGTCATGGGAACTTCTAATTTCTAGCTGGTGGGTCAGAAGCACAGGTGACAACATGGCATCTGTGTCCAAAGTGGGGGCAGTCTTGTGGGGCCGAGCCCTTAACCTGTGGGATCTGACGCCATCTCCAGGTAGATGGTGTCAGAACTGAATTGAATTACGGGACACCCAGCTGGTGTTGGAGAACTGGTTGGTGCTATGGTTTGAATGCATCTCCCGAAGTTTATGTGTACAATCTTAATCCCCAATGCAACGATGCTGAGAGGCGGTACCTTTCAAGAAGTGATTAGATCATCAGGCCTCTGCCCCCATGAATGGATTAACGTTGTTACTTCGGGAGTGGGTTCATTACTGAGAGTGGGATCATTACAGAAGCGAGCTCAGCCCTCTCTTGCTCTCATACACACCGTCCAGCCATGTGATGACACAAAAGGCCCTCGACAGGTGCAGCCCCTCAATCTTGAACTTCCCAGCCTCCAGAACTGAAATAACTAATAATAATAAATTTCTTTCCTTTATTAATGATACAATCTGTGGATTCCATTATAGCAACACAAAGTGGGAGCAAGACAGTTGGTGTGCAAGAAACCCCCTACACATTGTGGTGACCGTAAGTGTTCTGTGTGGAGTGTGTAGCAGGAGGAAGGAGTCTTTGTATGGTTCACTCCCTATCTGAAGGGGAACTGACATATCAGGGGTATTGTATCTCAAAGATCATTTCTCATCAAATCAGTACTTATGTTGCACATACTGTGTTAAGCCCTTTCTAAGCAGTGTCTCATTTAACTATCATGACAACAAGGTAGATGTGATTGTTCCAGTTTTACAACTAGAAAACGAAGAGTAGGCAATTTAGCTGAGATGTGCCATACACTAACAAAATTAGGATTTGAACCCAGGGCCATGTGACTCCAGGCTGTATGTAGGGGTCAAGCAAAACCTGAAGAAAACTCCCCCCCAGCCCCACCCAGGAATGATGAAGGAAGAAAGACTGAGTTAACTTGTACTAACTTTCCCATTCTGCCCCCAAATGAGCCCCCACTATGGAAATGGAAATAGATCATAATTTTATAAATCAAGATTCTTCCTACAGCACCATCTAAATAGCACAGCTATTAATAAAACTTGTTTCTTACTTCCTTATGTTTAAATCCGCACTCAGGTGTGAATAAAACCTTTGTTCTTTATTTCCACTATCTCCACCTCTGAGGAGGGACACACATAAATAAATATAATTTCTTCCGGACCCAGCGCTCAGTGCAATGCTCAGGCAAAGTAGGAGATATCGGTTCAAATCGGGGCTTAGGATTCAATCCCTGGACCCTGATGAGATGGGATTTACAAAGGTAACGCTGCCCAAGGTCACTCGGAAGGGGCCTGCCACTTCCACCAGCACAGGCAGCTGCCTGGCAGCAGCTCACAGCAAGAAGCAACTCAGCTATCTGCCTGGCTCCAGTTACAGCTGTAAACTACTGCTGTTCTATGGGAAGAAACTGGGGCCCTCAACAGCAAAAGACCTCAGAGCACTATATTGCCAGTCCACTCTGGTTTAAATAGGGGAGCTCTACTTGAGGAACAAGTTGGACAAAAAAAAAAAAAAAAAAGGAAGGAAGGAAAGAAACAAGTAAGTGAGGAAACAAAGAAAGGGCACCGCCTTGTTAGAAGTGAGAGGCGAATCCACAACAGCCAATATTCTCATGACCATCTTTTTTTTCTTTTGCTTCCCTGACTGCAGTTATCTCCAGTGCAATCATTTAGGAGAGGAATGATTTATCATTTCTGACTAGGTAAAGGTAACAATCTTCAAGCCAAAGGTGTTTGGGATGGGCTAACAAGTTGAAACCTACATGGAAAAGGCTTAACTGGGAACGTTTGCATGTTCAGGTAGACAGATCCTTCAACCACAGAGTCCTAGACCGAAGATTTTGTATCTTCCTACCTTATCATGTAGGTAAGTGGAGGACGCATGAAATTTATAGCTCAACTATATGCTTTGTGTACCCCACCATTTCAGAATGCTCTAAAAAAACAGAATGTCATTTATATGACTTCCACATGCTCGATTATACCATTCCTTTTACTTATTTCAATGAAATCTCAAGTCCTACAGGCTTCCATTGACTTAATAGGCAGTCTTCTTTATCTCTCTTGCAAAAGTTCCTCCATCACCTGGCACAGCAAAGAAAAAAAATTCTTGTTTTGAAACAGGGTGTCACTGTGTTGCCCAGACTGGTGTGCAATGGCGTGATCTCGGCTCACTGCAACCTCCCCCTCCTGGGCTCAAGTGATCCTCCCACTTCAGCCTCCTGAGTAGCTGGAACTACAGATGTGTGCCACCACACCCAAATTTTTGTATTTTTTAATAGAGACGGGGTTGTGCCATATTGCCCAGGCTGGTCTCCAACTCCTGAGCTCAAGCGATCGGCCTACTTCAGCCTCCCAAAGTGCTGAGGTTACAGGCATGAGCCACCACAGCCGGCACAAAGAAACTGTTAATGAAGTTACTCAAACACCCAAAAGTGGATGGTCCCACAAACCAAATACACTCCCTGGATGACTGTCATCTTACCTTCAGTGTTTTACCCAAAACTGTTGGCAAGGCAGGTCCTAGTGGAATGATTTTTTAAAAAAGTTAATTTGGTGTCAGTGTGAGTTTCCTTAAGATAGGAAATTTTTAAAATAACTTATTTAATCTCAAAGTGTTGCCAAGATCTCCTCCCAATCCATGCCCCACTGTGCAGAGAGGAGATGAAGACAAGGTGGGGCCTCCCTCTTTTTTTTTTTTTTTTTTCTTTTTTTACTAAATTTGGCAGGAAAAGCAAAGGGAAGCTGCTTCTTCCAGTTCCCCACCTGCCCCACCCTTCTGTTCCACAGAGAACAGAAAGTGCCTTAAGCAACAACTAAGTTTACGCTGGCCACTCCAACCACATATCTAGCAAATAACTTCATGATTTGTTTTTAAGCATACATTTTCGGGGGGAGGCGGACAGGATCTACTGAGGTATACACACTTCATCCTTGAAGGAAACAAACATGAGTCATATTCAAACAGTCCAAATCAAAGCACAGGACCCTGGTTGATACATCTTGCTCCTGCAAGCAGAAAGAAAGAGTTTAGAATCTACCAGAAGGTAGAGTTACCATACAAGTTTTAACAAATACTTCTGCAGCGGCCAGTGAGAACTCAACTGCTACAAAAATATTTTTGACTTTCTTAATATGAAATAAAAATACCACATAACTTCAACATTTCACAACTGTTAATTAGGCAAGATGCATTCTCATGGTATGTACAGTTGAGCCTTGAACAACCTGGGTTGGAAGTGCACAGGCCCACTTATATGTGGATTTTCTTCCGCCCCTGCCAGCCCTGCGCAAGCCAGACCAACCCCTCCCTTTCCTCCACCTTCTCAGCCTACTCAATGTAAAGAACGATGATGATTCACTTCCACTTAATCAAGAGTAAATATATTTTCTCTTCCTTATGATATTCTTAATAACATTTCATTTCCTCTAGCTTACTTTATTGTCGGAATACAGCAATATAATATATATGGAACATACAAAATACGTGTTAATTGACTGCTTATGTTACCAGGAAGGCTTCTGTTCCACAGTAAGCTCTAGTAGTTATGTTTTGGGGAATCATAAGTTACACCCAGATTTTCGACTGTGTGGAAAATGGGCGTCCTCAACCCCGTTGTTGTTCTGCGAAAATTTCAAATCCTTCCCCTCACTCTTGAATTCTGCAGAATTATTTTTCAGGTGTTTTAAAGGGGGCAATAACAAAGATTGGGATGACACGCAAAACATCCTCCAGACAAATTTTAGTCTCCATCCTACTCTTTTGTTGAATGAATAATTAAAGTCGTCAGCCATTATGATGCCATACTCCAGAGAGATACAAGAAATACAAGGAAAAATAACAGAACTCAACATTTCTTTGCAACCCACCTTCCTCAAAAATGGGTTTAAGGTGATTGTAACTCAAAATGAATACAGAAAAAGCCCTAAGCCTTGGTGTTGCAGGAAGCCCAATTGTTCGAAAAAGAGAAGGAGCATAATCACAGTTGTCCCTCTGTATACTGGGGGACTGCTTCAGAACCCACAAGTAGGCCAAAATCCGTGCATACTCAAGTCCTGCAGTCTGCCCTGCAAAACCCTCAAAGGCAGCTGTGCACGGTGGCAAACGCCTGTAATCCCAGCAATTTGGGTGGCCAAGGCAGGCAGATGACCAGCCTGGCCAACATGGTGAACCCCTGTCTCTACTAAAAATGCAAAATTAGCCAGGCTTGGTGGCACGCGCCCGTAATCCCAGCTACTCAGGAGGCTGAGGCAGGAGAATCGCTTGGACCTGGGGGCAGAGGTTGCAGTGAGTGGAGATTGCGCCATTGCACTCCAGCCTGGGCAAAAACTCCATCTCAAAAAAAAGAAACAAAAAAAACAAAAAACAAAAACCCAAAGGCTCTCCCTAGACACTGGTTTCACATTCACCAATACTGAGTTTTCGCTCTGCATGTGGTCAGAAAAAAATCTACGTATAAGTAGACACCCACAGTTCAAGGGTCAACTCCACTTCTCACTAGAATTTAAAAGCTTTACTCCAAATGTAGTTAAAACAGCCCAATAACTTCCCCTTATAAGCAGTAATTCTTACAAAGTTTAGTGTGGATAAGATTCATCTGGTTTGCTTACTTGAAAATGAAGATCTTTGGCTCAACCTCTAGAAGATGGGGACACAGCCAGAGTGGAGTTGGATGGGGTTGAGAAATCTGCATTTCAACAGTGGTCCACAGGTGACTCTATGCAGACCCTGAAAAATGCTCTATTTAAGGGGTCACCACAGCCAGGGACCATATTCCAACTGTCACTTTCTAGGTCTCATTCTCATTATTTGTTCCAAGTCTCTCTTATTTTTGCAAATTTAACTTAAAAGTATGAGCATTTCCTGAATGTAACCAGCCACTCTGAGCCAGAGCTGACCTATGAGGGACACATATGTGGCCAGGGCTAGACCAACCAGAACCTCTACATTCTTCACTCTGAACTTGAAATTGGGAGTGTGATCTAGTGAAATCACAATGTACTCAAGCTTAACTAGCACAAAGACACGTACCAATGCTCGGAGGAGGAGCAGGGAAGGGAAGAGCATTTAGTAATAGTGCAAATGATGAGCAAATGCCCAGGAGCAAAAGGAGCTGAAAATCCTATGTTCCCTTAGTGGGTCTTTGAACCCACATGCCGCACAGACCGGGTGTATCTGGCCCTGCTTACTGGTGACTTCCAAAGCTCTGAAAGGACATTTTAACCATAAGCAATTTTCATCTCATATGCTAACTTCAGAACCTAACCTTCACATAAGATGTTATTTCACTGGAGGAGAATTTAATAGGTCCACTCAGAATTCAGGGCAAGCAGGTCGTGGCCTGAGAAGCAGAGGGGTGAGTCTGCTGAGAGCCAGTGGCAAAGCAGAGATACACAGCAAGAAACAGGGATGAGGCCAGGCACAGTGGCTCATGCCTGCAATCCTAGCACTTTGGGAGGCCGAGGCAGGTGGGTCACTTGAGGCCGCCAGGAGTTCAAGACCACCCTAAGCAACATGACAAAAACCCATCTCTAACAACAACAAAAAAACACACAAAATGTTAGCTTGGACATGGTGGCGTGCACCTGTGGTCCCAACTACTTAGGAGGCTGAGGTAGGATCTTTGAGCCTGGGAGGTCAAGGTTGCAGTGAGCTGCGGTCACACCACTGCACTCCAGACTGGGTGACAGAGGGAGACTCTGTCTCAAAAGAAAAGAAAGAAACAGGAATGAGAAATTAGAGGACTCTGTTCAAGCTCCTGTGATTCCCATTCCTGGTTCTGCGCCACTCTGAGATATGGCGGCATTCCAGAGTCCTAAAGATATCCCAGGATCCATCTAATACACACACCTCCCCGTCCCCTCCACCCTGGCTTGCCTGTTAGCTACCTACAACACCAAGGCTCCTAGCAAGAACACTAACTATTCAGACAGAATAATATGACAGAACTCTGAAAGTCTTGGAGATCAAGGGTGACCCTTGGGGGCAGTCCTGAGAGGCCATTTGCAAGCTAACAGTTGCCTTGAGATAGTCTGCAGGGAGGGAGAGCAAAATAAAGCACAGTCAAAACACAACGAGACACAAGAAGAGAGACACAGAGAGAAGGAGCCTCATGTCCTGAAGGATTCCAGTTTTCAGTTTGACCATGGATTCTATGATCCAACTCTAAATCATCCCAACAAATTCTCCTCTGTTCCTTACAACCAAAGAAACCCTACAAGGAGTACTTTTTAAATATTTTAGGCCAAGGAAGAAAAGTTTCTGGACTCTCAATTGATTTGTGTCCCAGGAATTGCAGAACAATGCAATTCGCTTACCCTACACATCCTCTAACCAAATACTCAGAGGATCTACGTCTTCACCTCCACACCCCAGTCACCCTAGTCAGCAACTGGCAGGATCATCTTTGCACAGACTCTGAATTGTAGTACTTAACACAGTCCAAACTACTAGGAATGGAGACTGTATTAAACTCGAAGGACTCTTAACCACATTATGAGTCACAAATAAAGAGCTTGCATTTATCACTTAAACACTTCTAAATCATGTCTTTTTTTTTTTTTTTTTTTTGGTAGTTGTTGCTCTGTCTTGGAAAAGCACAGATAACACAGCTTCCAGAATAAAATCCTTGCATATAAAGGACAGAAATGTATGGGTGTTTGAGAAATGAACTGGATCCTAGCAGAGGTGTTACAAAGGACTCCGTGGGAAAGGGTCCATAGTATCCACAGTCCCATTGAACACATTCTCAATGTGCCATGATGCAAATCCAACATGATGATCATTTGGTGTGGGTTCTCCCACCCACACAGAGTGCGGTGGGAGAAGACACCCTCTAGATAGTGTCCCATTTCCCCCAGTGGCAACATATGTGCAGAATAGTAGCGATGATGGCCATGCAGAGATGTAGGAGTGACTTACCTCCCCTGCTGACTCTGCCTCCTGCCCACCTGAGCCATGGAGGGAAGGTCTGCCAACTGTCCCAAGATGTCAGGTGGAGGTGGGAAAGGCGAGTAGAAGACTGAGGCCGAGTGAGTCAGCGATCCCTAAATAAAAGGTGCCACTGGGGTTTTAACTTCCTTGAAGGTCCTAACCAAGGGCTGGGTACTAAATGAAACAAAGAGGCTCTAAAAAAATGGTCACTGCAGAGGGTTGAAATGATGCACAGCCAATCTGCCTCCTGAAAGACAGATGATCAAGGCAGAGCTCAGCAGCCAGCAAGGCGGACTCGGTTCCAGCTGGATTTAGGGTCAAAAGGTGGCCGAGGCATTGCCTTCCCAGAAGGAGTGAGTCACGAGGAAAGTCTGAAAGCAAGGCAAGGTGGTGGATTTGTTTTTCCCCCAGCTCAATGTGGGTGTTGGCTCAGCAGTATGGAAAAGCATACTAGAAGGGAGTGAAGGAAGTGGGCATTCCAGAATGAATGGAAGATGCAGGATAATGAATGGCACCAGGCAGGCGCAGAGGCCAAGTCAGAGAAGCACGCAGTGACCTGCACAGCTAGAAGGGTCTGGGCTGCCTTGACTGACCCAGATGGGTCAGACAGGAAGACGGTGGTTTCTTGGCACAGGTTCTGGAACTCAATAGAGTAGAGGACCAGCCCTGGCAACCAGTATCTGGGTGACTCGTCTCAGCCTCTGGAATTCTCAACTGCCTCATCTTCGAAATAGGGACAAGAATAATACCTCCTCTAATGAAGCTGCTAACATGTATTTAAAGCTGTTTGTAGCAACAGCATAGAAGTTGGCAGAGTACTAGCCTATAGGCCAAATCTTTCTGACCACCTGCTTTTTACAGGCCATGAGCCGAGAGTGATTTTTACATTTTTATATGGTTGAAGAAGACAATGAAAATACTATTTAGTGACACATGAACATGATGTGAAACTGAAATTTCGGTATTAATAAATAAAGTTTTATTGGAACACAACCACACCCAGTCACTTACAGATTGTCTATGGCTGCTTTTGAACTACAATGGCAAAACTGAGAGAGCTGAGAGACTGTATGGCCTGCAAAGCCTAATGGATTTATTATCTGGCCCTTTACAGAAATTTGCTGACCCCTGCATTAGCCAAGAGAAAGCACAATCAGCGGTGCCTCACTATACAAGTAAAGAAATGCAGACAGACTGTGGAATCTTTTTATTGAGATACAATTCACATACCATAAAATTCACCCTTTTAAACAATAGAACTAAATGGATTTTAGTATATTCAAGGGTTGTGAAACCATCACCACGATGTAAGTTAGAATATTTTTACCACCCCCAAAAGAGATCCTATACCCATTAGCAGTCTCTCCTCATTCCTCTCTCTCTCCAGCCCCCTGCAACTACAAATCTAGTTTGTGTCTTAATGGATGTGCCAGTTCTGGATTTTTCTTATAAATGGAATTGAATATGTGGTCTTTTGGTGTCTGGCTTCTTTCAGTTAGCACAATGTTTGCAAGGTTCATCCATGGTGCAGCAGCAGTACTTCATTCCTTTTTGTGGCTGAAAAACACTGCATTGCAAGCATTCATCACATTTTGTTGATTCACCAGTTGAGAGACATTTGAGGTGTCCCCCCACTCTTTGCTTATTATAAATCATTCTCCTATGAACATTTATGTACATGCTTTTCTGTAGATAGACAATTTCATTCCTCTTGAGTTCATATGCAGGAGTAGAAATCCTGGGTCCCAGTTTATCTGTTTCTTCTTTGTTGCTTGTGGTTTGGTTTCACATCTAAGAAACACTACCTATTCCATGGTCATGAAGAAGATTTATTCCTATAATTTTTCTAAGAGTTTTATATATTTAGGTCTTAATACTTTCAGGTCTTCAATGTGTATGTTGTAAAGCAGAGGTCCAACTTCATTCTTTTGCATGTGAATACACTGTTTTTCTCAGCATCATCTGTTGAAGACTATTCTTTCTCCATTGAATTGGCTTGGCACCCTTATTGACAATCACTTGACCATAAATATAAGTGTTTATTTCTTGACTCTCAATTCTATTCCATTGATCTGTATCTCCATACTTATTCTAGTACCATACTTTCTTGATTATTGTAGCTTTGTTTTAGGTTTTCAAATTGGGAGGTGTGAGTCCTCCAACTCTGTTCTTTTTCTTTTTTTGAGACAAACTCTCGCTCTATCACCCAGGCTAGAGTGCAGTGGCGTGATCTCAGCTCACTGCAAGTTCCACCTCCTGGGTTCATGCCATTCTCCTGCCTCAGCCTCCTGAGTAGCTGGGACTACAGGTGCCCGCCACCACGCCTGGCTAATTTTGTTGTTTGTTTTTTTTTGTATGTTTAGTAGAAATGGGGTTTCACCGTGTTAGCCAGGATGGTCTTAATCTCCTGACCTCATGATCCGCCCTCCTTGGCCTCCTAAAGTGCTGGGATTACAGGTGTGAGCCACCACGCCCAACCATCTCTGTTCTTTTTCAAGTGTTTTGGCTATTCTGGCATCCTTGCATTTCCATATGACTTTTAGCATCAATCTATCCATTTCTGCCAAAAAAAAAAAATACCTGGGGTTTTGGTAGGGACTGCAATTAAATCTCTAGATCAACGTGGAGAGTGCCACTTTGATAACAATATTAAGTCGTCCAGTCTATGAACATATGATATTTTTCCATTTACTTAGGTCTTTAACTTCTTTCAAGAATATTTTGTAGTTTTCAGCATATGAGTTTTATATTTCTTTTATTATATCTATTCCTAAGTATTTTTGATACTATTATAAATAGAATACCTTGAAATCTTTTATTAGCATAAATTTTAAACTGGAGTTGTAGAAAATCAGTCGGTAGATGTACAAGAAACAAGGACCAAAGCCTAACAGAAATCGAAGGTAAAACTAAAGCTGGATTTTAGGAAAATATACTATGTCAAGATTCATGTCAGGCTTTAAGTTTCATGAGGGCAGAAATAGTGTCTGTCTTGCTCATCCTGCACACCTAGCACATAGTAGGCATCTAAATAAACACCTGTTGAATGGACAAAGTTTAACAATAGCAGAAAACACTTAAAATCTGTATTTTCTAAGCTGGGCAATAAATATGCCCTTAAATATTCATTTCTCCAAGCTCTAAGTTGGTCTTAATGGTGCAGATTGAAGATATTACTGACGATAATGAGGCAAAACATTCTCAAGTATGACACAAGTTCGGTGAGGACCCCTACCAGGCGACAAATCCCCTTTAGTCTTTCCCAGCTAGAAAGTTCAAGATAATGTCACTAGACAAGGAAGAGAATAAGGGTAAGCAAGAGAGGAAGCACCTGAGCTTTTTGCAAACAGCACTGGTCCTCTAGACAACGATGTAAACAACGTCTAATGACACCCAAAGGTAAAACAAGAAATGCTACAGAAGGTGCTAGAAAAGAAATAGGGAGGGGGGACAAGAAGGGTGAGAAGCACAAACCAATCTACAGGAGAAAAATGTTGAAACTCAAGGTTAAATATGGCATTTATCACTACTATACCTTTCCTTTGTTGTCAAGGGTAACAGATAATCAATTAAAATAATAAACTTGAGTTAAGGACAAGAATACTGTATGTGCTGCAGTGACACCATGCTAAGTGTCTCATGTACGTAATCTCATTAACTTCTTGTGACAACCCTAAGGCAAGTACTATTATCATCACCATTCTAGAGCAGGGAGAACAGAGACCTGGAGATGTCAGGGTGACTCACTTAAGGCATCGCTTCTCCAAACTGCCACAGTGGCATTTAAACCCAGGTCTCCTGACTCCAAATGTGTGCACTATGCTGAACATGGATGAAGAGAGACGTAAGTGCAGATTGTGTACACTTACAAGTGTAGCAAATATCCAGCACCCTAATATGGTGGTGAGTATGTTTAGTTACTAACGTGAATCCAAACACCAATCAAAGATGAGAAGGAAACAAGGTTTTTAGGACCACAAGTTAAAGGGGTAGGAGAGCATTAACAAAAAGGTTGCAAATATCTTGCCATTAAAACCCCACAAACCATGAAGCCTGAGACTCCGTTGTTTCCTGGAGCCACTGAGGCAATGCTGGCTTTGAGTTCTGAATCTGTCTCAACAGTGGTATGTAACTTCAGACAAGTCCTTTCTTTTAGCAAATTGCACTGCCCTAATTTATAAGGCCATTGCCAAGTCTAGGATTCTACCAATTCATGCTTTTTCCAAGCTTTCAATTATTAGGTAATCAACTTTCATTGCATGCCTATTTACACTTTTACCAAACTCACTAGTCAATTATAATTCTCAGTCCCTGTTAAAAGGGAAGAAGAATATTTGGGCATATGTAGACATATCCTAGATGAGAAAAGCATTTTTTATGAAAATAAAAAAAGAAGGGTATGGGAGTTGGGTGGAGAGATTTACTCTGATACAAAGTACATCTTGAGCTCTTTCTTTCCTGGCTGGTCCATATTTCTAAATCATTTCCTTGCTTTCACATAGTAAATTTTCTGCTAGATGTCTAGATATGCTGGAGATCAGGTTACAGTGTGAAGGACAAAAGATAAAAACAATCTGCATACTTCCATCTGGCTCTTCAGAACAAAGTCTAGAGACTTGAAATGTGAGGAGAGAAGCATGCTACTCTAGCTGCACAACAGATACAGCAAAATGTCACAGAAACAAATCTTTCAAGAGAATCCGAGATGCTGGAATGCGTATTTCACCAGAATTTACTCTGAGAGCATTAAAAAAAAAAAAAAAAAAGTTAAAGCTCAGATACTGAACACAATGTTGCCTCTGTTACAAGAAGATGAAAAGTTGAAAACAGACCAATGCATTAGAAAGTCCATACTGTACTGTGGCGATTCTATTCTTATTGCTGTCAAAAGAAACCTGGTTTTAAAACAAACAAACAAAAAAACACCTTTTAGATATTTACTCACACGGTCTTGCCTAGTGTTTAGGACTCAAAAGTCAACACTCGAGGTTCGACTCTGGTCAAACTACTCCTTTGCCACATGGCATCACGCCACGCAAGACAGATTTTCAATATGAAAGAAACCAGCAGTTTCCAATACAAACATGGGCTTTCCAATATATAAAATTTAAGAAAAGCCAGGGTCTGTACAGAAAACATTAAACTGGCTTATATATCAAAATCATGAGGTTTGGGCAGAAATGCAGCATTAAAATAATTTACAAAATGGCTCAACAATGAACATTTCCCTCTGTGAAAAAACAACACCCTTAATGTTTTTCATATGGCACATAAATTTTACAATACCTGCAGGAATATTTTCATTGGTTAAACCAACACCATAGGTCTTTTTAGCTCTTAAGCATATTACGATTCTTGCCTTTTTATGGCATTTTTGTTGTTGTTTGCACCCAATGTAATAAGCTTTTGAGAACAAGAAACAAACCACAATAAAAAGAAAAAAGAACTACCCCTTTGTAACTGCAACTTTCACAAGAGGGGTGGGGGAGCAGAGCGATTGAAATCTCGTTTTTATAGCTGCTATCTTGATGCAATTAGTGTAAAATAATTGTCTGCCCAGGCCAAAGTAGAGGCTAAGTCGAGGCACTTGAATGCATTCCCGAAAACGATTTCCCTGCCTCTTCCTTCAGCCTGCTGCAGCAGATGTTGGCTGTTAAGCCGCACAGACGACACAGTTCATGACTTTTCTAAGACGGCTGTGTGCCACATCTGCAGTTGATGAAATGGAGAGCAGAAGTGTGGCAGACACACAGAGGAGAGTGTGAGCGAGGCAGGCAGGCGCGGGCTGGGCCAAAGGAACTGTCTTGAAGGCTGGCCTAAAAATAGACACATACTCACACTCCTCCCTCCGCAGCCAGCTCATAAAACCCGGCCTGCCTGTCCTATTATGGAGTCGGCCTATGGCAGACACTTCCTGCATCCAGCTTGGGCTGCAGATAACACAAGAGCATGGAGGCAGGAGTGGAGGGGAGCGGGCGGTGCAGCATCCTCAAACTGCAGCTTCGCTCTCCGAGCCTCGGTATAACTGGGCTGTGGTCCAAGTTCAGCTGGGCCCCCAGAGAAAGGCAATGCTTGTGTTTAGCCCGCACAATACTGACATAACATTAACAGATTTACATATGCAAAACTGTGAAGCAACAGGCATTCCCCCTCAATTGACCCACAGCTTGTAGTGTCTGCCGAGTTATTCCCCGCTTCGGCTCTGTAACCAAGTGGGCGGCATGCGAATACCATCTGGGTACCACTTATTGAAAACTGGCAGTCGCTCTGTAATAGGCAAGCTGGCAATAAGAGGGAAGGGAATAAATTGCATCATTTAGTTAACATCCACTTGCTTTGCGGCTGTTAAAAACCCATGACTGAATAATAATTTGGTTATTTCTTTTGCCAGAAACTGCTGTCAGCCAAATTGTACTACGCATGCTGCAGAAGTCGACTTGCAAAATTTCCACTTGAAAAGGGATTGAGGAGGATTGGGGCAAAATGGGCACCAATCTCTCTGGCTGTCAGCAGTGGCGACTCCTGCTGCACGGTGGCTCTGTGTCCTCCAAGTGTCCTCATCACCCCAAATGTGGTTGACACCAAGCCCTGGTTAGCCACCCCGCCATGCTGAGCCCCAGCACCAAGCTGTGATATGTGGTAATGCCCTTAAGCAGCTCAGATCCAAGGGTGTGTGTGACAAGTGACATCTATGTGACTCTCAGCTAGCCGTGGAGGCAGATGTGGCCAAGCAAAGCTTGGGCTGACATCCCCCAGTTTCTTCCTCAAAACAGAGTGGGTAAGCAGGCCCACAGAAAGCCTGAGAGCTGCAGGCCTATATCCCCCTACTTCTGTGCCTGGAGCAAGCAGACTGAATCATTTCTTTCTGGTTTACTCACCTGCTTTCAAATACAACTAACAAAGAAAGTGACAGAAACCTTAGACCACCACATAAAGGTAGAAGCAATCTTCATTGAGTAAAACCCATGTGTTTGAAGTGGTTCTCTTCTGAATATATTTGTAAAGATATGAAATTCTCTTATTTACTATATGCTGTGCATGTGTGTGTATACACATATATATACATATATGTGTGTATTTATATTACTTTTCTTTTCTATGTCTTTTAGGAAAATCAGAGCCAAAATATATACAAGTGACCAATGCCGTAGCAGTTTTAAAAAGATATAAGTACTTAAAAGATTAAACAAATAAAAATATATAAATCCTTTTATATAGGTTAGAAATATTTTCTGATATAAATCCAGTTATAACTTCTATTTCTTTTAATAATTTATATCATCTTTAAACTGCTATAGCATTTAATTACATGTATTTCTACTTTGACTTTTTAAAAAGATATATCAAAAGAAAGTAAAGAAATGAGGGGAAAAAAAAGAAAATTTGGAACAAAAAAAGAGGAAAAAGCAGGAAAGACTAGAGAGACTCTGCTGATCGTGGAGGTACTACAAGCAAACAAAGTTTGATCAAATTCAAAGAAAAAAGGAAGATGAGAACATGTGCAGTGATACCAATGGCAGAAACATACGTTTCCAAAATCCAAACCCGAAGCATTTGGGAAGGAATGGCTAAACAATCTTTCAAAGCCCAAGACATTTAAAGACCACTCCATTTTATATGTGGGGTGGTCTTTCTGAAAAATAACAGTTGGCTGGCCATGCATTAAAATAAGCAGAATACAATCACGAAGAGGTAAGAGAGACAATGGAGACAAGACCAAATCGTCATGTATTTTACAAATTACAACAGTTGTAAGTTACCATATGATTAAGTGACACTTGGGTAATAGTTCTTTTCGAGGCAATGAGGGTACTCAAGAAAGACAATAGGGTTTTTTTTTTTTTTCCCAGATTCAGCTTATGATTGTAATCTTACCTTGCTCTAAACAGCTTACAAGGCAAAGAAAAGACAAAGTCAATTCTGTATCTAGAGACATAAAAAAATGTTAAGACTGTAAAGCAATAGGCTGAATTTGCTTCTTGAAAGGATGAGAAAGAAAATGATATTTCCAAGTTACCATGCTTTTACTCAGTTCGTTAAAAGGAAGCAAAATAGCGATTTTACCCAGGACCATGGGTGGTTAAACATTTTTTTAATTAAAAATAACCATTTTATTTACACATGTACATGCGCGCATACGCTCCCTGAAAAAAATCAGCATGCTGTCATGGAAATACGACTGGTCTGAGGGACAGGGGGATTGGTTTTCACCAAAGCTCAGCCACTTTCTAGTTGAGTAAGTGACCTTGGGTAAGTCACAGTTTGTCTGGGCCTAATTTTCTTTTCTTTGGGAAATAGTGATATGTAACAAAGCAGGGTTAGAATTTCCCAAATCTAAGAGAAATAATGGCCTTCCTAATAGCTCTTTATTGCACATTTATCATTCCAAAATGTAAATCCATCCTATGAAAATAAATGAATCAGAGTTATACAAGATTTCAAAATTACTCTCATTTTACTTTGCAAATTACACTTAGGGTAAATATTAATGGGGGTTTGTTTGTTTTTAAAAATACACATGTTGAAGGACTGAACTGCCTTATGCAAATATTTATCTTCTAGAACATTATATGCTCCTCAATGTTTGTTTAAAATCTTAAAAGTTTTCAGTAACTCTAAGATTTCTATTTAATTGCAATTCCATAATAAATAGCTATAATATAAATTTAACCTATATATCTTGTTTGGGAAATAGGTAGGAACCAAGAGTTAAAAGTCTGAAGAACCTACAACCCAAATATGATGTAAGCCAGCTTAAGATTTTGGAAAACATCACATTCCTAGAAAACAGATTTTTCAGCTACTGCCATGTCCCTTTTGTTGCTGCATATTTAAAAGTAATCACACTCTCCTTAGTTTCCACTGTTTTATTCATCCTAAGCTCTTCTACCAGTGAACCATGGGCACAGGTTTCCAGAAATCACTTTAAATGTTGCATATATCCTGGCAAAAGTCCAAAATTCTAGCCAACATCAGCATTTTCCAGTTAACCTTAATCAACTCTATTGCCTTTCAAAAGTGGAGACAATGCACTTGACCCTTGTTCAGTGGAGTACGTGTGTGGCTTTTCCCCAGGAGGGGTCATGGATTTGCACTAATCCATACAACACCTTCCCCCACCTCCCCACACTCCAACATCCAACTGCAGACATTCACAAGCCAGCTGGCAAGGGTTAGTGGTCGGTGGCCAGGAAAGAGAGTGAAGGTAACTGGTCCACAAGAGGTAGGAATTCCCACTTTGGCCTCATTAGCAGCAGGGCTAAGGAGCCAAGGCTAAAGTTAACATTCACCAAACACACCTGGCTAATCTTGTAAAGAATAAAGATTTGCTCATTAACTGAGCTTAGAGAAAGGTGTGACCAACAAAACCGAAGAGCTATTTTCAAGTCCTTAATGGTCCAAATTGTGTGATCAAGTTACAAATTCCATGTGGTTCTTCACAAGTCTCCTTTAAGAAACTTTTTGATGATGGACAGCTGAGCCTCTGGCCATATCATTCATATACACACATAGATGCATAAACACATACCCACCACTTCTATGATGCAGGGTTGAATAAAGCTTAATGGAAGTCAACCTTCTAGCCGGGGTGCCAGATACCCAACCACCGAGATGCTGTTCATCAGGTACCACAATGCAGCGAGGCGTACCTCCAATGCCTTGCTGAATGGCACTAGCACCAATGCCACTCCTTGCTCATTTCTAAGAGGCTTCTGGACAGTGATGTCAGGGAGCTGCCTAGCCTCTGCAGCCTGCTCTAAATGGACGATGATTCGCTGGTGGTGATTTCTCCTGCAAGGACTACCCAGAGCCACTAATGGAGGCAAGCGCTGGCTTGTTGCGTGAGCTTTCATCTGAAAATAAAACTGAAGGGTCAATTTTCATCATGAGTTTGAGAAAAGAAGGAAATTGCAAAGAAAGGAAGGGGAGAGAGACAGAGACACAGAGAGGAAGAGAGAAAGGAAGGAAAGCAATTGCTTGCTATGAAGACAAAACAAATTGTGAAATCTAGAAATAAATACTCAGGGCTGAATTCTAACAACTGTCACTGCTGTCAGTTTTAGGAAATAAAACTCTTATCAAATACAAAAAGGTTCAAGGGGGAATTCAATCTATCTGAGTTTTACATAAACTAAAAATTACAGGTTTCTGAAACAGTTGGGATTAGAAAACATTCTTCCTAGGCAGTTTAGGAAAGGTTACCCTTTCCTCCCCTTCATTTTAACACTGTGAGGGGTCTGCCTGCCTGCCAAAATCCAACCAGCGCAGCCCCAAACACCAGATCAAGGAACAAACAGTGCAGGACTAGACAGCAGGTTTGTAGAAACCCAGCAAAAACGCTAGCTCTTTGAGGAAAGGAGGACTCGGCAGGTAGACAACCACGTCAGGCCTTATCCAAAAAGAAGGTAAAGAGGGGGGACTCTAGGGCAAGGCCCAGATGGTCTCCACCGGCTGCTGTGCTCCTGTGTGCCCCGTCTGACCTCTTTTTAAATGGCTCTGAATACCACTAGGGAACCCATGTCACCCAGCAAGGACCACTCAGAGCCACACTGAAGGGGCAACGCATGTATTTTCTTCTTTCTGTGACATCAGAAGGCAAGCTGCTGTTCTTGGGGCCCAAGGCACAGAAGAATGTGAACACACAAAGTTCTTGTAGAGAATTAGTCCTGACACAATTACCTAACGGCCTCTTCAGTCAAACACCTGGTTGGCTACTTATCAGTAGCAACCCTATAAGCAGCACATTCCAGCAAGGTCGAGAGAGAGAGAGAAGCGGGGGGGGGGGGGCAGCTGTGACTATTCAATCCTTTGGTGGTCATCATCACCTCCCATATTTATGAGGCCTTTTGGCCACAATGGTCTGAGCTCTTGTTGCGTACATCTTTATTAGTTGGAAGGAAAGATCTACGGTTTCTTTCCCAAATCAGAAAAGGCCTCTTAAACCAAACTGACTTAGCCAGCCCCAGGTCAGTACAAACAATCAATTTCATAAGAGGCCAAAGGGCAGCTTTGGAAAAGAAGTGAACAGAGAGGATGAGGCAATGTGCAGTTCCTCCTTGGCTGGGGCCTCTCAATGGGGCCTCATTCTTTTTTTCAAAGATAGACAGGAATTCCAGCACGGACAACACCCCCATGTTTAAATATACTTTGAAAATGTGGGTGATGTGCAGATTATTGTAAACCACTGATCACAGCCATTAACGTGGGTGTTTTAAAAAGTTGGCCCTATGAATGGAGGTTGAATGCAAGATCCAGCTCTAGTTTAAAACTAAACACATACATACACAAATACACATACACACAAATAGTGTAAGTTTATATTTTGGTTATTTTTCTCTCAAACAGCCTCGTAACAGTCTAGCATAATTCAACATATTTCCTGCCCCCCTTCCTCAATTATCTGTTTTTGTTTTTATTTTAAGACACGGTCTTGCACTGTCGCCCAGGCTGGAGTGCAGTGACACTCTCATGGCTCAATGCAACCTCAACCCTCAGGACTCAAGCAATCCTCCTGCTTCAGCCTCCCAAGTACTACAGGCATTAGCCACCACACCTAGCTAATTGTACTTTTGGTAGAGATGGGGTTTCATCATGTTGCCCAGGCTGGTCTCAAACTCCTGAGCTCAAATACTCCTCCTGCCTTACCCTTCCAAGGTGCTGAGATTACAGGTGTGAGCCACCACACACAACCCCATTTCTCTTTTATTGATTCCTTCCTCTATATTCCCCAGTCCCCTCAAACTAGACTTGGCCTTTACCACCCCAAAAGAAATGAGACGAAGTCAAAATAAAAAGACAAAGCTAATAGTAATAAGAATCACTAATATTTCATCGGCACTTGCTATCTAAAAAGTAGTAAGCATTTTGTTTATACTGTATTGACTCATTTAGTCAAAGCAAGAACATGATGAGGTAAATATTGCCATTTTACAGATTTAGGAACTAAGGTGGAGTATTTAAATACATACCCAAGGTTAGTAAGAGGCAGAGCTGGGATTCAAACTCAGGAACGTTAACCACTGCACAACACTGCCTCAAAGATATATTAACCCAAAGAAGTTAACTGTTGACTTCTGAGATGCTAAGGGCCCACCAGTTGGTTATATATTGGGTTTTCAAGGTTAATATTAACTTGATGAGACTTATGCACTGACTCTATATATGATGCAATTCAACTCTTAGCAACATACTGAGCATACACCACTTAGAACTAACACAACCAAAAGAATGATAAACTAAAAAAACCTTCTCCACTACCTAGTGTTTCTTTCATGGCAACAATTCAGTTGCTGGGGTTTTTCCTCATCTCTAACTTCTCTACTGAGTAAAAGCACATGTTTTTAGATTCCAAAACATATGTATTTTATTATTTAAAAAAATTTTTTTGAGATGGAGTCACACTCTGTTGCCCAGGCTGGAATACAGTGGCACAATCTTGGCTCACTGCAACCTCCACCTCCCGGGTTCAAGCGATTCTCCCATCTCAGCCTCCCAGGCAGCTGAGATCTCAGGCATCATACACCATCACACCTGGCTAATTTTTGTGTTTTTAGTAGAGATGGGGTTTCACCATGTTGCCCAGGCTGGTCTTGAACTTCTGGCCTCAGGCGATCCACCCACCTAGGCCTCCCAAAGTACTGGGATTATACGCATGAGCCACCACACCTGGCCCAAAACATATGTATTTTAATAAAACATATCTCAAATATTTCAGTTCACAGGTTAGATATAATAATGGGAACAAAACTGTCTCAATTTTGACTAACATCAAATCATCACATGAACTGAGACTTGCTGAAAGCCCTTGAGGATGCAAGAAATTGTAAATTATATTACAGAATACTCTAATGCTGGAAGTTGAGTGAAAAAAAATGCTCTCTGGTAAACTTTTAATTTTTTTAGGCCTCTTTATATTTAGAACATGCCTTTCTAAAATTTGAAGCTAAGCATATGTCAAAAATTTTTTTTCAAAGAACCTTATTTTTAAAACTATAACTACAAATGTCAGACAAGTTCATTGCATAAAAGTACTGCAAACAGTATAGCATAAATAAATCAAAAGCAAGTGTGTGCCCCACTCACCCTCCCGCCTCCAGCCCTAACACAGTTTATTCTTCAGAAGTAGCCACATCATTGGAGCCAGCAATGGTATAAAGTGGGGAGAAGAGGAAGCCTGTGGAGACTTAGCTCTCTCATCTCCATGACCCCCGCCTGCCCTCAAGTAAAACGATTATAAATCACATAGCAAAGCTGGTTGAGAGCACAAACCCCTCAAGAAAACCACGTAGGTCTCAAACCTATCTATTCCACTTATTCGCTGTTTGACCATGAGCTAATATGTTATGTAACCTCTCCGTGCCTCAGTTTCCACATCTGCAAAATGAGGATAACAGAATTTCTTATCTCACTGAGACCTGGTGAAAGTTAGATAAATTACACAAACTAATATTTATAAAAACAATTAAAATTATGCTGGCACAGAAGTTTTATTTAGGTATCTACTGAATATATTTTTAAACTATATTAACATCCAGTGAATAGAAAGCAAAGCCATGGAAGCATGTACTGAAAGTGACCAATTTAACTTATAAAGAAAAGAAAACTATTGGAAAAAGAAGAAAATAGATTTATGTTTCAATAAACCCATAAGGATATCATTTACATGAACAGAAACTCCATTTTTATTAATTCAACTTGGTTTGTGGTTCAAATCCTAAAGATCAGTCCTAGATACCAGCTCATATATTTGGGTGAAAAAAAGAGAATTTCTTTAGCTATTTATATTTATCATATTTATACCGCTCTGCAGCATACAGCTGAGGTAAAAAGCAGCAGGCATGCCATGCCATTGCCGCTTCCGAGAGGCCCCCTTCAAACAGAAGGCACTCTCTGCGGCTCCTCGTCAGACACGATGAAGCCGCCATTGTTGCCAGGGTTTCCTTCCAGACTTTACGAGGTTGCGTTTCACTTAGGAGACAAATTATATAACTAGAGACACAAAAATTCATGCTCACTTCAATAATATTACCAGGAAACACTGAAAAAACTGGTTTTTATCTAATGTTTATGTACTTCTGAATGAGATTCTGAGGCAAATAATGCCTGGAATGGATAGTTTTAGTGTTGAGTTTGGTGTTCGTGTTCTAACTTAAATGTTCAAAGGGGTAAATACAATTTTTTCCAAAGGAAACAATTCCTACAGCATAAAACTATCAAGGTTCCATCCACAAAAACATTCTATAAAATGTCAAGACATTTATAAGAGTAAAGTGTGCTACAAAACAAAATGACATAAATTACAGGATATTTCTATTTGTTGATTCTGAACACAACAACATATAACTATCTTTCCCCCAAAATACTCCAGGGATTACTCAAATGCAAGGGTAAGGCATAGAAAACTATTTTTCTGTTTGGTGAATGGCATTTCCTTGGTCAAAAGAAAACCTTAGAAGCATACCAAAAACCAAAGTAATAAATGTGGCAATGGCCTGCACAGACAGATGACCAAGATGATAGCCACGATTCACATGCATAATGTTTCCTGGTTCCTCAAGTTATAGTGTATGTTCAACATATAAATTTCTGGCATACAAAACAAACATTCTATCTTTGGTTATTTGTTTAAATGGAATTTTGCATTTCTATTCAAAAACCAATTTTAATTGTTTTGAGGGGAAAATACATAAAAAGAGAGAAGGGATCATTGCCACATAGGTGGGACCGGTTATAACCATGATACAACAAAACTGCCTCAGATATAAAACCTTTAAATCTTTTGATCTCTACCATCTATGATTGGACTTCTAGTATAATTCACAAGGAAAGAATTTAAAGGATGGAATATACTATTACAGCAAATCCCCTAAAGTTTTTCATATTATTTAATTTCATCAAATGCATCAATCACCTCTAAACAATTCCCTCCAGGAAGTGTTGAAATACTCAGCATTTACTGCCTTTATTTTATCCTAATTTTCTGCAACAAAATTCAACCAAGCATGCCATTCATCCTTTACTAAACGCCTGTCTGTGCAAAGATTCCACAAAGACACATAGATCACAAAACAAAATCCACCTTCAACAGAATTAAGTCCAGCTTGAAAGAGAACTGTATAAAGAACTAACTGCTACCACTATTAGTGAACATTATTCCATAAGGCAGAACCAATGCAATAAAGCACGAGAAAGAAATATGGGAAAAGGTGCTGATATTGCTACCTATGAGATGTCAAATTTCTTGGTTTTTGGAAATATAACAAAAACATAGTCCTAATGAAATTTCAACAAGATAATCAAATATAAAATGTACAAAAATACAGAACTATGTACATATTAAAAATTATCACTAAGAAAATATAAATATTTATTTTCCAGGTACAGACACATAACTCCAAAATTTTCATGAGAAACAAAAAGAAATACTTGAATAAATACATAATTATATTACTTTCCTGGATGAGCAGATGTAATACAGAAAAGATAAATTTTTCTGAGGTAATTATTTAGTATTGCAATCAAAATAAAAAAGGAAATTATTTTTAAGAAAAAAATTCAAAAGGCCATTTAGAAAAACTAAAAAATAAAAGCAAATAAAAAGTTTTAAAGTCTAATAGGGACTATGAAATATTTGATATTAAACACATTATAAAGTATAATAATTAAGACAGTATGAATTGGCAAAGAACTAGGCAAAATACTCTAATAATATTGATGGTATTATCATGACAGCAAGTATTTGTGTAGTTACTTAAATGCCAGGTGCTTTGTATTTACAGTTACCAAATAATTTAGCATCCTAAGATAGATGATTGGATTCTTTTTAAACTGGTATTTGAACGTCAACAATAATATAAGCGGAATAATCTTCTTAGCACATACACCTGTACTGTACTTCAATCAGTTTTTTTTTTTTTTTTTTGCGACGGAGTCTTGCTCTGTCGCCCAGGCTGGAGTGCAGGGGCGCGATCTCCGCTCGCTGCAAGCTCCACCTTGCAGGTTCATGCCATTCTCCTGCCTCAGCCTCCTGAGTAGCTGGGACTGCAGGTGCCTGCCACCATGCCCAGCTAATTTTTTTGTTATTTTTAGTAGAGACAGGGTTTCACCGTGTTCACCAGGATGGTCTCGATCTCCTGACCTCGTGATCCTCCCGCCTCGGCCTCCCAAAGTGCTGGGATTACATGCATGAACCACCGCACCCGGCTTCTATCAGTTTCTTGGCTGTACCTGTCTCTTACCGCATCACCAATAAGTTTCTAGAAGAATATTAGGACAAATGTCAGTCTTTATTATTTTTATTATTTTCATAAAATTGCCTACAGTATCCTTCAAAGTTGTATTTTATGTGAATAAATACAATTTATTTAATTATACCTGCAAATGTATTTCTGGCCCATAATATTAACTGAGAAAATACTCGCTCCACAAGTACTAGAGTTACCTGTTAGCATAACAAATTTCCCTAAATTGAGGATATTATCAATTCTGTTTGGTATTGAAGTCCCTAAGTATTATAGCCCAAATATTTTATAGGTCATCATTTAAACTCTACTCTGAATATCTTTCTTTGACAAATATTTTTACAAGATGAAATTCATCAAATAAATAAACTTGCTTTATAATTGCTTGAAATGTTTGGCCAAATTTGGATGCTACAAAATTGCAGGCCTCATTAATTTCATTTCATTTCTATACGGAATTCACATTATCCAATTTAAAATAGGAGGTCCATCAAAAGCTTCTTCCCACTGGTGAGAGGCTTCCAAATACAGTTACAGAATTTCAGAATTAAAAAATGTGTTCACTTTTTGAGCTCACATTTAACTTGTTTGGTTCTTCACTTGTTTTTTCAGGAATAAAAATGGTAATATTGTCCTGTTTGCAATCCTTTTTTCCCAGCAACTGAAATTTGGTAACAGTCTCTAAATAAATTGTGTATATATGTATGTTCATTCTTTGAATTACTAAAATTTCCAACAGAGTCTGAACAACATGTAACTACAATTTAGAGTACTCGTTTACAAAAGTTTAATAACATCAATGGAACGCTTACACTGATTTACAAAATAGTTTCTCAAAGTCTCGAACATTTCTAAAACCTAACTGATAGCTCAAGTACTTATTTGTATTCAACATTAGTCTCAAAACAAAAACTTTATAGTTTGGTTATCTATGTATATATAAAATTATTTAAAATGTTGGTAGTTAGCTACAGTTTCTAATCAAGTGATATATACTGCAGTTTGGATCCAATTATAAAATATATGATCACTATAATCACTTCCAAGTATGGTACATATTTGCTCCATGGGTTTCTGAATCTAGTAAAACCAGTTTTTACCACAATATGTTCTCCATCAAAATTCAAATTCAGGCTGGATACAGTGGCTCAAACCTATAATCCCAACCTTTTGGGAGTCTGAGACAGGAAGATTACTTGAGACCAAGAGGTCAAAATCAGCCTGGGTAACATAGCAAGACCCTGTCTCTACAAAAAGTTTTTAAAAAGAAATTAGGTGGGCATGGTGGTGCACACTTGTGGTCCCAGCTACTCAGAAGGCTGAGGCAGGAGGACAGCTTGAGACCAGGAGTCAAGTCTGCAGTGAGCTATGATCACATCACTATATTCCAGCCTGGGTGACAGAGGGGGAAATCTGTCGCTTTAAAAAAATTTTTTTTTTAATTAAAAATTCAAATGTGTGTAATTACCACAAAATCAAATAACTTTATGTTCAATGTTAAACTTTTCAACGGAATTCATAATCATCTGAAATAATGTTAGATGCTTTACCTTCAACAGAATGAAATTCTGTTGACTTAATTTGTTGTTTAATTTGATTCCATGCATTGGATGGAAAAAAATTAAACTATTGTTGGTATTACCTTAACTGAGTTTCTATTTGAAACATCCAATGACATTAATGTGAAGCTGGCACCATTAATTGTGTATAAAGAAGTTCTGTAAACAGTACAATACATTAAAAGTTATCAATCCTCTTTTTGAATGTATTTAAAAAATGTTAGAATCCAATGTAAGTGAAATTAATTTAGAAAAAGTCATTCAATCTAAATGAAAAGTCATGCTTCACAGGGTAAAATGTAAACACATTTTCTTTCACTTTGTATGGACTCAGTCTTCTTAAAATACGTACTAATTTTGAAACAGATGCAGTACCTTCTTCAGCAAATGGGTCCCCTGATTTTTCTATATTTGGTGATTTCATTATGTTCCCAAGAGTAGATACTAAACGTCAAAAACATTTTATAGAAGTTAATGTTTGTGGTCAACTTCCTTGAAAAATGGGAGGAAATTATGTAATATTTCAGTAAACAAGCTCTGTTATTTTTAAGCTCATAGCTGCCAAAATGGTGTCTTACAACATATATATTTTTAAACTTTACCAAATGATACAAATATTTGTAAGTTTACAGTATTCAAAAATGATAAAACCATAAAACCTACTGTATTAAGAACATTCAGACTGCTTCTTTACACTCTGCAGCAGGACTTCTCAGCCTTTATTTCAGATACATTTCATGAGAAGTAACCTAAAGTTTCCTATCCTTCCCCAACCCTAATAACCAAATTGAATTACTGGTCCCTAGCCACTTACACCAGAGCACACATTCCTTGAAACAGAGGTGTTCATAATGGTGTGCACAGAAAGGGTTAGGAGAAAAAGGGATTGCTGGCCGTCTTTCAGAGATCACTATATAAGCATCTCACACACTACAAGAGAAGACCAGGCAGAAACATAAACTGCACATAGTCTCCTTATAATAATACTTTAGCATAAAATGAAAAATCTGAGACAATGCTAACCCAGGAGTCACTGTCCCAGATACACTGACATAAATAGTCACTTCTTTATATAATTATCTAATTTACTCCCTATGGCACCTGCATTAGATGGTTCTATTATAATCCACATTTTCATGTAAGAAAATGTTGCCTTAGATGTTTACAGTGGGTGGAACATAACACCAGAGTCCATGCATATAATCAACACTTAAGTCCATGCATATTATCAACACTTAATATTGGTTCTCAGTGAAACAGAAAAAAGCACATGGAAATAAGCCCTATTTTATATTAAAATTTAGCATATACTACAGCTTTTAAAATCAATTGTAGAGAAGTATTATTTAATAAATAATTCTAGAACTATGATTTTTTTAAATAATCAAATCAATCTCTTACCTCATACCATACACTGAAATACAATTAAGATAAATACTAAAAAAAGAAGAAAAAAAGAGGAGGAAGAGAAGGAAAAAAAGGAAAAAAACATTAAACAATTGTAAGAAAATAAATGAGATGAGTAGAAAAATCTTTCTGTCTTAGAGAATGTTATAAGGCATAAATGAAAAGAAGGAAAACATAAAAATTGGGGTGATTTTCCCCAAACACACTATATACGTAATATGTATTAAAGTCTATAATGTAAAAAGACTTCTAATAAATCAAACATCACATATAAAAACCCTGTATATAATACAAACAGGTAAATCACAAAAGTACTGCAAATGGCCAGAAACCAAAAGGTGTGAAAAGGACAATTTCATTAGTTATTAAAGTATAGCACATTTCCAGAATTCTATACCATCTTTCACCTTGAAACCTGTCAAAAATAAAAAGCTCACGCCTATAATCCCAGCACTTTGGGAGGCCGACGTGGGTGGATCACGAGGTCAGGAGATCAAGACCATACTGGCTAACATGGTGAAACTCCGTCTCTACTAAAAATACAAAAAATGAGCCGGGCGTGGTGGCGGGTGCCTGTAGTTCCAGCTACTCGGAAGGCTGAGGCAGGAGAATCACTTGAACTCGGGAGGCGGAGGTTGCAGTGAGCCGAGATTGCACCACTGCACTCCAGCCTGGGCGAGAGAGTGAGACTTTGTCTCAAAAAAAAAAAAAAGAAAAAAAAATCTGGGAAGGTTAGTTTACTCAATATTGGCCAAACTGCAATGAAGTGGAAACTGCCATAGCCTTTTTTTTTTTTTTAAGGTTTTATTGTAACTCTTCTTACTAGCATTCCCCAAACCATAAATGAACAGGTGACATAGTCAAGAGAATATCAATGTTCACCACCCTTTGACCTAGTAAATCCACTTATAGAATGTATCCTAAGAAAATCATCAGAGATGCAAATAAATGTATGTACTACAATGTTCACTGCAATATTATTTATTTCAGCAAAAGACTGGAAACAATGTAAACACCCAACAGAAAGAGAATGATTAAAATCCTGGTCCACTGTAGGCTGACTGGAAGTGCAGCAATCTTTAAAAATCATGCGTACAAAGAATATTCAATGATAAAAAAAAAAGTGTTCACGATATGATGTTAAGTGAAAATGAGTAGGAAACAAAACTGTTTAAGATCATTTGCATGAGTTTGTTCATAAAAAACGTTTTTTAAATTAGATTGAAATACACAAAAATGTCAATAACTGTTTTCTTATGGGAGAGAGACATACTAGGAATTTTAGAGCATCACAATTCTAAAAGTTGGGTATATCATAAAGGTATCTTTCTGAACTGGGAAATGACTAGCTTGCTACACGGATGAGAGAGGAAAAATATTGGAATGAGTAAGATGTATGTTTGGATGAGAATGATTAAATGTTGGCATCATCTCCATATTATCTTCCACAGCTCAAACGGTCAATTTATATCTTTCCCTGAAAAAAAGCCTGCTTATTAAAAAAAAAAAAAAAATCCATTGTGTACCCCAGTTATGGCACACAGCACAAAATACTGATCACCCTGAGAAAGTGTCCTTCAAAACTCCTTCTCCTCATGGTGGTCAACCCAAGCCAAGAACTATGAAAAAGAAAAGGTGCCCTTCTGTGTGTCTGCTTCTGCAGTGAGACACAGGAGGGAGGCAGCTCCGAGGCCTGGCAGTCACATCCAGCTGTCTGTCCCACCTTCACAGAAGAGTGAGGTGAGGTAACAGAAAGAGTGCCAGTCCTGCCTCAGACTTTCTGCTCTTCAAGTTCTTTATTCAAATGACTAAAGGAAAGAATGACCAAGATGCTGCATTCTACCTTACATGCCACATTAGGAGAGAATGGCTTTGCCCATGCTTCCCTGCCCACAGGGCCTCCCTGCAAACCTGTATTTTTTTTTATTTTTATTTGTTTGTTTGTTTATTTATTTATTTATTGAAACTGAGTCTGGCTCTGTTGCCCAGGCTGGAATACAGTAGCGTGGGTCTCAGCTCACTGCAACCTCCACCTCCCAGGTTCACGCGATTCTCCTGCCTCCACCTCCTAAGTAGCTGGGATTACAGGCATGAGCCACCACGCCTGGCTAATTTTTGTATTTTTAGTAGAGATGGGGTTTCACTATGTTGGCCTGGCTGGTGATCTGCCTGCCTAGGCCTCCCAAAGTGCTGGGATTACAGGCGTGAGCCACCACACCTGGTAAACCTGTGTTTCTTTAAGACAGTGTATGCACAGCCTCCTCAGAGAATCTTCCTTCCCTCCCCATGACTGATGTTGGTCTCTCATCATTCTTTTCCATATGTGGGCACTGCTAGCTGAACTGCCAGCCTCCCTTTCTATCTTCCTCCTTCTGAAGGAAACCTTCCTCTTACTCAGACCTGCCCCTTCCCCAACAGGGGCCATTAACCTCAGGGAAAGCTGGCCCTACCCAACCCCAGAGGTGGACCAGACTGGTTAAGCCAATCAGGGAATGACTTCTATCTACTCACAGGAATGAGCAATTCGGGCTAAGATGGCAGAAAGTTTTCTGGGAGGCTGATGAGGAAGGAAGATTCTCGCTCTCTGTCTTTTTTGTTTTTGCTTTTGTTTTTTGAGATGGAGTCTCACTCTGTCGCCAGGTTGGAGTGCAGTGGCACAATCTTGGCTCACTGCAACCTCCGACTCCGGGATTCAAGGGATTCTCCTGCCTCAGCCTCCCAAGTAGCTGGGACCACAGGCACGTGCCACCACGCCCAGCTAAATTTTTGTATTTTTAGTAGAGTCGGGGTTTCACTATGTTGGCCAGGATGGTCTCCACCTCTTGACCTCGTGATCCCCCCGCCTTAGCCTTCCAAAGTGCTGGGATTATAGGCGTGAGCCACTGCGCCCCGCTGATTCTCATGTTTTTTTGTTTTGTTTTGTTTTGTTTTTTGAGACAGAGTCTCGCTCTTTCACCCAGGCTGGAGTGCACTGGTGCGATCTCGGCTCACTGCAACCTCCACCTCCAGGGTTCAAGCGATTCTCCTGCCTCAGCCTCCCAAGTAGCTGGGACTACAGGCGCCTACCACCACGCCCCGCTAAATTTTTTTTTGTATTTTTAGTAGAGACGGTGTTTCACCGTGTTAGCCAGGAGGGTCTCAATCTCCTGCCCTCGTAATCCGCCCGCCTCGGCTTCCCATTCTCACTCTTAAGAAATGGCAACTGGACCAGCCAGCTTCTCTCTTCCTCTGGCTGTTAATGGCAGGCAGAAATTGCTGCAGCCATTTTGCCTCCAATGCAATGACAGGAATCACTGAGAACTCAATCACTGGATTTGGCTATGCCCCAGGGCCACCCCTACTCTGAACTGCCAGTGAAATGAACTAAGGCATTCACTTACTATTTAAGCCTGTTTGAGTAAGAATTCCTGTAACATGGGAATGAAAACTGGTAGAATGGACAACTGCTGTTTTTACCAGACAAACATAGTTTCTTACTCTTCTATAAACAGAACCTTCATTTTCTCTTTGGCAATCACCCCTCACCCATTCTTAGTTCCTACAGTCTAGATAAAAGTGATCTCCCCTCACCCCCTAATCTAACTCCAGGGTAGGCAATAAAGCAAGAATGGCCAACCAGAGCACTGGCTCCAACTGGCTGGAACCTGTTACATTAACCTACTGCACCAGGGCTGGGGATGGTGGCTCATACTTGTAATCCCAATACTTTGGGAGGCTGAAGTAGGGGCAGATCACTTGAGCCCAGAAGTTTGAGACCAACGTGGGCAAAATTGTGAAATCCCATCTTTATAGAAACTTTAAAAAATTAGCTGGGCATGGTGGCACATGCCTATAGTCCCAGCTACTCAGGGGGCTGAGGTGGGAGGATCACTTGAGCCCGGGAGGTCAAGGCTGCAGTGAGCCGTGACTGTATCACTGCACTCCAGCCTGGGTGGCAGAAGGAAACCCTGTCTGGGGGTGGCTGGGGGTTAGGCAAGCACCTACTAGGCCAATGAGAGACCTACATAAGCCAGCTAGAACCATGGGTAAGGAAAAACTTCTATTCTGCTGGAAATGCTTATATGGCAGAACATAAACCTAGATCTGCTAGTAGCCATCTTCCTACAAAGAGAAATGAGAGGGCTAAGAATCAAAGAGACAATGAGAAAGCAAGGCAAGAGATGGAAAGAGGCAGCCACCCCCTGACATCATTGTTTTAGCACCTGGCTCCAACTGTACCTGAAGCTAATCACCACCATATTTCTCAGTTATGTGAGCCACTAAATAATCTTGTTTCATCAAGAAGAAAAAATAATGGTGCTCCACAATGTCTTTGCACCATTATTGTCACCATCACTGTGTAATGTGATTACAATTGACTCCTCTACAGACAGTGAACTCCTGCAATAAAGATTATGTTTATCATCCTCACATCTTCCAGGCCTAGAAAGAACCTGGCTCACACAACCAGGTATGGCACTGGAAGCAAGTCATTAAAACCTTCCCAAGCTCAGTTTCCTAATTTCAAAAAACAAAAGTGGTAAGGATGTGGAGACAATGGAACCCTTATATACTGCTGATGGTAATATAAAATAGTTCGGCCACTTTGGAAAACTGTTCGGCAGTTCCTCTAAAGGTTAAACACAGAAGGTACCATATGACCCAGTCGCTCCACTTCTAGGTACGCACCAAAGAAAACTGAAAACATACGTAAACACAGAACCTTGTATATGAATGTTCAGAGTAGTCTTAACTAAAATAGCCAAAAGTGGAAATAAGTCAAGTGTCCACCAACAGATGAATGGATAAACAAAATGTGGTATATCTATACAATGGAATATGATTCAGCCATAAACAGAATGAAGTACTGATTCGTGTTGCAACATAGGCAATCCTTGAAAATATCCTGACTGAAAGCAGACAGACACAAAAGGCCACAGGGAGCTTCATTCCATTCATATGAAACATCCAGAATAGGCAAACCTATAGAAACAGAAAGTCGATTAGTGGTTGCCTGGAGCTGAGGGAGTTGGAAGGAAATGAGGTGGGAAGACGACAATTGCTAAAGGTAATCATCAGCTAAAGGGTTTCTTCTGCGGGACACAAAAATGTTCTAAAATTGACTGTGATGATGGTTATACAATTATGTGAATATACTAAAAACCACTGTTGAATTGTATACTTTTTTTTTTTCCTTCTTTTGAAACGGAGTCTCACTCTGTCACCCAGGCTGGAGTGCAGTGGCGCGATCTCGGCTCACTGCAACCTCCGCCTCCCAGGTTCAAGTGATTCTCGTGCCTCAGTCTCCTGAGTAGGTGGGATTACAGGCATGTACCACCACACCCAGCTCATTTTGTATTTTTAGTAGAGACAGGGTTTCACCAGGTCGGCCAGGCTGGTCTCGAACTCCTGACCTCAGGCGATCTGCCCACCAAAGTGCTGGGATTACAGGTGTGAACTACCACACCCGGCCTGAATTGTATACTTTAAATTGGTGAGTTTATGTATATGAATTATATCTCAATAAAGCTGGCAAAAAAAAAAAAAAAAAAGCCAGCTGAACCAGACTATGACCAAGGTCCCTAGTCACCATGACCTGTTGTGATTATAGTATTCTAGATGAAATAGGAAAGACCGAACTATGTAACTGAGCAGGCGCTAAACCTCTCTGGAACTCAGTTTTTTCGTCTATAAAATGGAGATGAAAGTCTCTTCCTTGTAAGGTTGCTGTCAGGATAGAATGAATCACACATATAAAACATTACAACAGCGCTAGCACTCACTAAGCATTTTGAATGCCATGGTGGTTGCAGAGCTGGCATTTGCCGACTAGTCCCGTATATGTGATCCTAGACAGAATCACTGCAAATCAAATTCTATCCCATGCAAAACATCACCAAGCACCAGTATATTCCTTTGCACAGTATTTTCATTCACTATTCCACTAACCTAGGAAATCCCAAAGATGCATTCCCACCTTCAGTTTCTTCTTTTCTTTCTTTTGGGGGAGGTGGAAAGAAAGAAAGAAAACGCAAGTAAGTATAGCAAACAGCAAGTAAACATTTTTCATCTTCTACTTGCAAAGCCAAGGGCTGATTCTAGACCACTACAAACTACTTCCATATGTCTCCATCCTAGGCAAAAAGGAAAAAGGGCCAAGCATGGAGGCTTGATGATAGGAGTTTGGGTTTCAAACCAAGACTCTCCAACCAGCTCTCAGTCTTGGGCTTCTGTCCTCCGAGCTGTCAAGAAATGGAGGGATATGAAAGAAATCTACATGAGTCCTCCCAATGGTTGTTTCTGCCTGGACAGGGAGCAATGATAATCACTGTGGCCATAATAAGGGCAACCACAGTAGTGCCTATGATTTATTGAGGGCTCCTTATGTTCTAGGCCTTCTGCCCTGCTCCAAGTAAATTACATACATTAACTTACCTAATCCTCACCACCAGCCTTACGCAGCAGGTGCTATCATACCATTTTGTGGGTAAGAAAACTGAAGCACAGAAATGTTAATAGCTTGTCTAAGGTCATGTGGCTTGTAAGTGGCCAGGCTGCGGATGTGAACCAGACTCTGGCTCAGTATCCGCTGAACTACGTGTTGGGCTGGATTCTTGACTAGGCACAATGAACTACTGCCTTTAACCAACACAGTCATAAGCGCTAATATTATTGACTTTTTACTGAGGGCTTAGGATATGCCAGACACTGGGCATCATGTGAATCATCCTTGCAACAATCCAAACAGGTTCCTATTATCAACAACAAAACCATTTTATAGAAGAGCAAACTGAGGCTAAGAAATTGACCCAAGCTCACCCAAATACTAAGTGACCACACTGAGGCTCAATCCTATTTGGTCTGCTTCAGAGATGATACTTGTCAGGAATGAAATAGTTTGGTTTTTCTATTAGTGGAACTGGATCTTTCTTGGATCTTACTCAAATAAGAAGTTCAGCAATGACTTCTGGGCCCCACAGATACATAATCTGGACTTCCTGGGCCCATTCCTTTGTCTCTATTTTATTTGGTATTCCCTCCCACTCAGGCAATTGCTCCCTGTTCCCATCCCTTCCTTTAAGAGCAATGGGAAGAGAAGCATTGTGCCCCCAGCTAGTGCCTTTCTGGGAAAATACAGAACGTGAGCCTGGCGAGGTTGGAGAGATGAATGAAGAGCCAGGCTGGCTATGCAAGGTGAAGTGGGAGCAAACTGCAGAGGGGTGTGTGTATGTGTATGTGTGTGACTGTGGCCAGGCAGTGGCTGGGGAAGAGCAAGGTAAAGGAAAAGGAACAACATCCTGGCTCAGTGGAGCCCTAGGGGAGAGATGCAAAAGCTCTCGCTGCTCTATGGGGTGCAGTAGGTTATTTGAAATGCTCTCTTACCAAAAGCAAGACATAGATGGGCATCTTGTACATCTGACCCACTTCTGAGTTCAACAAAGAAGGGCACATGGAAATGCCCCCTAGGATGGCAGACCAAGCTCGGCAAATTTTATTCAACTCAATGCATGTCTGAGGGCTCACTGCAGGTAAAGATCGGCAACTGGCTGAGAACGGAGTCACCTTACCTACCACAAAGGCAAAGTAACTGTGGGCTCTCTCTAAATCCTTCAGGACAAAGAACCAAAGTAAGTCTGAAAGACAACGCTTTCTGTAGATATGACCACCGGGCTGAGAGAATATTTGAACATTTGGAAAACTCTGTATTGCAGCCATGAAAACTTGGTATTCTAGTCTTGGGTCTTCAATACTTAAATTTTTCTACATTTCAGAATATGAGGAAAAATGTAACATAGTTCTCAAACCCAGAGGAGACTTTGTAACTCTAAAAACAGGGTGTGAATTCACTTATTAAAGATATTTTCCTCGCACCCAAGGTGGAACGTCAAAGACAATGTGACTAAATGACAACTGCAATCCTGTGCCACTTGACAAGTAAAACCACGTTTTTAACACCGTCTCAAAAAATGAGGGCTTTCCTCCCTCTCACCTTTCCTAAGGAGCCGGGCAAGTTGGTGCCAAACTGCCGTATGACTTCACTCTCTGAAATCCAAAGGGCACGTGTGAATACCCACAGTATGCCAGATTATCAGTAAGGTGATAATGCTTGTATATTATACCTGCTTGGCACCATTTGAATGAGGTTCCCTCAGGCCGCTTAAGGTTTCACTTCCTGTTACTTGCACCTGCACTAATTTCAGAAGCAAATAAAAAACCCAGCGAAACCGTATCTTAGGACCTTATTCAAAAGCAAACAGACAAAAACCAAAGCAAGTCAACACAAACCCCAAAACGCAACAAAAATGTAATTAACCTGATGTTCCAAAGCTCATGCCATATATATGAGGTAGGCTTCCTTCAGTTTTTTCGTAATCTTTGCAAAGTTCTCATCCGTTATCTGCCTTGGCTATTTAATGTGACTTTTAACCAATAAAGATAGAATAGTAATAATCAGAAAAGCTAACATATATAAAGCTCCTGTATTTGCCAGGCACCCTGTGTCACATTCCACATGGATTACCTCATTTAATCCATAGAACAAATTGATGAGGTAAGTTCTATTATTATGTCCTTTTAAACCCACACAAATATACACACACATTTATGGAAGATCAAGGTAAATCAGAAAGGTTAATAAGCTTTGAGTCACCCAACAAGTGTTAAAAGTCTCTGGTTGGCCGACCTTGAGTCGCTGCCCGTAACTACCACGTTGCAGTGTGACTGACACACGTGACCACATTGAATGAGGATTTGGTTACACCCTTGGCCAGTGTTGCAGGCTGACATTAGCAACACTCTTTATCCCTGGAATTAAATGTCAATTACAGATTTTTCTTAAAAATTATTTGTAAGTTGGAATTTATATTTCAATGGACGGGCAAACAATCATTTTGGGGAAGTTATTTCCATACCATTTTGGAGGATGGAAATTGAAAAGAGAAAGAAAAGAAATCAAATGATTACAGGCAGTGGCTCATGCCTGTAATCTCAGCACTTTGGGAGGCTGAGGTAGGTGGATCACCTGAGGTCAGGAGTTCAAGACCAGACAGGCCAACATAGCAAAATTCCGTCTCTATTAAAAATAGAAAAATTAGTGGGGTGTAGCGATACACGCCTGTAGTCTCAGAGGCAGGAGAATCTCTTGAACCCGGGAGGCGGAGATTGCAGTGAGCCGAGATCATGTTACTGCACTCCAGCCTGGCCAACAGAGAAAGACTTTGTCTCAAAGAAAAAAGAAAAACGAAAGAAATCAAATCATCCACTCAGGAGTTAGAGGCCATAAAGATACCAATGTCTTCCGTCAGTCTGTCCACACTGCAGTGTTAAGGGTTACGAAAGGATGAGAAATGATGGCTCCATGGGCTTCAGACTACCAGACCACGCTAACCCATGGGCGGGCCTTCTACAGGGATGCCAGGCACACAGCAGCAGGAAGGTAACATTCCTTATTGGTACCTTTGAAACAGGACCTTATTGTTAGGATATTTTATTTTGGTTGTTACCAATTGGTTGTGTAAAACTCGTCGGGTGAGAGAGAGTCTCTGCTAAATACACATATTTGGTGGCAGTGACGGGGGAGCTAAACAGACTCTTAATAAGAAATTCAAATCAAGAATTACTCAAGACGACACCTGCCTTCTGGCCTAATGGAAAAATCAATCTGTCAGGTCTTAATTAAGTGCTCAGGCTAGAAAGAAAAAGCGGTGGCTTATACTTGGTATGGTACCTGGTATATTTTCGGTAGTCAAAATTAACTAAAAGCCACATTTGTTGCAGAAATGGTAACTATGCATAAAGATGGCCCATTTGATCCTGGGCGGCCACCTATTTAGTAAATAAAAGGTTGAAGCAGATGAATCTCATAAGCTTGTTGACAAAGATCTCTATGCATAATGACGTTGGGTTTGGATGTTTAAATGATGTTTGTATTAGAATGTCCAACTGAGGATGTCCAAAAATAAGGTAGGGGGTGGTGCTGGGTGATCAGGGAGCAATGCTTTCTGCCCCAGACATCATCTGGGGTCGATAAAGGCACAAATGAGAGAAGAGGTGAACAAATGAGGAATAAATAAATCATCGAGTGAATGAGTCAATAAATGAACACAGATCCACGTGTTACTTCCACGACGGTCAATGAAACAACCTCATTCTCCACTCTATTGTGTATAATCCCCCAAAAGCGCACAGTCATATGAACATCCACGCCTCTCACCCACCACGATGACAGCAGTTAAAGATTCTGCCCGAGCCGCTCCACATGCACTCAGCGCAGATGTGGCTGAATGTGCCTCTCACGGGGGTTATGATCACGGTAGGGAGTGACAGTTGGCAAATGTGAGGTCCCTCTTCCCAACCTGCAAAGCCGCAGAGCCAGTTTATTCTCCAACTGCCCTGACAGAGGTGGGGAAATAGAGACATTGAAAACGGTGAGTGGATTACAAGTTAATAACTGGCTTGCAAATGGTGAGCTGTCCTGAGCCACGTTCTCGTTCCCCAAGGAACCCAACACCAGACACCTTGCCAGGGAAAAATAATACAGACAGACTACGTAAACACATTCAAATCCCAAACCTGACTATAAAACCCTTGTGTAGTCTAACGTCTGACCCAACTAAAGTATCATTTCCAGTCCCTGTAGTGTGAAAATTAAGGTTGTTGTGAAAAGGCAATTCAACGGGCAATCTGGAAAATAGATAGGAATGCTCTGATGTTCAAAACCTATGACTGGGAGGGAGAGAAGCCCAACAGGGGATCACTCATTTTTCCTTCCTTCAACTTATTTTTCCTTTCTTTCTTTATTATGTACCAGACCCATGTGTGGAGAAGTCAATGCTGTTCTCTGGAGAAAAAGCACTGTGCCCTCCGTTGATTCTGAAAGAGCATCCTCCTGAAGGCAGTGGGCTGACACCAGTACCTACCTGCTCTGGTCATCTTCAGCTTCAAAAGGCCACAGGGACATGAGAAGTGTCTCCTTGAGCCTGGGCCCTGGGTACTCCTAATAATCTCATCACACTCTGTTCCCTAAAACACACACACACGCATCTTCTCCCTGGGCTCTCAGAATCAGTCTCTCCCTCACCTCACAAAGCACCCCCTCCCAATATTCACAGCCCCCTCAAAACTGCTGCACACCATTGTGTGAGGAGGAGCTATCGTGCTGGAAGGAAGAGGATAGGAGAAAAGGGGCTGACGGCCCAAACAACGTGGGGAAAGTGGGAACAAAGCAGGAAAGCATGGCAGATAAGATTTTTAACCTTCCCCATTTCCATCATCAAACACTCTAAAGAAAAATGAGAAAGTGGACTGTCAATACATTGTTCCCACAAAACACAACTTCAGGTAACGGAAACAGTTCTCATGATTAATAAACAGCCACCAAGAATCAAGTGTTTACCACGAGCCAACACTGTTAGGGGCTTTGCACACATTTGCTCACTTATGCCTCCCATCAATCCTAACATCAGGCTCCATCACTGCCACCAAGATAAACCGAAACGCAGAGACTCCGTCATTTGCTCAGGATGCCAAAGCTACTAAGTGGCAGATAAGCAGTGCATATTACAGGAGAGAACGCAAGCTACTTAGTCTGAGGTGAACACATTCCAGAATGATCTAATTATCTTAAGATTCTAAAATTTGGTACTACCAAAAAACCCATTCTTGGCTTCAAACCAGTTGGACTTATACCCTCAGAGAAGCTCATGTTAGCTTCATCAGTGAGGGAGCCCCAACTGTCCAATGCAGCCGTACCACATGTCCATAAAATGACTTTTGCATTCTGTAAGGCTTTGGTCAACCACATCTCTACTTGATGGGGCCTGATTAGCTTGCAATTCCTGAAAGCAGTGAAACGAACAGTGCACTTCCAGAAATAATCTCCTTATTTAACAACTAACACTTTGGGATAAAAGGAAGAAAAGAGTGGACATTCTTTCCTGAGGCTGCCTTCAGGTTGTAGGCCCTAAAGGCCTCTTCCAGAATGAAGCAGGTGACAATGAAGAAGGGCAAGGAAGGTGACTGAGATGGAAGATACAGTCAAAATGGTAAAATCCTGGGAGAAGGGCTATAGAAGAAAAGATAGAAAATGAAAGAAAGGAAGGAAAGGAGGGAAAAAGGAAGGAAGGAAGGGAGGGAGGGAGGGAGGGAGGGAGGGAGAGAGGGAGGGAGGGAGGGGAGGGGAGGGGAGGGGAAATAAAGAAAAGGAAGAAAAGGAAGGGAAGGGGAGGGGAGGGAAGGAAAGAAACAGGATTCACCTCCCTCATGAGACCTTGCAGAAAGCCCGCAGAGAATACCCAGTCGTGGAAATGGCTAAGATGTTGCACTCAATGCATATCCAGGAGAAGGTACGTGCTTCCTGAGGAATTTGAACCCAGTTTGGATTCAGCAATAGAGTACACTGAGATGGATGAGTGCAAGCTGCACAGGAGGGCCTCAGGCTGCTATGCCTGTCCCAACCTGGTCCTACTGTTCTACAGAGGAAGAACCCTTGCTGCAGAGAAATAAAGCTCTTCAAGACAGTTTCTGAATCTCAGGCAGAGCTGGTTTCATGGACATGTGATCTGTGCAGTCCCACAGGGCCCCACATTCAGAAAAGCCCCAAGTTCAGAAGAGTCCCACCCTTGGTTTAATGCTCTGCCATCACCTACTTGAAATGCCTACTACTTTTTAAATAGGGACCCCAAATTTTAATTTTTCTTTTTTTTTTTTTTTTTTTTTTTTTGAGACGGAGTCTTGCTCTGTCGCCCAGGCTGGAGTGCAGTGGCCGGATCTCAGCTCACTGCAAGCTCCGCCTCCCGAGTTTACTTGCCATTCTTCTGCCTCAGCCTCCCGAGTAGCTGGGACTACAGGCACCCGCCACCTCGCCCGGCTAGATTTTTGTATTTTTTAGTAGAGACGGGGTTTCACCATGTTAGCCAGGATGGTCTCGATCTCCTGACCTCGTGATCCGCGCGTCTCGGCCTCCCAAAGTGCTGGGATTACAGGCTTGAGCCACCGCGCCCGGCCCAAATTTTAATTTTTTCAATGGGCCAGCAGATTATACAGCTGGTCTTCTGCTTTTTGTTTGTTCTCTGAATTTTTTTTTTTTTTTTTTCTGAGACAGTCCTGCTCTGTCACCCAAGCTGGAATAAAGTGGCATGATCTCAGCTCACCGCAACCTCTGCCTCCCGGGTTCAAGCAATTCTCCTGCCTCAGCCTCCCAAGTAGCTGGGATTACAGGCATGAGCCACCACGCCCAGCTAATTTTTGTATTTTTAGTAGAAATGGGGTTTCACCATGTTGGCCAGGCTGGTCTCGAACTCCTGACCTCAGATGACCCACCCACCTTGGCCTGCCAAAGTGCTAGGATTACAGGCGTGAGCCACTGTGCCCAGCCTGTTCTCTGAATTTTCAAATGCCTCATAAGACTTGGATTTTTATACTACATTTTTACAGGCAACTTGTTTCATGGGCTATTTACACTCTATGAGACCTGGTTGTCCTAGTTTCTCAAAAATTTATATTTAATGCAGAGAATAGCATTTTTTTCACTTCATCCCTAATACATGCTCCAAGCTGCAAACCAAAATGTGTTAAGTATGACTGTCAGAGCTCAAGAAAAAGCAAGACACAGATGTCACTAATGGGCAGAAATGGGGGTATGAAGGGACAGGATGCATTTTTAAACTCAAGGAGCTGTGAGAGTCTGAACTACTTATAAAAAAGCAGTTCCAGATACCAAATGTGCACATGTGTACACAAGTGTATGCGGACATATAGCACACATATCCACAGAAAACATTCGCAACGCCACAGGCCCATGATGTCCTTATTCCCATCTCATGTAATGTAAATTACAAATGCAGAGACCATTTGGTCCTTACAGTGCTGCCCTCAAAGAAAGAAGGAAAACCAAATATAAATGCATACAATGGAAGAGCAAGTAGTTATTAACAATCATACAGAAGACAGTTGTATTATACTGGAAAATACTCCGCTACAGAGTGAAAGAGCAGCATGTAACAAAACAGTATAAGGAACATCATGTATATATTTTATCTTTTTAAATATGAATAGTATATTCATATATATATACACACACACACAAAGAGATACACTCACATATATGTGCCAATGTAGATATCTGCATTCACAAGTATATGTAAATATGGTTATGGAAATCATTATGATCCCAATGGCTATGTGACTCAGTGAAAAATCAGTCTCCACTTTCAACCCCATTCCCCTCATGGACAAACGCGTGACTCAGCTCTGATTGTCCCTTAGGTCTTCTGGAGCTCTGACAAGTCCCTACCTGAGGGGTCAGGGGAGTCCCAGAAGTTCTTCCATTAATACTCCAAGTCTCGAAAGCAAAGTGGCCCCCACTGCCTCCTCATTCTTACAGGAAACTTTAGTGCTCACTTGGCCTGGGTAAAGAAACCCTTTGTTTCCTGTTTTCTTTTTTTTTTTTAAGATATGGCTATGGATAAGGGCTATAGATATCTTACAATCTAGGAATATTTTTAAAACATTTTTTTCTGAGTTATTCATTGTAAGACTCTCCCCAATCCAAGGGTGAAGGACACTTGGATGCAAAACAATGCCAGTTCAAGTTCAAGGGAAGCGTTCCATCCTCTTTCAGCCTCCACTCAGCTCCCTGACACACAGTCCATGGTCCGGCTCCCTGGGATTTTCCCATTCAGAAAGGGAAGCTGTTCGTTGAGCCAGCCTCTGTGACCACCCATGATCCGAATTACCCACAGGTATTCGAAAATACAGAGGGATCCGGCATAATTAAGAACATTAAGCAATCATCTCAGCCCAAGGAGGCAGTTGAAGAAAAGAACAGAGTTTGGGCAACACTTGGGGAAATAAATTCCACAGCCTTTCACCAAGTTGAAATCTTGGCTTTGGACACACATAAAAATGAGCCTGGCCCGATCTTAGCTCTCAGTGGACATCTGCCAGATCACAAGATTTGACCCAATTGGCCTGCCTTACCATAGAGAAGGCCACTGCTGGAGCAGCAGATGGTACTGCTGGTAAGAGCCAACGTGGATGGACAAGGCTGTGGCAGGGAAATGGCAGAGCACAGCTGGCCCCAGCCTGGGTAGGAGCCTTTGCTGTGAAGAGAATCATTTTTGTAATGCATTTTTTAAAAATAACATCAATCTGATTTCCTTCTCTCGTAGACTTCAATCACTTTTCAAGTCCTACAAAACATGCTAATTAATCTATTATTTTCTCTCTTGTCACTAGGTACTGTCCTACAGTAGTAAAACTGCTAAACTCGATCCACGGAGAAATGTCTGTTACAGAGAAATGTGTTAGAAATGCATTGTTGACAAGGAAGGTAGAATCAGTTGTTTTTCCCTTAAGGTTTTAGTAACCCAGGAAAAGATGCTAAGTTACAAGTATTACTTCTCTTTAAACCATTACTAAGTATGATCTTATTTGATATGAAAAACTCAATTAAAAAAAAATTAAAACTGCTGTCTAATGGGTGATACCGACTCTGATAGTCCCTGGTTAACGCAGACCAGTCATTTAAAAAGAGCGTTATCCAAACATTGCCCCTTTGTTATCATTTTCCCCATTCTTCAGGGAAACACTGTCTACCTTCACACGCATTTTGTTTAACATCTCTGGTCATTTATGCTATTTACTGAGTATCTGATATTCTTAATAAAATGTCAGTACAAATAACCAAGTTGTCTAGGAGGAAAAAAAATTAAGTTTTTCCAATCTTCCCTGGCTGGTCAAGGTAAACATTTCTAGATGGCCCGAGTCAGTTAGCCAGGCTGACAAAAATGTCTTTTCTCTTTCCTCTTAAATTACAAAAGATGATCATTTTACTCAGCAATGAGCCTGACTAAATTGAAACTCTGTACATCAGAATTAAATATGTTCTATCTACTCAAAATGAACAGTGTATTATTTATCACTAATACTTAATGACAAAAAAACTGATAACTTTCCCCGATTATACCATGGATTTCATCTAGTCTCGCATCATCGATTCTTTTGGTCATTAGCATAATCACAGAGCATCAACTCTGGCTTATGCAGCAAGTTTGATAACAGAGATGAAAGTAGACACACACTATTTTAAAAACATGTTCCGATTTTCATCTAAGTATATCTTTATTTATATGGCTTTCTTACCATAAAGATGCCAGTCCTTTAAAATATGCAGAAATCACTTTCTACACTGAAGAACAAGGTGCTATATCCTAACAAGGATACAGAAGTATAAAGCGCCTGTTAATTAAACATGGCTTTTTAACTCGCTACCCTGCATATGTAACTGTTAAGTTCTAAGCCAAGTCTTTAAATAAGAAAGAGAAAATGGCTAGGCTCCTTCAAATGAATGCTTTGCCTGTTTTTTTCCTTAATGTAAGAGATCAGCCACTTGATAGATTATTTTTTTAATCAAATTCCTTGATAAATGGTTGAGGTTTTAAAGTTTTTTCCCCCAAAACACAGGCAAATGAACAAATTAGGAAGTTCCAGTCAGGACTGATGGTTTCTTATGAATCTGAAATGTTCAATGTACAGAGTGCTGCTGGGTTTTAGGCTCAAATTTAAAGAACTTGTCTTGAATTAATATCCAGTGTTTCAAAATGTTCACATGGAAAATCAATAAGCTATAGCTACATGTATCCACATGGATGACTTTAACTATTGATTTTTTTTTTTAAAAAAAAGCAAGTTACTAAAGAACACATATAGTAGGATGGTATCGGAACAAACCTTGAACATGCAAAACAAAATCCTGTATTTTGAGGAATCCTGTACATGCATACACATTAAAAATACAAAGAACTACACGAGATAAAAACCACCCAGCTGCAAAACAGTGGTAAAGTAACCTCTAGGAAAGAAAGACAGAAGTAAGATGAGGATGGGATATTCCAGGAGCCTCTCCTACCTGAACCAGCAGCATCTTCTTTCTTAAGCTGAGCTACAGGTAGATGGGTGCTCACTGATTTATTCTTTGTTCCTTTTTTGTGCCTTACATATTTCACAATGAAAATGGAAACGTAAGCACACAGTTTTAAGATAAATATCTTTGTAAATATTAGCCTGATTTCTTTCTTTAAAAAGGAAAGTTGAGTTGTTCTCAACTCACATAACAAAGTGCTTGAGGCCAAGGCATCACACTCTATTCAATAATTCGGGCACTGGTTACAAATACTGAAAAACCCAGCAACCCAATATAAAATCTATTTCCACCGCTTTTCAAAAGTTCTTAGGATTACCTTATATTTAAAGAATTCTTTAAACTCAGGAGTCTGCTGTAGGAAAGTCACTTCTAACAAAGAGATACTCTGTATTTAGTAAATGCGACTGTCCTGCTTCTCAAGCAAAATAAAAGCAAACACAGAAATGAGATTTCTCTCTTAAGTACTTTTTTGAGTAGACATATATACACACACGGAAAAATATGCAAGAAGCATACCTTGGGTGTGATTTCAGGACAAAGAGGTATCAGAAAAGGTGAACTTTCGCCAGGTGGAGAGTCCCTCCACCCCCACCGCCACCCCATCCTCATCCCAGAATACTTAAACCTTTTGCTGCAATTGCCATAAGGATAGCAAGACAAAAGGGAGAAGCACCCCAAGTCAGCAGCAAGGAGGATAACTTGCTTCTACAAGTATAAGAATTTGTTGTAAGCTTACCAAAGTTACGGCTGCAGGTTTCCTGTCAACATGCATCACACTGCAACAAAAGCCATTATTTAGAAACTAAGACGAACACATTTAAGCAGCTGAACCCTCCTTAAACCCTGAGAAGGCATGCAAAACAACAGCAGGTCTGCAACAACATGCCTGATAGAGCCCATAAAAGAAAACTGGGGACTGAACGATTTTCTATTCTAATAGACCATTTTCTCCAAAATTATTTAAAGTTGCTTATGGACAGCGATGTTATCTGAAGATGCCCCACCCCTCCTTCCCAAGGCTCAACTAGCTTCTTTCCAAATAATTAAATGGGGCAAACTTTCTATTAGAAAATGTCTATCATACATCACTAAAAAAAGGTCTGTCATTGATTCCCTAATGAAGTATCAGTTAATTACTTAACCTTTCTTAATGAAATGATTAACGTTTCAACAAACAAGGCGGAATGATTTCACATCAAGCTGTAGATTACCAGCGACAGTGGTAACTATGTGTCATCTACCATTGCGCCCTCTATTCTTTCAATCAGCTCCATGTTTCATCTTTCATAGAGATTCTTTGTGCAGTGGTAGACGCTCTCTACTTTTAAAATTTGGCCCTTGAGAGTTTTTTTTAAGTGCCTCAGGGTCAGAACGGTAATTTTGAAAGTTTTTATTAGAGGAATACCCCCAATGCTACCTAAACCTACAGACAAAGCTAACTTGAAGTTCTAAACATAAAAACAATTGCCAGCTTTTTGGCAGCTATTAAAATAAAGCCACACCCAAAGTCAAAATGGAAATTAAAAATTAGGTGTGGGCATTCTGGACACATTATTACCAGGTAACTTCAAAAGGCACATTATTAATACAGATGAAAAAATGTCTGAACAACTTTTACTTAAATAACTCTTTTGATCTTAGTGGTTAGATCTTTAGTTGAAGCCCTGAATATTTAAACAAGCCTCCTTAGCATTTTATCTTCCTTTATTTCATAATCTTGTAGGATGCCTTCTTCTTAGGATTCCGGTTTCTTCATTTGTGTGGCATCGTTGGCTAGGCCATTTCCATCAATATTCGTGCATGCCCCATCACATACGATAGAGAATTTCCCAAGATGCTCGGGAAAATCAAAACACTTCTGCCAGCAGGGTTAATCTAAAGAGCAAACAGTTACGATTTTAAAATTAAGATGGAATACTCAGAAAAAAAAATTCTAGAAAGCCATCTGACACTAATTGGTAGCTACAGCATGACAACATCCATTGGGAAACATGGATGCAGGCAAGACAAAATTCAAAAGGAAATTATCTGATACTGACATTTGGTGAAAAACACCAATGTTCCAGGTTGTTCCCATCCCTTTATTGAACTGTGAGGCTCTTGTTCTGCCTCTGTTTCTCTAAGTCTCTAAGGTTTCTTTTGTGACCTCCTGAAAAAGGAGCCCTGTTTTCCTCTCTTAAGTTTCACAATGGCCAACCAACTCAATTAAACCCTTAAAACGGGTTGCAGGCTTTCCTCCAACTCTGATAACTGACGGGTCCAGTTTTCCCACTTTGGTGGGCATCAGAACCATGTGGGATGCTATTTAAAAACACAGATGCTGGCCCCACCCCAGATATGGCACATCCAGGAGTCGTGCAACTGTGTCTGTGTTGGGAACAACAGCTCTGCTGTGATTCCAATACTCGTGGCTTGGTTAAAAACCACTGTTTTTCATTCGTAATCAAAATCCAAATATATTAAAAAATAACACGGGATGGGCCTAAAGATAAAAACAAAGAAATAATCAGTAAAATCCAAGTGAAGATAGAGATTTCAGTTCCAGAAATCTGGCAGAATAAATCACTTAATTCACAGGTCTCTAGTATGCATCAGAATCATCAAGGGAAGTTTGTTACAAATGTACGTTACCATGTCAGTCAGCAAAAATCCTGACTCAAGGATCTGTATTTTAATAATCTACACACACACACACATACACACACACACACACACACACACACACACACATGGAGATACAGATGCAGGTGAGCAAGGACCTCACTTTGAACCAGGCTGAATTAGGACCAACAACATCCCTCCACTTCAGACATGAGCATCCACTTCCATGTCTGTGCTCACCACCAGAAGGGGAAGCCACCAGTGCCGCTGGTCATCAGGAGGTAGGCACCAGGGCAGAGGACACTCAAGCAAAACTCACATCACATCCTCCCCCACAAAAGCTGCAGTCACTGTCCTGAGAGCACCAAGAACATCTTTTAAAAATGTGAGTGATAACAAAGCCCTGTATCCTTGGATCCCTAGGCTCAAAGAACATATGTTAAATACTACCCCTAATTCAAAAGCAGGGAACCTGGAGCAGAGAAAGTCACATTATGACTCAATTGCACAGCTGGGAGGGGGAAAGGACACTTCGGAAATTCAGTTTGATGCCAGAAATATTCTTCAGTGTCCTAGTAAACAAAGTGAACCACAAAATTAGCTAAAATCAGAGCATCTGGCAAAATGTGGATGTCCACCTGACTTACAAGGAATTAAAATAAATATACGTCCAAACATAAAACTTGGAGAAAATCTTTGTCCTATCTTAAGCAAATCTATTCTACTGAACATAAACAGGGCCCAATCATCCCACATTCAGATCCATTTTTCCCTCAGTAAATTGTCCTGTAACATGCTAGCCTCTGATATCTTCAAACGGTTGAAATCAAACAGAATGACATGAGCTTTCTATTCAATGATCCCATTTCAGCTATTTATCTGAATTAGCAGCAGTTTGATGAAATACACTCATCACAACATGATTCTGAGTATAGAGAAGTAAATAGTAAACAGAATACTGGAACACAACTGTGTATGTATTCATATTCCCTTTTTTAAAAAAACTATTTTATTAAAAATGTGATTTGGAAGGAAAGTGCAATTAGCTTTGCACAGGCACTGCTGAGATGTTCCCGAACACACCAGACATATGTAAATATTTCGTGATATCAGTTCCATTTGAGTAGACCTGTCAAGATATTTACAGGGCTTGACAGTACTTCTGTCTTTAATTAAATTTTTGCCCAGATACTTTAATATAATTTATATAGATTATTAGTTGTCAGAATCTAATATAAATTTTGTTTACGATTTAGTTACTTTAAGTACTCAGACTGAAGGAACTAATTTAACCCTACAACTGAGCAGCTTTAAGCATCAAGGCCAAACCACTAAAAAGCTCCCACTGCCCTTTGCACTCTCCCAATAATCTTAGATTATTACAACTGAATTGTAAATTTCATGGCACTAAACTGAGTCCCCCTCCCCTCCTTTTTAAATACAACAGCTTGGGGAGGGTCATGAGGAAACACCCATTTACACCTGTTCAGGTACTAGGTAGGTTCTTCCTTTTAGGCAACTCGTTCTCACAGTGGCTGGCTAGATAGGAAACATTTTTTTCTCACTCTAAGTCCCATAAAATAACTACCGAACAAACACCTGTTGTGTACAAGGCAGGGCACGTGTTAACAACGGGCATCAGGGCATTGCAAAAAGAAAAACAAGCCTTGCAGAGACATCCACAAGTCAATCTGGTCAATACATTTCACGACTGGGTAAAACAACAGTGCATGAGAAGAACACAGCTTCTGGCACAATCTTCTTGTGAATGGGAGCTGACTTCTAAACAAGGCTTGAAAAATGCCTTAGCACAAACTGACTGTAATTAATAAGAATAATTTATTAAAGAAACAAAGAACACTAATTGTCTTTCCCGACTGCCATGCACTTTCCCCCACTGTACTTCCTCTTTGCAGAATACCAGCCTTGCAGCCCTAATTGCAAGAACATTATCTATGGGATGCAAAACAAAAACACTTCTAGAAATCAAATATTCCTTACAACATTTATTTTTAGGTTGGCGACACAAGCCAAATCTGCTTAATTTCCATTAAGCACATGGTCACATGCACATTGAAATAAACTACAAACATCCCAGGAAAAAAAAAAAAAAAAAACTATCATGCAGAAGATACCCCAAATTTCACCAGGTTTGCCCATTTCAGGAACTCGCCTCATCTCATGGCCTGCTGGCATTCCAGCTTTTGGAGCCTTTAACCTTAATTCATCCAAGTACCGTAGAAGAGAAATATGTTGAAAAATCAGTTTAAGATGGTTCCTTGGATAGCGTATGTATAGCAAAGTGGCCTGCAGAGTAGAGTAACAAATCACAAGAAAGATCATTAAAAAAAAAATGCATGGGCCCAAGTGCAAACCTACTTGGCTTGCTGGCTTGTCTCACAAACTCAATGTTTGATCACCTGGTGGGACTAACTACTATCAACCTAAAAAAAAAAAAAAAAAATTCCCCTGCAAATAGTAAAAGTATATGTTGGCTCAGGTATAAAGTTCACCTGTCTATTCAGCAGATGCCTTTCTTGAGGTTATTTTCTTTAGAAAACAAACCCCGACCTGCTTGAGAGCTTTATATACTCTAGATTCAAACAAACACATTTAAAAAGAAAAAACGGCCAATCATTGCTTGTATAGCAAAAATGGCATTTACTATGATTGAAATCTATAAAAGAAGTGTGACATCTAACAGGATAAGGAAGAAAGGAAAAGCCCTTAGCAAAAAAAAAAAAAAAAAAAATATATATATATATATATATAAACAAAAATACCACCTGTATAAATCTAGCCATGCTCTGGAAACCCTTTCTCGGTCGTGGAGAAATAGCTCACGCTGAATGCCTTGAAGTTGCAATTAAATTGTAGTAATTTAAGATTATCGGGAGAGCAAAGGGCAGTGGGAGCTCTTTGGAGGGTTCCCCTCCCCACTTAATGCTCTTCAGTCAGGGGTTAAATGAGTTTCTTTAATGTAAGTACCTTAAAGTAACAGAATCATAAACAAAATTTATACTATTTTCTGACAGCCTGCAATCTACTTAAGTTTTATTAACGTATACCTAAAATTATTTTTAAAGGACAAAATTCTTGCTATACCCTGTAAATATTCTTGGCATTCCCACTGAAATGTGATAGGTACTATAACACCTAACCTTGTCTAAACATACATACTTTTTGAGATGTGGAATCTTACAAGATAGCGTTTCAAAATTCAGTTTGAGTCATAAGTAAAACATGAAAACCAAATAAATATGCACAATAAGATTGGCTGCAAAGAGGAAGCTGGGTTCAAAAGAAGTTGTCACATCTGCTATATTCCTTCTCTTTCTTAATTTTGGCATTGGACTCGCTGCAATATAAATATATTTGAAAAATATCACAATTCTTCTGTTAATTTAAACAACTGCTGAAAACAGACATACCCTTCAACAGAGCCTAAGATGCAAATTTACAAGGCCAGGGGTATAGTCTTAAAAAAGGCAAAGAAAAACTCAGTAACAGAAAACCATGCCTAGGCTCAATATTAACTCAGTTAACTTTTGCTATTGTAAGTATAAGTGATTTAACTAGAAAATATTTATAGCTTTTTCAAAACATTACATATTGCAGAAAATTGCCTAATAGCATCCATGTGTATGTTTAACTCACATTGCTTAATTATACAATAAAGGTATAGCTAGTAAAAACTACAGACTTTGAAACATGTTGTGCACCATGGTTATGAAACTCTGGCTTATAAAAAATATATAAACTGCTTACTATGTGACCGACACTTGTTCATTAAAAATATAATCCTTAAATGACAATTATTTTTATTCTTCTGCATGTGTTTACTTATCCTACTTCCCACTTTGTTCTACTTAATTTAAAATGACATTTAATTTGGGGATAGTTTATCCCAGAAAAAAAAGAAGTGTTACACAGTTTATACTCCAGGATTTAAATATAAACACAAAATCTTAGAGACATCTCCAGCAATATAAACCCCTTATTTGAGACAGTTAATTTGAATAGTTGATGTTTCTTTCATTATACTTTGATAAACCTGTGAAAACAAAATGCTACAGTAATTACTGTTACTACTCCCTTTAAAAATGTAAAGCAGTTAAATTTTCCTAGACAACAAGCAAGGACAAGTTACAGAGAACTTGAATAAAAGTAGCAACGTGGTCATGTTGAATGTCAATCTAAAAAAAGAGGTTATGTCTAATCTGGAAACTGCTCTCTCTCGCCTTTTTAAATTCCAAGAGTGGGCTGACACAAAACTTCATCACCAGAGATTTTTTTTTCTTTTTTTTTTTTCTTTTTTTTTTTTTTTTTTTTTGAGCTTCACATCAGATTTAAACCCTCACATACAAAACCTTGGCTTCTCTGACAAGGCAGATCTTCTAAACTCAATGTGAGAAAACGTTATCTAACTCTGGTGTAGGAGTCTAATGTTGGTAAAAAGAATTCCATTGCACAGTTCTTGGTAGCAAGACAGCCTCTGGACGACTTAATATTCCTTTAATACATTTTTGGGTGGCATTCTCCTCATAAAGAAGGATACATTAAAAAATAATAATAACTTGGTTAGCGACTCGGCATCCATAAGGAATTCAAATGCTGCCCAGACAGGGGCTGAGTATTTCCTTCCAAGTGAGCCTTCGCTTGCACAACAAAGATTAGCATTTGCAATGGTCCATTTCTGCATAAGTGAACATATAGCCTTGCTGCTTGATCGAATAGTCCAGGGTTCTCCGTGTAGCAGCTCCTGACAACCACCCAGCAGCAGTTCTGTTTGATCTCTCCTGCTTCCTTAATTTGGGTTGTCAAGGTTCAGCAGTTGGAGGCTGTTTACTTTACTTTTCCAAAAAAAAAAAAAAAAAAAGTGATTTTTTTTTTCTCCCTCTCTCTCATACAATGACTAATCCAAAGTCT